>NC_064435.1:44935633-45254133 GCF_023343835.1 Lagopus muta | reverse complement strand
AATCTTGTTTCTGTACCTCAGTAGATGTCTGAAGTGCAAAATCGACTTGATCATAACTTTCTGTGGGGTTTACTGCAGGGTAGTCTGCAAATAAAGACCCTGAAGTCATGTGAAATAGGAGCCTTGACCTCAAGACGCAATAAAGTTGGCTGGTTTGGTTGTGGCTCAAAAGGTCACTTTTTGGGGAGCTGTTTTAAACTAATTATTACCTTTGATTTTAACTTAACATTTGTTTAAAAAAAAAAAAAAGAGAGAGAGAGAGAAGAGAAGAAAAAAAACGAAAGAAAAGGAAATGAAAAGAAAAGGAAAAAACCCTCCGTTACTACTATTTAAACAGTTTGACTGGCATGTATATCACATTATGGACTTATGAAAATACAAGGTTTCTGCCTGAGGAGCTTATAGTGTAAAATAGACAGAAAGCACTGTGAATAATAAAAGCAGACAGAGCAGAGATTTGTATGTGTATGTGGGAAGAGTGGGAAGGTGCATAGAGACATATGCAGAGCTGAGAAATATTCTACCACTTGACACTGATTATGATACTTTTCTTTCTTGCTGTATTTCCATGTATGGTAATAGCTTTGTTTTTCTCTATTTGCTTGTTTTTCAATGAGATATTCCATCACAGAAGTTCATCTTCTGCTTTCTTTTTTTTTTGTTCTAGGTTCTAGGAGAATGGGTAACACACATACATCTTTATTTTTTCACTCAGCCATAACATATAACACAGAAATCCCTCCCCAAAATGTTATATATGCTTCCCTTGGCAGGTTTTCCCAAGTAATCCACAGTGATTCATACTGCAAAGTACAATTCACAGTTAACAGAAAATAAAAATGTGCTTGAAATTTCGGACTTCTGACACTACCATCCCCTAATAAATGCCATCTTTAGGTTTGTTGTTTTTTGCTTTGTTGCTTTATATATATATATATATATAATATTCATAAACAGACAAACAAAAAAAGACATTTGGAGTCAACCTCTTTTTCCTTACACTCAGCTGCATTAGACAATTGAAAATAGAACAAGAAGAAAAAGAGAGCTAAACAGCTCTTTAACAAAGGATGAACACTACATAGGCTTCATTCTTTTTAGGTGTTGAAAGTGAGACGCTGTCAGAAATAGGAGTATCAGAAAAGGTGACGGAACAAGCCGAGAAATTACAGTGCAGTCAATCAGCCAGACCAGATGGTATTCATCCGAGAGTTCTGACAGAACCAAGGACCGGCACAAGTGAGTGCTAACAAAAATATGTAATTTATCATTAAAAACAGCTACCGTACCAGAGGACTGGAGAATGGCCAAGGTTGTACCCATCTCTTAGAAAGGTGCTAATGATGATCCTGGGAATTATAAACCAGTGACTCTTACTTCAGTACTAGGAAACTATTCAGAGAATCGCTGCACATAACGTGCCGAGACACACAGATAGCAAGGGAAAGCTGTAGTGCTCCTACTGAAATTCTCTCAGCCCTCTTAGAACTACAGGAAAGAGTTAATGAACTAGTCAATAAAGTAGAACCAGAAGACACAATTTATTTAGTGTTTCCAAAAGCTTATAGTAAAATCTCTCTGAAGAAAAACCACAGCAGCTCTAGAATTAAAATCCAGTTGTGCTGAAAAACTGACTAGAGGATGGAAAACTATATATACACATCAGGCTGCTTTGAATCGTGCCCCTTGAAAGCATTTTATAAATGCTAGCAGATGCCCGCTGCTTCCAAATGAGCTGGTTGTACCTGAGCTTAAGGAGCTTACCTGGAATTGAAGGGACAGCTGTGGCAGAACCAGGGCTTCGGCTCCGGAGCAGCAGGTTCCAGAGTTGTGCACGGTTCCCCAAGCTGCAGAGGGATCAGCAGTCATGCAAGCAGAGAGGTTAACTCCGAATTGCCCCTGGGATCAATAGTAGCAATAAGGATGGGTTTGTCCAATGTGTTCATTAACCACCTTAAACATCTTCCAGAATGAGGATGGTAACATTTGTTTTCACTGCTACAGCCACAGCTTGCTTGCTGGTGTTCAGACCCAGCGCCCATTGATCTAAACAGGAAAATTCATGACAGCACTTGGCCATTTATTGAGTTAACTGAATTTCAGAAAAACCTAAAGAAATTCCAGAGTAAGACAGAAAACTAAGACAGAATGGCAACATGGTGGCAAGCAAAATTAAACAGATAATGCCGAGGAGTTTGCGCGGAAAAATATTGTCAAGAAATGATGGCAATTAATTAGCCCGGGAAAATCTAAGCATCATTCACTGAAAAAAGCCATCCAGCGTATTGCAGTAGCTTAGAAAACATACAAAAGCAGATGAGACACTCAGATACATTAAAAACCAAAAAGATGGCTAAACATAAAATATTACAGCATGATTTCATGAGTAAAAGTTGCATTTCTGGACATCCTGTCGTATTTTTGTCACTGTGTTATAGCAAAGCGAGGAAACACAGAGAAATGCAGTAAACATGATTAATGAGACAGGAGATGGGACCAAGTTAGAAAGTAGACTTAGAAGAAATCATTTAATTTAGAAGCACGAAGAGGATGAGGAGTTTTAGGACCACATAAAATGTCAGTTGATGCAGAAGAGCTCGGATGTTCCTGTCTGTTCTGCTTCATTTCAGAAAAAATAAGCAGGAAACATAAATGAATATATGGAGGTGCTTTTTTTTTTTTCATTTTTTTTTTTCTCACTGGAATATATAGCTGAGTTGTGGAATTTATTTTTGCTACAGAAGATTGAGGAAAACAGCTTTGGGGGCTGTTATTATGCTTTAATAGGAAGAAAAGGAGGAAAGAAGAGATTAGAAAAGAGAAACAAAAGCTAAGAGAGGAGGAAGAGTAACTCTGCCATGTCTCCCCATCCCCATAGACCCTGTGGCTGTCACTTCACACAGTGGCTTGTGGAGGAAGATCCAAGAAACCCATGACCCAAACCATCCTATGCAACGTGTTTTCCCCTCTAAAACAATTTCTTTATCTGACAGAAATCCAGATAAGTTCTGCTGTGGGTCTCTCCTGCTCGCGCTTCTGGAGCAGGACAGAGGGGCAGAGAGAGCAGAGCACAGCCAGCCCAGAGCCTGGTCCTGTGCCAGGGCTGGGCCTGCGTGGCCCAAAATCTTTTCCATCCCCATGCGCCAGTGCAATCCCCTGAGAGGGGAGAGAGCAGTGGGAACTCCGCGTGCCTCTCCTGGTGGAATTTCTCAGCACTTTTTCCTTCCTCGGGATTTTTCCCAAGAGAAAGGAGTATTTAGCCTTCACTTAGCTTTACCGAAGTATTAGACATTTATTTGATTAAGTACAGCATCTGCAGCCGCACTAGCTAGAATAAAAATTACAAGGGCTATCAATCCTCATACTTCAGGGCACGAGCTGATCGCCAGCTGGGGTCGGGAAGAAATTCCCCGGTGCTGCCATGAGGTGCAGGGTGCTGCCTCCCACACCGGGCTCTGAGCGAGGTTGGGAGTGTGGGGCCGGATGGGCCCTGGCCTCAGCGCAGGGATTCTTTTGTTCCCGGGCTGGGTGTCTGTGCTGCACGAGTTTGTCATCGTGTCAAAATCAAGTGTTAATTATCATTCTGAAAATGCGGGAATATTCATGAATTCTTATGTTGGCAATAACCGTGTGTAATACAATACAGACAAAAACAATGTCTGCTGCGCGGCAAAAGGAAGTTGACGGCTTTGAGCACAAGGCACTTTCTGTTTCCAGTTACCCTCCAGAACTCCTTGCACCCGAGAGTCAACGCCTTGGAGAATAATAACGTAATTGCGATTTTGTTTAATGGTATTCTGACAACAAATTTGATTCAGTAGTGTCTGTGCAGTTCAAACCAAACAAAGCACTCCAAGAGTTTGACTGTGTGATGCTGATACTCTTTATGAGCTCGAATTTAATCCAAAGAACGGCATGATGGTCTTGGTGAACATACTTTAAATAAAATCTCCTCTGGTACTCTATTTCCATCAGCATTTTGATAGAACCCGAGAAAAAAAAAACAAAAAACAAACAAAAAAAACCCGATGGCTGCTTTATTCCTGTCATGTTCTTTTTGTAAAGTAACTCTCGGAGATGATTGCGAGAGTACATTAAAGGCATGCATTTTCGAAGTTAGTCAGTTGTCAAAGTGATTTTGAGGGTTGACAATCACACTGAAGACAAATATAGAAATCTGAAAGAAATGCTTACAAGCAATTCCGTATTCTGGGCAATGATGTAGTTTGGAAATGCATCCAGTTCAAGGGTTAAATGAAAGCAAAAGCAATCACTTCAACCATGTTTTTGAAGAAAATAAAACAGCTTGATGTAAGCTAAATGAAGGGGGTCTGTGACTTAAAAGGAATGGACAGATAGAGAAAAAGGTCAGAAGATTAAATTTTCCCTAAGGGAAAAGTCATTCTTTGGAATCATTAACCTCCTTCTAGGTCACTACTGAAAAAAACAGCAGGAAATCCTACTGCTCCTAGAAAGATGGGTGCATCGTATACCGCCCACTGACCTACCAGCACTGTGGCAAACAGAATTGTGCTTACAAATTCTCCTCCAGGCATGCTTAGTTTTAGTATGCCCATTTTAAAGCAATATGATCTTTCAGCTGAACTCTGAAGTGTATCCATAAAGGCAATGTTCTAGGGGCTCTGGACATTAAAAAGAAGAATCACTTGTTTAAAAGTCTTTTAACAGGGGGAAATCTGGAAGTGGGGTTTACGAATTTAAAAGTTAGTCAGTGATATGTATCCCTTATCCATTTCTTTTTAGGACTAAAATTAATCATCATCATAGTTGCAATGCATTTCAGTGTCTTTTTGAAACCTAAAACACATTGTCAGCATGTCAGAAACAGCAGTATGCCTCAAAGTATCTTCTTGTCTTAAAGAACCTACACGAGAGTGTGTTTCCCTGTTTCCATTGTGAGCCAAATCTGCTCCCTCCTAGAGGAGCCTGAGAGTAAATGTTACTCCAAGTAGGAGGATTTGTACACAAACACATGCATGTACATGTATATGTATGTAAATGGTAAGTACTACTAAAGCATTTGAAAGACATTCTGTAGCATTTATCAGATCGTATTCAGATGAACAGTCTTACCAGTAGTGCTGGAAACAAGTATTTTATCACAGTCAAGCTTCAAAATAAGTGAGGGAAACAACCTGCAGTCATTTTGAACCATGTGATACCGTGCAGAAGCATTCATATTTACATTGAATGTGACCTCTTTTTCTTCCCTACTTATTCCAGAAATAAAACTCTTGATGAAAATAAATGCAGATTTGTATTTGCTTTTGACAGAAGCCCCAGTCCAGCAAAGATTGGCAGCAATTGGATGCCTGTGGCTGTGCAGCACCCCTCGCCTACACGGAGACTCCAGGCAAAGTCTGCACCCTTCTGCAGAATCAATGACTTCACATTAAAGATTTGTACTGCAGGAAATTAATCTGAAAGCTCTTAAAATCTTTTGTCTTAAAATCTTTTTTTCCTTTTTCAGGAGAAAAAAAGCACACATTCAGAAGAGAATTCTAACGTAAGAATTCTTATGCTAGCAGGAAGACTTCAGCAACTTAAAGGTATGTTGCACTGCAGAAAAAGTGAGAATGTTGGCTCATCTATTAAGATGTCTCAGATCTCAGCCCTTCTGAATGAACACTGATCAATGCTTCTTCTCAATTTTATGTAGTCTTTATTTCCATTATTTTTACATACATGTAAATGAAAAAGAAAAATTAAGCAGGAATGATCACAACCAATTTACTGCCCTGGAAGAAGAAGGTGCCCTGTACTACTTTGATTTCTGAAATCATGCATTTTATAAAAAGCTACTTTTCACATGTAAGCAAGATCTTTCAAAATTTCAGAAGACAATGGCACAACCTCTGGAGAATAAAGGCATTGAAAGAAGTAGCTAAGAGAAAGACAACTACCGAATAGTTTGTGGGTATTAGCACTCTTTACAAAGCCTGGATGAGGGCAGAATCACGCTGAATCACATTCTTCCAACGCAATAATTTTTACTCTTGTTCACACAACTGAATAGCCAATAAGCACGAATCTCCTCCCGAATGCTTGCAGCCCATTACGTAATATAAATTGGGCACATAGGTAATGATTTCGTGATATGAAGAAGGAGAATGATGTGCTTCACTTGCTTGCTAGCCAAAATGCATTTCTGAGGCAGGAAATCAAAAACACATCCCGAGCCCTGCAAGTAGACTGCCTGCACTCACCCTGTTGCCATTAGAGGCTGTCAGGAGGCTGTCAGCTCCAGGAGCCACCGCCACCCAGGGCAAGGCTGCCCCAGTGCCTCCTCTCCGAAAGCATGCTTTCTAATCATCCTTTACTAACAAATAGTGAGGACATATTGCACTGCAGTTGCAGTTGCTTGGAGAACTCCCCAAATTTAGTGCAAACACTGCTCTGAAACAAAGCAACGGGAGAATGCTGCAGCAGAGACCTCAGCTGAGAGGCAAGATGCAAGATTTATTATGATACAGTGCAGAGGATATCTGAAAGGAAAGTCTAACCAAAGCATTCATGTGTCTTTTCCTCCTTCCTCCCCTCTCCTCCCTACCCCCCATGTTATTTTCCTTTGCAATTCCTATATATGCATATAAAATTGTTTCTTTTCTCAAGTGAAACAGCATCTAAAATGATGAAGAATTTTAGGAGGTGACTATTTCCTAAGATCTTTTCTACTTGTTTTGTTCTGTGTTACAGTGTTCTCTACCCACAGGACGCTGAAATGCTGAAATTTCAGCAGTTCATATGTCTGCCTGCCCACCTCTTTTATTAAAGGGTTGTGTTTCTCTTCTGTCAACACCTATTCTTTAGCATACATCTATGCTATCATTCAGGAAAATGTTGGCATAACCTTTTTTTTTTTTTTCTTTTTTCCTTTTAAATTCATTTTTGTAGCTGGGCTTTTCCTTCTAAGTCTCCTTCATTTCTGTCATCGGTTTCAACCCTGAAGTTCTCACTTTTGCAAGACAATGTGCTATTTTCACACATGTAAAACACTGGGCAAAGTGGAATTGCAGATGTCACATTTACATGTTTATGTTTTTTGCTTTTTTCTTTTTCTCTGCCTGTCACTCCATTCAACTCTCCAAGCCCAAGGTACTGCAGTGGAGCTGAGATTCCCTGCGTTCTTCTGTGCAGCCCTCCAGCTTTCTGAAACAAGTAGGTATCTCGAAATACGTGGCAGCTTCAGTTCCAGTGATAAAAGCATTCACTGTGAAATCCAACAATGACCCACGCACAGATGTTTGCAGTCTTTCCCACACGTGACCATAAACCAGCCTAGTTAATTTTCCATACGCTCTCAACTCTTTTTATGTGGAAAAAGAAAGAAAAGACAGAAAAAAAACACCCTCCTTGGCAGAAAGGTGAGTCGGGGGGAAGAAACTCCCCCAGGCTGCCCGCTGCTGAGGTTCCCCACCAGGATGGCAGAGGGGACCTGCTTTTGGCTCAGCGTGGAGAGGCCGTGGGATCTGCCCCCAGATTCGATGGGTCAGTGGGATGCCGTGACCCCGTGCCCTGCAGTTCACTCCTTTGTTCTGGGGCTGGCAGCCGGAGCCCTACGGGCAGAGCTGGGGTCTCCGCAGGTGTCTCCGCTCCCATGATGGGGTCCCCAGCCCTGCTCCCACTGTGGGGTGTTTGCACTGCTGGGTGTTATTAATGATTTCTTGGGTGCTGTGTGTGTGGAAAATGTGCTCTATGGAAGGGGCATCAGAAATTTAATTTGCCTCCCCTGAGAACTTTTATCTGGATGTACATGAGCTCACAGCCCAGGTGTGAGTCGCTCTGCTCCAGCTCCTTGTGCCACACCAACCCGCAGCTCCCTGCTCCTCAGATTTTTCAAAGCTTTTCAGTTTGGCCAGATCGAACTCTTTTTCTCAGAAACAAAAAAAAGGCTTGTTGCTGTCACCAAAAGTGACACCCTCCACATACATCTCCCTCCCCCTCCTGCACATCCAATTATCAAGTCTCTTTTCCAAAGCATGAGATCTCTAGAGCTTCTCAATGAAGGGTTTGTAATAATTCTTTTAACATGGCAAAACACCACATTATTCCCTAAACATTAATGTTGCATGAATGCGAGACTTCTTTTCCCCGTGAAATTTCCTTTTTGATTTTACAAAACAGAAAGTGCAATTTAAAACAATGCTAATGGAGCTCCTATATTCCATAATCTAAAATAATTTGGTGTGGTGCCAACAACCAGCTTGCTAAACTGCTTATCGGAGGCACCCACTCGACCTCCAACAAGGGCACACAGGCCCTTCTTTCTATGGCAGGGTCTTTTCTGAGAACCTAGCATGACACACCACAGCATTGTATTTTGAAAGACCAGAGCATTGTATTTCAGACCTTGTGAAACACCGCTCAATGACCCGACACCAGCTAAACTCCTACCTGTCATAGAATCACAGAATTCTGTGATTCCGTGGTTGGATTCTATGGCTTAGGTTGGAGGTGACCTCAAAGCCCATTCAGTCCCATCCCTGCCATGGGCAGGGCTGTCACCCACCAGCTCAGCTGCCAAGGCCGCATCCAACCTGGCCTTGAGCACCTCTGGGGATGAGGCACCTATAAAAGCCATGAGATGTGAACATAGTATCATAAGCAGTCTTTTCCATTTGCTCTCACTAGAGCTCAGGTTCTAGCAAGGTGACCCAGACCCAGTGAGTTCAAGGAACTGTAAAATAAATTTTAGTAACACATATCTGAGTTACTTTATCGATTGCAGACAATAGGAAAGGCAATTCCACAAGCACATCCTGCCCACACTGTCTTTCAGCTGCTTTTTTTTCTTAAGCCAGAGCTCTTTCTGCCCTCTGTGGTGCTTGGATAAGGCTCTGTTCTCTAAGCTCTTGAATAAGCTGAGATGCTACAGTATTTGCCAGAGGAGTAGGCCACAGCACAGACACAGAAGAGAGGGAGAGATTGTGGATGTTTTTATTTTTTTGCATCTTGGAGAGGTGAAGTCAAGGGGTGGCTGCTTGTAGGCTGCCCAGCAAAACAGCCAAAGGGGAGTTTGCGGAGGACTTGGCAACACAGATATGCACAACTACAATCAAAACACATGATCTGAGGAAATATACTCTTTCTTGTTGAAAAGAGCATCTTGCTGTTTCTATCTTTGGAGTTAATATTTGAAGACTAGAGCTCTAATATACTCCAAGACATTTCTCTTATTTCCTTTCATGGGGTCACTTTACTGTATTTTCTTGATCAAATAAGTTGTAAAAGATGTATTTGGAAGATCCACCTTGAAAATTGATTTTTTAACCTGTTCATGTCATTATTCAGTACTAGCAGTATGTTCCACCTTGAACATCCCATAGAAACACCTCCATGCCCAGCTTTCTGCTTGGGTGCCATTGCTCAGAGACCACGAAAGCATGAAACTGGATATGTTCCTGCAGGTTGATGCAGCTATGATTTGCTAAACAAAAAAAACAAAATAGCTTTAGATGCTTATTGATCTTCTCTTTTCTCTTTTTTTTTTTTTTCTTTATTTCTTTTTTTTTTTTTTTTTGCCATTTTAATGCTTCATTGACTGCAAGCTTGGTACGGATGCGTTTCTCAAAAGGAGCTGAAGTTTCTCTTCTCAATATATTAGAAATTCTGCATTTTAGTGACTCCCACCAATATTTTTATTACCCCTAACAAAAGCAATCCTATCCAAGGATCTTTAAAAAAAAAAAAAAGGTTGATTTTTAAGTAATACATATGATATTAGTTTTTCCGTTTTAAAATAATCACATTATTGCAGACATTTTAATAGCTGTAGAGGTTGCTATGTATTAACATGATTCATGGTCCTTGACAGCAGTGTCTCTGAAAATCCCACAGGAATGAAAAATACAAAACTCCACACACGTTCAAATTTTACTGCCTGCAGCTAAAAGAGGGGAAAAAAACTTAAAACTGTTGAAACCCTTCAACTTTAAAAGCATTAATAGATGGTCCCAGGGGATTAAATCTAAATCTTAATGTGTAAAAATCAAGTTAATAACCACAGAGATTAATATGGTTGCATTTGATTATTGTGATAATGCAAACAATTAGTACTGCTAAAGTGAGATATATTAGCCTCCTACTTGCCCCACACACATCTGCAAAGCATTGGAAATAAATGGAAATAAAACATTTTTCTCTGAAAGATTTTTCTTTTTTCCTTTTGCCACTGTCTTATTTTTGCTGTAGCTGACTCATTTCTTAAATTATAATTGCTAACATTTTATTATTATGCCTCTCTTTTAACGACTCTTATAAAATCGGTTGCCATAACCATCCATTCCATATTGTCAGCAAAATATGCATTCCTCACCAACACCAGTAAATAAATAAATCTTCCAACTAAACAATGTGACTTTTCTTTTAAGTACAAAAATACCATACAAATATTTTAACCTGAGAAAAATATGAACTTCTTCCCAGTCCATTGTAAAAGAATCATTTTAATCCAGAACACCCTGGGAAAAGAACTGGGCATTTAATCCAATTATATTTTAGGCGGAGTTGGAAGTTCCACCTATACTTAATGCTTGGCACTTCCCATTACAAAATCCTCTTTTCAGTTGCATATAATTGTGCCATACTTTAAGTCTTCAACTAAAATCCCCCGTGCCTGATATCTGCCTTGCTTTGATTTATTTGTTTTGAGATTTGAGCAAAAATAGTTCACTGATTTCCAAGAATAAGATTATAGACAATGCATTACTTTACCAATATCAGAAAACGGTCTTTGCAACAGTTTGATGGATAAACTCAAATATTTCCATTCCTTGGAGCATGGACATCATCTTTGGTACAGAAAAAGACATACCCTGCTGTCACAAATGTGAAAACAGACCAGATTTGGCCAAATCCTAAAGTTCAGTAGACACTTCTTAGGAATTTGGCAGTAATATTCTCCAAAGACTCTGCCTATATCAACAGCCTGCAGTATATGGGCAAACTTTGTCCTTCTATTGTTGCTCCCAAATGTCTTGGCTGCACGTGTTCATAGAATCATCTAGGTTGGAGCATCAAGTCCAACCATCAACTTGACCACTGATTCTCACCACTAAACCACACCCCTTAGTGCCACATCCACACGTCTCTGAAATGCCTCCAGGGATAGTATACATAAGTTTTAAAAGGCTGATTTCACACTTTTAAGCATTCAAAAGGTAGGAAAAATTAGAATAGCTTGTGAAGCCCTAATTTTTATCTTGTTTTTTTTATCTTCAGTATGATATGGGTGAACTCATCTGAGGATCAGGTAGGAAATGGAGTACAGAAAGATCAACACATTGTGTGTGGCAGAAAGAGAAAGAAGAGCTTCCTAGCTGAATTTTGTCCTACACAGAAGAGTATGCCCTTGCCTTTTTGCTCATCTGCAGCACTGTGGGGAAACCAAAGGCAGCCTGTTCATTCTGTGGTCACTTACTGTGTTCTATGAGTGTTTTATTTGACCCTTCAGCAGTCTGGGTCCTCCCAGGCACCCATTGCTTGTGGCTGCAGCTGGGATGTGTGCTAAGATACACATGGCTGTGTATTGCTGAGTGCTCTGACAAAGTGGGGGACATGGTCTTCAATTGGCCATCTGTAATTAGAGTAAACTTTGGCCTTAGTTAAACGCTGGTTGCCTCAGTTCCCCTTTTGAAAAATGGGAATAACACCAACCTACCTTTCAGATGAGTGTTGTGAAAATGAATGAATTACTGTTTATGAAGTACTGTAATGATGAGTGCCCATGAGGAACAGCCCATGAGGAAATTAATTATTCTATCTTTGGAACAGGTTTTGAATAGTGAGCAGTAAATAGGATGTAGGACCATTACACTGAATAATGAGAATGAAGCCGATGAATAACATTCACTCTGCACCATCAATGAGACGGGCTTGATGAGGAAAACAGTAAGAAATCACATGGTGAGAGGCCATATCAAAGTGCACGGTTAGATAATTCTGCTGTGCTCCAGCCTTGGAGTGCTTGGTCCTTGCCAGGGACACTCCAGACCCTCCCAGCTCTGATGACACGGATGTTTTGTGCAGCTGAGCATCCCCTGTGACCCTTTCTTCTCTCTCTGACGGTTCTTAACCCAGTTTCTGAGCCCAGCCAACCTCAGTCTCCTCCCATCTGACTCATAGCTGCAGTTTCCTTGCTCAGCCAGGCCCTGACTCAAACCATTCATGCTTCCCTCCCTTCATCCCCAGCCGTTAACCCCAGTTCCTATAAAAACAGGAAAAAGCACATTCCTAACACCAAGAAACCTTCCTCTACCGAAATCCTAGTGCAGCTCAAAATCAGATGGATAACAGAACTTCCAAAAAAGACCTGGGATGATCAGAAATACGCACAAATATGTGAACATATGCAAACATACACAAACTTCCTAGCTGCAGCAGCTACGATAGTGTCATCAGAAATTCTCCAAAATTAATTCACCCCAGTATTTATCTGGAGTGGCATAGGTTGGAAACAACTGAAAAAAATGTTTTCCAATGAAATATTTTAGCAGCCACAGTTGCAATAGCTGACAGTCCCTATGCTTCTTGCATAATATTGTTAATATCAAAGTGTATCAGAAAGAGAACTCAAACGCTAGTTTTCTGTGCTTTGTGGCTGGAGGACAAACATATCTGTACAGTACTTTTTTTTTTTCCATAAAATTACCTCAGAAGTAAGAACAAGTCAACAACAAAGCAGAATGCAGGTCATTCTAACTCCAGGTATCCCGAACTTCAAAGAAAGCAGTGAACAAATACCTTTAGCTAGCAAGCTCAGATTTGAAAACACATGTTGTTCAGATCAGCTCACCATTTGTTTCATTACCTTTCAAGCCATATGTCTTTCAAGATAATCTCAAGTTCTCCATGTTTTACACCAAAGGATAAATCAAGATTTCTCTTTTTAGATGCTTTGTTTGCAGCTCATGTATGACCACGATTCTGTCTTAAATTAGGCATTTTATAAAGGTTAACTTTCTCGACTTAGGGTTTGTCTCCAAAGGATTAGCGACTATCTTGTACCTTTGGTATCAGTGCTGCTGTTGTGCTTAGTGAGGGAAAGAAATTTAAAAAGGATATTTCTTTGTGCTATGCAAGCCATGCTCTGAAAGAAAAATCAAAATTCTAAGATTTTAGTTACAGCTGGCTGGGTGGGAGTCTGACCAGAGCAGCACATGCACTTTCCTGTGACTTTTCAGAGGAACATGAGCAGTTTTTGCGAGTGTAGCTGTTTATGGAAAATACTCTAGGGCTAAGATAGGAGCAAAGGAACGGAAAAAAGAAAAGGGGATGAGACCTGGCTTTATCTGTCCAAATAATCATTCGTCTTGGCAAAGAAATAAATGGAAGGAAGATAGCACAAACCAAGCTGAGGCTCTTTTTTTCTTCCATCTTGACAAGGATGGAGCCAGGAAGAATAAATAACAACCAACAGCAACTGTGACTGAAGTAGCATGGGTTGCTCGAGAAGTACGTTGGATCCCTTACCTCTGTGAGCAAATGATGCTAGTGATCTGCCAGACACATCTCCATTCCATACTTTTCATGGGACCAGTGTCCCATCTGGTCACTCCATGTCAGCCAGTGCTCAGGCAGTATGCATTTCATGTTCTTTGAACATGTGATACTTGCTGCCCAAAGCTTCATCACTATTCTGAAGGCTCACGCAGTCCCAAGCACAGCAGGAAGAAGAGAGGAAAAATATCAGAGGATTAGCTGAATTATTGCTAATGATGGGGAAAATCTAAGAAACCATCTCATATTGTTGCAGCACTGCTTGGACTGATCAGTCCATAAATCACTGTTAGTGGGAGAGACTCCTCACACTGTGGATTTTCTCCATGCGTCCTGACCTTTGCTGTGATGTGACTTGTCATAATCCAGTGGAGAACAAAGTCTGCTTTGTGACAAACCATTTCACTGACTCAGCACCTGAAATACGTAGGCAAGGGCATGGAAAGAAGATAGTACACCACCAGGGAATTCTAGCAGGGTGGAAAACCATCCAGAACTCGTGACCTTGGTACCATCTAGCCCAGCCAATTCCCTACGCTATCAATCTACATGTATTGTTTACTATCTCCAGTACAGCAGTGTGTTGTTTGGTGCAACTGCTGCCAGTCCCCATTTCACCCCAGCTAAATTCCCATTCTGCTTCCCATTCTGCACCAATGGCCAGTAGAGGTGTCTGCAGAGCTTGGCACGTCTTCAAAACCAAGGAAGAAGAGAGAAGCTCAGACAACCTAGCAGATAGAGAGTGAGGACACTGGGACAGAGGTTTTCCTCTCCAAAATGGCACAGAGGAGAAAAAGACTTGACAAAGAAGCGTCCAGGTCCTCAGCTCTAAGCAGGTTTGCTGCCAGAAACCAGGCATCAGGGATTTTACACTGGAGAACTGTGTCAATGTCTGTGTATTTAGTCACATTTTCCTGTAATAAAAATACATTTTAGGCACTCTGATTCTGATAACGTGGGAACTGGCACATAATTTATATTTCCAGAGCTGTTTTTTTCCTGATCCTGTTTCCCCAGCATTTTTCATGAGTAAATCTCCTTTTTGTCTTTCAGCACTTTTTTTCTAGCTTCTTTTTTTTTTTTTTTTTCTTTTAACCACTGTTTCCAGTGTCCTTCTCCCTGGACTATGCCCAGCCACAGTGGTCTGGGTTTGTAATTATGGCAAAAACTTGTCTCATGACTAGGCGATGACTAGAGATAATTCCCCAGAAGAAACACTTACAGATGAATGCCATTTCTATTCTTTTCCTCTCCTTTTCTTGGAATTGTCAGGCTGCTGCTCACCCACTGCTTCTTTCTGTTAATCCTTCAAGCTTTAACTTCTGTTTTGAATTGAATTACATCTACATTTTAGAAGGCATTTCCAATAAAAGAACATTGTCTTACTTACCAACTAGTCCCTAATGTCCAAATATGACTGTTATTTACATATGAAAATCAGCCTACTTGCCTGTCTCTCCATTTGGCAGTAATAACAATATGGGAGTGCCACTGGTACTGTACAAATGATGAAAACATGTGAACCTCTTTCAGAAGAATAACATAAGGTGTTGTGCCCATGTGATTCCGTGTAAGTTGCGCCTCCATCAGAAATGGAATACAGAGCTCTGCACTCTGCAGAAAAAGTCATTGGAGCTGTGCTGGGTTTTCTTTTTTCACAGGGTTCCATAATCAAATACTTAGATGGCAAATCTGAATTAACTACTGTGATTTTTTTAATCATCAGCATTTAAGATCTGGTGTTTTAGTTCTCAAGTATGCATGACATTATTTGGGAATAATTAGAACAAAATAGTAACATTTTCACAGAAACACAACACGCTTTCAAATGCATTTCTTGGGAATTTTTTCAGATCTCCAAATTGGAAAAGAACCAAATACAAATAACTTGGGAACAAGGAGGATTGGACTATGATACCTCCTGGCATCATCTATACCTCTCTGCAGAGTGAAGAGCTGCTCTTAAGGCACATGTTTGGCTGTGATGTACCATTTTCAGGTCAGGGACGTGCTTGCATTGCTCAATACACTTCAGAGCATTGAACCTTTCAACCTGGGCTTGTCTTGTTTCTAAATTCACAACTCTGGACTAGCAAATTTTATTTAATAATACAGAGAGTGACATTGTTTCCTTTAGTGCAGCAAGCACAGGAGCTCTGTGCACAGGACGCAGAAGTTCCTACAAAGTGTGTGCGTGTGTCAGAAGCTTGGGCCAGAATATCACACTGCATCTGTAACTAGTTGATGCGTGAGCTAAAGGTGAAAGAAATGCTATTGCTTCAGCTTGACAGCAGCACCATCAGTCACCTTAGTCATCCCCATCTTGGGAGAAGTGAGAGTGCAAGCGTAGATGTAGAACAACCAATTCTCCATGAGCTGTATGAGCAGAACTGCTGAGGCGTTCTCCAGGGAATCCTCAGCACAGTCCCTGGGTACTTCCAGCTGGCTTCCAAGAAGCTGTGTGGAACTGCTTAGCCATATCTCCTCTGTGGGAGTGAGACTAAAATGTGTATCTGTGTGCACGTGTGGGTGGGTGTGTAGTTTATGTTCGCAACAAAATCAGCAGCTTTGTAAAATAAACATGGATTAGCATTTCACTTTTTTTTCTTTTTTCTTTTTTTTTTTTTTTAATGGGAAAAGCCACTTGACTTTCTTTTTGCAAAATAGAGACTATTACATGGGGAATCCTCTCTCTGCCTTCTTCACCCCTGCACAGTGCTCACGCACACTATCTCAAGCACTCTGTAAGCATTGATGTTGTTGGGGATACATAGCTAACTAACAAGACTAAGATACTTTGGGTTCTGAGTTCAGCTCAAATCTTCACAGAAGTAAAACAGGACTCCTGAAAATTTTGTTGTTCATCGGGGGTTCATAATTTTTTGGGGATAATGTGATATTTTTTAATACCATTGCAAATCTGAGTCGTGTCAGATATTAACTGTAGTACTGCGTCAATGACCTGGTTCCTGGTAACAAACTAACAAAAATCTGCTTCCCCTTGATGATATTGCACTTCTAATACCCAGGTGCACTGCACCTTTGCTGAGATCAGGAAAAATGGATGGAATCAGTCAATCTCTCCTCTTTTCCTTCAAGAAGGTGATGTTCCTCCTCCACCAGCTGCTATCTATGGTGCAAAAGAAAGCTACTGGGCTCTCCAGTGGGTATAATGATGCTTAATCTCAGACTGAAACCAAGATCAGGCCAATATTGCTTCAGGGACCCAGGAAGCATAGCATCATTTCTGGCTCCCACACAGCCTTCACCTGCAATGCACCGAGCAGAGTCCAAAATATATTTTGCATACAAATTAATGAGATACATTTATAGCACCCCTTAGACAGCTTTATTCTGTTAGTGCTTACCTTTATTACTATGTAACATACTCAGCTCTCATTGTCATAAATTGTGCTCTACTTTTGAAGGGGAAAAATAATTCCATATAAAAGACAAATAAATATGGAGAATAAAACCCAACCAGTTCCTACATGGCTACCAGAAATTGGCAAAGTCATCCCATATGTAAGTAAAACATCAGATCCTGACAGTTAGTGAGTAGAATCTTTCTCCTGACTTTGACATGCCCAAAGTGAGCATGTGTGAGAACTTCTCCATTTCTCACACGTGTAGTAGGATGGTGACTCCACCATTGCAGCTTAGGGATTTTTGCAGGCTTAGGAGACAGTGGTGAAGGTGGTGTAGGGGCCTTAAGAAGCATAAATATGAGCAAAAAGAGCTTTTAACTACAGCAGTGTTCAGATGATTCCACCGATGAAGTGTATATTGCTTCCAAAGATACTTAGCAAAATTAACAAAAGGATTGAAAATGTTTTCCTGTTGCACTTGGCCACCCTAACCTTTGAATTTCTGTCCCATGAAATGGAGGTGTCCTCACTTTTGGCAGGAGAATATCAGTGTTCAATTTTGTGCATGCATTTATTAGCCAAGGGCCATTGGTTCTTGGGATGCTCAAGCCACTTCCACATTGAATCTAGACTTCAATTTGTACTTGAGGAAGTGGCAGTAGAAACGCAGCTCTGCTCCTACGCAGCCCCTCCCCCATCTCTGTGAAATCACGAGTCACATCCCAGCAGATTAAGGTGAATTTCAATCAGCAGCAGCTTAAATGAGCAAATGAACTGCAACACAGGAGTACACAGCCATTCTGTAACTTCAGAGGGACCCTCCAGCCAGAGAGAGAGGCAGGGCTGGGGGCAAGCTCCTGCCTCTCTGCAAGTGCCTCACCAGGGCTCACAAGTCAGAGCCCATCAGATGTTAGGGAAAACTCTACTCTGAAGTGGTATTGCTGGATGTTGTTGAAGGCTGCCAAATTGGATTCCACTGCAGGAAGATTTTGACGTTATATTACCTTATGTCTGAGTAGAATTAGTGGAAAAAAACTTCACATTCCTTAAAAAAAAAAAAAAAAAAAAAAAAAAAAGAAAACAACTATTTCATCTTTTACAAATGAACAGAACAATGGAACCTCCTGGACTCTACAACATTTCTCCCAGTACACCATTTTTAGCAGGAGTCCCTTCATTTCGTAGAAACTTTCCTGTACTTTGTGGCAACAGACTGGGGTGATTGGGGTGGCTACACACTTTGGGGGACATACACATCTTCTGATCATGGAAACCTCTGCTCTCCATAGGTGGTGCAGCCATTTGGCCACATGCAGCAGCTATTAATGAGTGTTTTTAAATAGCTCATCAAACTAAACTAATTTCTTAGACAGTTTAATCTTAAATCATAGTCCTGCCCTGCTGGCACAGGTTCTACAGCTTATTTATATCATACATCCTCCTCACTGGCCCTATAGATGCTTGGTGATACATAGTCAAAGTAGTAAGATGATACATCCACGCAGAAAAAAAAGGTGGGCTCATGTTCACAGCAAGATGGCATTCCTGGAGTATATGACAGAAAAACAAACAAACAAACAAATAAATAACATCTTTCTTGTTTTTCCTTACTGACATGCTTCTTAAAAGGGTACTATTTTCTACCATTCATAACTAAGTGCATTTATAAGTAATAGAATACTTCCTTGCATGTGAGGATAAATGTACAGTATTATGGCATAATCAGCTAGGATGTATTTCAGCAGAGCTTTGAGTAAGTGAAAACTGCAATTCAGAGGTTATCTTGAAGATCAAATCCCCAGTCAGAAAGCTATATTGTTGCCTTCATTTTCCTTTCTCAACTCCATGAAGCCTTAATTGGCAGCTAGCTTACATTGTGATCTCCTAGCTTCTTCAAATTTTCTTTTTTGTAACAGATTTTTTTTTAATGAGCATTTTCTCCAGGGAATTAATTATTACTTTGACTGGTATATTCATATAGTTCTATCAAGAAGTTTTATAAATTACCAAACTCTTGACGGAGTGTACAACCATAAAAATCACAAAGAATATCTGTAGTTCTTTCTAATCCCATTAATTTTTTTTTTTTTTAATCTGAAGCTCATTCTCCTTCTTTGTTAAATGACAACATTCAGACTCGGTGGCAGCTAATGGCTAGTGTGCATGTGCAGTGACACTGCTACGGATTTACAGAAGCTGCGCCGTAAGAAGAAATGCATGTCACAAAGTGAGAAGAGCTCAAATGAATGAAGAGTTTCATCACTGCATGAGCATCATTTCTGCAGAGAGAATGCTCATTACAGACTTGACTTTTCTACCTTGTTTACATTTTATGCAGAGCTTTTAGAAACATGCTTACTGTGAGGCACTCTGTGGGAAAATATACTTTCAGCATCAGTCACCATATTAACAGGGGGCCAAACCCTGGGGCCTCGGTTCTGCATTGAGACAAGCAAACTTCAATCAGGTTAAGGACTGAGAGAAGCCCAGAGGCTTAGGCAGTGCCTTAGCCACGGACCCTTAACAAAGAAAACACTGCACAGCTGTGTTGCTCCAGGTTCAGGAGCTGAACACACATCTATACGCTTACGTGTCCAGCCTTGGTCTGCAGGGTAGATACTCTGTGCCTGCCTAGCAAAGCTTCTCCTTTTCCCCCAGGCACACCCCTCTTCTTGGGCTCCTTCCTCCCATTGCCACTGCACAGAATTTGCATCCCGTCTTTTTCCTGGAAGGAAGTGACTGGCAAATTCTGGGTTTCAGACACGTTTATCATCATGTCGTGCCTTCCACAGATCAGAGCCTCAGACAGCAGATTCTCAACTCTTTTATTTGCTCTAGCTTTCCTTTCATAAGCTCTGCTCCCAGCAGGAAGGCTTAGGGAGGAGCATGGGGGTGCATGTCCTGCTGCCAGCAGCAGGGATGGGCAGTTCTCACCACCAAGGCTTATCCTGAAACATGCCCCTTCTGCAGCAGGGATGTAAAGCCACAAGTAAGGGGGCACCTTGTTCCTCTCTACTTTCTCTCCTTTCCATCCAGATTGGCTTGCTGGAATTAAAGTTACCCTTGGTGTTCAAGTTACAACTTTGTAACAAATGAAAACAGCAATTAAAGCTGCCACTTCATTCTTAAGTCACACCATTTTGTCTAATTGCAATATATATAATACATAAGATCATGCTGTGCTGGGGAATGTATATGCAATAACTGAACACAGTGGCATGATTTAGGACAGGCTGGCTTTGAATTTCTTTGTGTGAGCAGGTGGTGTTTCTACACTGCCTCAAATATATTCAACATGACACTATAAGGTCAAACTTACCCCTTCTGAGGGCTTGGCTTTATTAGTAGCCCAAATAATAAATAGCAAAACAGAAACTTCAATCAAAGCTCTCTTTCTAGAGTTCCAAAAGAAATTCCTTGGATTTGCTCTTTGTTTGTTTGTTCAGAGGTGTTTACATACGCCTTATGTTTAAAGGGATTTCCCAGGACTACTTCAAGAAAATTGCAATAGGTAAATTTGTTCCTGCTAAGTTACTGTCCATCAGCTGAGATGGGGGAACTGCAGGTTTGCTCTTCACCCATACTGTCAAAAAAATAAAGTTTCATCTTAAACCCACATGAGTTTGAGAATGGAAGAAAGACAAATGCAGTGCATACGACACCCATTTTAAGAAAGGGGAGAAAATGCTTGTGGCAACTACATGCCCTATTTTAATATAGGCTCCACAGCAGGCAGTCCTCTAGGACAAAGGCACTGAGGTAAGTGAAAGATGGGACAGACCGCACTGTACACTTGCCAAGGCTGATTGTGGCAGGGTACCTGGGTAGTTTTCTTCACTGCAATGACAGATTTTCTTGACTAAAGAAATGCAGTAGGTCTCATCTCTGTGGACTTCTGAAAAGTAGGTAATAAGGTGCCACATGGGAAATTATTAGTGAAGCTGAAGAGGATGGGAATTAGTTCAGAAAGTATAACGTGGATAAGAAACTAACGAAAGGGAGATGTCAACTGCTTGTGGTGAAGACAGAGCTTTAGTTCTGCAATGAGGTTACTTGTTGCAAGGATCTGGGCTTACAAGGTTACTAGGACCTAGTCTTTATTTATGAGCTTCATTTTGAACATGCAATGAAAAAAAGTAGGGCTGTGCTAGAAAAAAGTTACTGGTCACAAAAGTCTGGGAGATATAAAAACTGCAGAAAGAACTAGAAGAAGAAAACCATACAAAGTACAGAATTTTGTACTCTGAGGTCATTATCACATAAACTTTTGCTCTTCAGCTTGAAGGAGAAAGAGGGAAGACAGAGGTTCCTGTCAGTCATGCACAAGATTTAAACTGACAGACTAATGAAAATGGCAGACACAGTTCCCAACGGGTAATAGATCCCATGGAGGCACAGTAGTGCAAGCACCTCTATAAGGGCCCTCCTCCAACCTCTGTGGGCAGCTTTGGGGCTCTGTTTCCAGGAGGGACAACCTGTGAGAGGGGCATGGAAAGGCCTTGGGGCAAAAGGTCAATGATAACCCATCCAAACAGTGAGCCAAACAAAAATGTCATCTATGCAGTCCAGTAAAGCATAGGCTGACAGGGAATACAATTATTTCTTGTAGAAACATCAAGGAGATAAACACTAGGCACCAAGAATAACTACTTAACCTAAAGGACAGTGTTGTCACAAATATAAACGTATGTATAAACTGAATAAATCTAGGCTGAATATTAGAAGCAGATTCTAAACACTAAAGACTTGAGATTCTAAAACAGCCTTCCAGCAGAAATTGTGAACAGTGATCTCCTTACTTAGAGGGATGGGGAATATGATTATAAAATGAGATTACGTGACAATAACCACTCATGTTAATGCAGGAGATAGGGCTTAGGGACTGCAGAGATCTTTTCTAGTTCTCTGCTCCTGTGAACTATTTGATTTTCCCAGGTTTTAGGTTCTCTTTTTCCAGCTTAAACTTTTCAACAGACTCAATTCCAAAATTCTTAAAATATGCACTGCATAAGGTAAAAAAAAAAGTAAAAGTTAAAAATGTACGGTGTCTTACCTATATACTTGTTTGGTGATGATTTGTTTCTTGCCAGCTCTATGCAAAGTTACTTGTGTTGAAGGGATTCTTAGTCTTTTACTCCTACCTTCAATGCAACATTAAAAACTGAGGGCCCGAGGGGAATAATGTCATTCTACTATGAAAAATATACTAAATAAGGGTGGAAATATTCATGGAGAGAACTCTCCTAAATGCAGATGCCATGGAAATATCTCCTTTTAACATTTGTGTCAAATGTTTCAAACTTGGAGCAGTGCAACTTCATGCACATTTTTGTCACTTTGAAAGATTATATTCTGCTCTTTGCTGTATCTGTACTGATTTTCCCTCCCCTGATTTTTTAACACAGTGATCCACATCCCATCCCCACACATTGCTTAAATGAGCCAGTGTCAAGGCAGAAATCTCAGAGGCAAACAAGGTGGGTAGCAATATGCTGAAATTTAACTGTTCTGTGCTGGTGTTACTTCCAGTCAAAAACAAGTGAGAAGAAAAAAAAGAAAAAGATCAAATATCTCAGTATCTTCAGGCTGGTTTTAGCACAGGTTGACTGGTGGACATTCCAGTACAAGAATGGTAAGTTTGGCCCAAAGACTTCCACCATGCTGTCACCATGACTGATTTTACGCAGCAGTGTGTCAGTGAAGAGGGAGTGAGGCAAGCCTGTCTGGTAGTAGACAACTGAAAGAAGGTCTTAAAAATTTCAAGGCCCCTTCCCATGTGTAATTCTTCCTAGAGGACTTCAGTGTCCTCCTCCCTGAGATGCTTCATAGGGCAAAGGTTTAAGGTTCTCTGAATTGAGTGACGTAGTCAGTGGGCATGGTGGTGATGAGTTGACGGTTGCACTAGATGATCTTAGAGGTCTTCACCAACCTTAATGATTCTATGATTCTTTGGTAATTCACATGTCATTGCTGGTCAAAATCAAGATCCTTTGTTTTCCATACATTACAGGAGATGTAAGGGAGAAAAGAGCACCCACTCACACATACATGCACACACAAAGTGGGCCTAGGGCACCTCATATGTTATTCTCATGAACAAATTGTTAAAATGTAAAGCCATCCTGTGATATGAACCAGTTTGTTTGCCAGTTTGAGCTGAGGCGTTGGAATGACTGAGGCAAATTGGATTCCAGCAGTTGCAAGAAAAACCTCAGGAGATGTCTAGCTGTGCTCTACAGTTATGGCATTAAAGTCCAAGCCAACACTAGTGAATGAGCGTCTGAGAAATCTAATCAGAACATTAGATACTGAACTTTAAATCTGCACTGCACAGACTTTGACCCTCACTTTTCTCTGAAGATTTAGTAAGTCTAGAACATCCACAATGTATAGCAGAGTAAAATTCATTATAAAGTGGAATAGGTGATCAGCAGAGCGTCTGGTTAAAGTGTTCCTGGCAGAAGAGTAAAGGTAAAACAGAGATGCATATTGGGATTTTATTTCATACTGCTCTGTGCACAGTGAATGCAACTTAGACTGCTTTATCTTCTGCATGTTTTAATCTTAGTCCTTTCAAGACACACTGTGCAGTGACCTCAGCTTCCATGGAATGATACAGGGAGACATACAAAATAATCATTGATGAATATACAGAATCACCATTAAATGAGTAAACCCATCCAATTTGCAATCCGTATGCACAGAAAAATCACAATTCTGCCCCTTATTTTGATAGCAAGCATTTATTTGAAAGAGCACTGTTATTAGCAGGCTGCTTTCAATTAAGAATCTGTTCCTTTATGACAGTTTTTGAAGACTTAACATCATGGCTGCTGCATAAGTCTCATCGGCTTTTTGGCATAAGCATTCCAAGAGCAGATGCAATAAGGTTTCATTTGGGTAAATAGTGCTTTTTGTAAAAGATGATTAAAAAATAAAACAGGTTTGGGTCTTTGTTACTTTCAGAAGAGAAACAGAAGAAAATTGTAAATTTAATAATATAAAGTGATGGTGATATTTACAAAGATAATGGTAATTTTTGCTGTGCACTCGAGAGCTGCTGTGAGGTAAACATTTGTCTTTTATGGCCAAAGCAGAATCATTAAACCTATTTTACACGGGCTGTCCACCATCTATCCAGTGACAATGCCTTTTAGTCACAATTAGCCAGGTCACTTTGAGTTTTGTCATTTCTTTCACTTAAATAAAAGAAATAAAGAAATCAAACCTTGCTTGCTAAAATGAGTTTGCATAGGAGAAGCATTTTATTGCTTTTTTGGGTGATGCATCAACCCCTTACGGCTTAGGACAGCAAGAAGAATAGTGGAGAAGGGAGATCAGCTTGATGGGGAGAAGCATGAAAACTCACTGCCCAAATGTGTACTCTCAGCCCTTTCTGTCCCTTCTACACCTCTCCCCAGTTCACAGCCGCATACCCGGCAGCATCCTCCTACAACTGTTGCAGGATTTCGGACTCTCTGCACTCCTCTGTACTTCCAGACTGACATGGCCAACCCCTCAGGAGTGGGGGTGAGCACAAGGGGGTGCTGAGCCAGCAATGCCACCTTGTGCTCTGTGCAGTCCGCTAACAGCAGAGAAGGGAATTCCTGTGCAACTGAGTAAGGCAGCTCCCCAGCTCTCTGCTCTGCTTGGCTTTCACCCATTCACTGCATGGAGAAACAAGGAAGGAGAGAGAAAGCGGAAGAGACACAGATGCCCAAATGAATGCACTTGCTATTATTATCATGGTTTTATTGACAGCATATCAAGCTTAACTGAAAAATTCAAAGATAACGCAAGTATCATGTTAATGTGCAGCTCTGTAGTATCTATTATATGCATTGTAAGGCTGCCAGAGCAAATCCCGTTCCAGTGGTGAATTGGATAATCTGTTGCATTTTTAAAGGCCATTCGTCCTGAGAGATTATGAATTTATATCGCCTAAGGTTGTATTCCATCATTACAAAAGTGCTAGAATCCTCCTTAAAGTTTGTTTTACCTGTAGCTGCGGTGGGAATTTTGTCTCCTGCATTACATTCACTAACACTGGTGTTTTGACATTTGAGAGTTATCTTTTAGTTCTACCTGCCTCAGGAATAAATTAGAGACACAACTTCTTTTAATAATGCAACTAGTGGTTCTACTTATTCAGTAGCCTCAAGCCAGTGACACCTTTCTTTACTTTCTATAAGCTCTTCATGTACAAAGGTCTACTGTTAAATGATTAAATTGGTGATCAAACTGTGATCTGTTTAACTTAACTGAGAATTTTCTCAGCAAAAGGGAGACATCATTTTACACTTTCTCCAACAAAAAATTGTATGTAATCTATTCTGCTAGTAGAAGGAAACGTAAAGTTAAAAAGTAATTGGAATTTCCGTACATTACTGTTGTGCAGTAGTCCTACTATTTCAACATAAAAAAAAATACCACATGTTCCCAGCATATCTCTTTTTAGCATAGAATACCTTTCATTTACAGTAATTCTAAACCTGGGCTTGGCAACCTATCAATACTGTTGGTGTGAATTCAACTTAGGAAGAATCTAACAGCTGATGTAACTTTGCTTGTATGGCTGTTACATATTTCTGTTACATTTCCCTCCGCTACAGGAAGTTTGTGGAAAAAGTACCTCAAAAGAGCAAGAGGAAGAAAAGAAGTGAAGTTTATGCATTTAGATTTGAATACAAAAGAGCAGAAAGGACATGACCCAGGAAGGAAAAGCCCCAGCCACAATGACTTGCCAGCACAAATAATTTGCCACGAGGCAGATATTGCATGCTTATCAACAATTGCCATTCTCTTCCTAGGCTTGGTTTCAGACAAAGGGTTGTTTAATGTTTTTATACTACCTCTAAACAATCCCATCTTTCCTGCATGTATTCGACCTTCGAGGACATCTTCTATAGCATCCAAGTGTGTCTGTTGAAATACAGACAGTGCATAGACTTTTTCAGAGGCTTCTTGTCTGGACATAATCTTCCTGGGCACTAAAAGCATTTAACAGTAGCCTTTTTAAGTAGCAAAGTGAAGGCAACCTGCGCCTGCAGTTCCTACAACCATGCTTAGTTTTGTGTTTTCTTTACCTTTGCACATCAGTTATAGAAAATGATAGGCAATATACTTATTATATTTGTACAAGTATTATATCAAGATGGCAAAGGAAAACTCCCAGACATCCTAATATATTCAAAACTTCATGAAAAAGCTTTTCGTCTTTTGTGTGTCAGCTAGAAAACTTCTTATGTCGTCTTTTCAATGACCATACAGCAGAGGTTTTCAAGTAAGTTCTGATTAACTCCTAAAGTTGACCTGACAAACGGAAACAAGCTTCTTTGAGATGACTCTATAAGGAAGGGAAGAGCTCACAACTTGAAGAATCCTGGAAGATTCATACCTGAAAATCTTGGTGTAGTTCTACAGAGGAAAGCTACAAAGGTGCTGACCCTACCATGCTGGTTGTAACCCATGTCCAACCCATCCAGGTGATGGAAGTTGCTATCTTCTGTGCAGTCTGAGGGAAAAAATAGTGACAAAAAAGTGATCTTCAGCATCTCTCCAGTGCATCCCCAGGTCAGCCACCAATAAAATGGCATTTTATAAATGGGTTTGAAAGAATCTGTGTTGGAAATAAAACAGTTCACTAACAGATGTGCAACTGCCATCTCATCTAGAGACCCCTGTAAATACAGTCATTGGGGAAATATAGTTTCCCGGGGCCAGCACAGGCGATATCTAATTGGAATCACAAGTTTGAATGAAAAATAGGTCTTGTTTATAGTAGAGTATAATGTAAAGCTGGGGACTATAAAGTTCTGTTAGCTATTACCTGGCATTGCTGAAGGTTAAGACCACAGCGGTAGAAATAGTTAACATTAGTTTGAATAGCACATAAAATACAAAATCATCCAAAGCAGGAGATAGGAAGACTACTTGATAACAGAAAGAAATAAAAAGCATTCGGACAACCTAAAAATATCCTCAATTTATTGCTCTAATCTGCTCAGTGAGCTGAGAAGTAAGGTTTTGATGATGACATTAACCATTTTTTAGGTTTGAGCTGTTTTATTTTTGTTTATAACATTCTTGGGTCTGCAGAACCTGGTGGTTGTGATAACTGATGTATGTGATTTCTAAGACTTCATGATGGGGGGGATTCCTTTGCAACAGAATATTTACCAGAACTTGAACAGGATCTTGTAGCACTTACACTTGAGAAGGCATTAGAGGTGGGGAGATACATAAAACCCCAGATCTGTGGGATGTTGTAACAGTCATTCTGATGGTCGGGGAGCGCTAGCGACATGAGCCTGTTTCTCATCCTCTTAACACCAGATGGAAATGCCAGAAACAAACAAATGTTTCAGCGCTGTATAAAAGTCCTTGGGAAAGGCCAGGACAGATAAAATATTGGATGGGGGGAAGAAGCACAATGGAGAAAGAACCAAACAATAAATGCGACCATGTGCACTGTGAACCACCTGACTAGACCAGATGCCTCTGGAGAGGAAACAGCAAAATACCTTCATTTTCCCTAGAGCCATCAAAGGAAGCCTGCAATGCAGGGCATCAATGTTATCCTCTCAGATTTAATATCTGATGTGTTTGCATCTGTGATGGGGGAGCAAGGCAGAATTCCTGTTACAAAAGTACAATAGTTACAGCTCTCCTACAGGCTAGCACTGCACAGGCTAGTAGTTATATTGTGGCGTATGCTGGACTGAAACATGTCAGGAGAAAAGGCTCAGGATTTTTTTCCCTTGGTGCTGGAAAAGAGCAGTAAATGGATTCAGAGTCATACTCAGTATCTGCTGTACATACAGAGGCAAGTTTCAGCATTGTCTGAGACGTGCTGTTGTTCATAAACAGTGCTGTTGGTTCAGATTCATTCTCTTTATAGTTCATTGTTATTTTAATAACTCTTTTATTTGCAATATTATTTTAAGACAGCAAGACAGGCGGTAAATATTTAACTCATAGTATTCATTTAAGCTTGCTGAACGAAGAAGGTTTCTAATAACTTTACCGATGGGTCAGTTCATTCCCTACTCAAAACAACCAGCAAAAAGGACAGGAAACTCCCTCGAGGAATTTTCTACAGACGGTTCCATCAGGAAGGCATTAAGTGTATATTTATCTCTTGCCTCCCCCTGTTCGTCTTGGAACAGGCTATGCAGTTCAGATCTGGGAACCAGGATATCTCAAGGGATCTGCCAGAGGTCAGGCATTTCTGCCTAGAAACCCAAAGCCTCTGCACTACTCATACTCCCTGTGGTTCTCTCCTAGTCCTGGCAGTGCAGCTCCAGCACACAGCCAAGGCATAGAGAGGACTTCACACAATGTGTATTTACTTTGGTGTAGATTCCTGATTATTTCTGGAGGAAAATCACTTGAGACATACCATACATCCTGGCCTAAGCATGCATCCCACCCTTTTTCTACAAAATGGACAACTTTGGCATGGACTGAAACCAGAGAGGGGAAAGAAGAGCCTCTGGCCTCCTGTCACAATCTGACTCACACAGAAAATCACATATTGCAAAGGGTGTGTGACTTAAGCACACAGTATCTTTATCAGCCCTCCAAAATATTTAAGAAAAAATAAAGAGTGATGAAAATGCTATTGTGTTCCTCTAATATATTCAATAGCATTGATTTGATTGGAAATTACTCATAGCTTGCTCATGTCCTTTGTCATTGACTCTTTGTTAACATTACTGAATACATTTGCAAGCTGTTGACTTCATTAAATTTATTGTCTGTGCTTCACATCAGTTAGGAAGGTTCTGAAAGAAGGAGGACCTGAAGAGGAACAAATGTTCCACAGTGTTTTGTTAGTCATGAACACTTGGAGAAATCAGTAGGTCAAAACAGTACAATACAAAAGACCAGTAGCACAGCAGCCTGAAACTCTGAGAGATACAGAATCACAGAATCATGGAAAGGCTTACATTGGAGGGAACCTTGAAGCCCACCCAGTCTCACCCTGTGCCATGGGCAGGGCTGCCACCCAGCAGCTCAGCTGCTCGTGGCCCCATCCAACCTGGCCTTGAGCACCTACAGGGATGGGGCACCACAGCTTACATGGGCAGCTGTGCCCTTCAAGTACTGGAAGGCCACGATGATGTCTCCCTGGAGCCTTCTCCAATGTAGAGAACAGCCCTCTTCCATGCAAACTGCCGGGGTTACCTTACTGGCACAAGGAGCACAAGACTTGTCCTTTGGTCTTGGTAAAGCTAGAAATTCCTCAAGAACCAAAACCAGGTTGTGTTACCAGAGGAAAAGGCGTGTGGCAAAAAGCTGAAGTATTATCTTCTCCAAAGACAGAGCTCTGTTTACTCAAGGCTGATCAGTCCTTCATTCAACTTCATTTTCTTTTCCTACAGCAAAAAGCTGTCACAGACAACAGGTATCTTATCATCATATAAATGCAACAGAGAATAGGAAAAAAAAAACTTTGGGAATAAATAATTGATCGCTTGAGGAGATACTGACAAGGAACAACTATTTTTTGTGGTAATACATGATCTGTTAGAAAGGAAAAAGAAAATGCTCTGGAAAGGACAAAAGAGAGCTCCCAGCAAAGGATAGGAGAGAGCAGTTGTCAGTATTTCAGGGTTGTTTTTTTTTCACTTAAGGGACAAGAAGTTTCTTCCCGCAGATGTCTACAGGAAAAAGAGTATTTTGCTTGTTCTGTGGACTCCAGTTATATTTTTATTTAGCAGATCTGGGATTGCAAGCCAGGAAATCACCACAGTGGCAGCATTTAGTCTTCCAGTGCAAGGAGCAGCTGGAGGAAATCCTCTCAACACCCACATCCTTGCAGTTCAGAAGACATAGGGCCTAGCAGGTTGCTTCCCCCCCTCTGAGCTGAGGGGTAGAAGTCAGTGGCAGAAGGGCAGAGCCCAGGCACCAGCACAGCCATCATGCTGTGGCACAGCTGGGTGTCCAGGGCGTATTTGGCCAGCACCATCCCAGTGTCCAGATTTCAAAGTGGGACCCAGGAGCATGCACTTCTTGGGTTTGATCCAGTGCCAGCAGTCATGAAATTGAACTATTTGCTTTTATTTTGTCCCCACAACTGAGCTGTACCTAGCATTCAAGACAATTTCTTAGTATTGGCTTTAACTGAAGGAAAGCTCTGAGGGCAAACCTGCTTATTTGTGAGGACGCCACAACTGCAGGTTGACACCATTCCTCTTTTCTAACTTGAATAATTAATCTGTGGAAAAAATGATATAAACTACACTGTGCATTATGACACAAATACTGCGCATTGGAAACAGACCGATTCACAACTCATACTTTTGATGGATTTTTTCCTCAGAAAGACAAGTATCAGGAATAAATATCATAGAATCATAGAATCATTTGAGTCAGAAGGACCGTGAAAGGGCACATAGTCCAACTCTTCTGCAGTGAACAGGGACATCCACAGCTAGTTCAGGTTCCTCCAGAGCCTGTCCATTGTGATTTTGAGTGTCTCCAGGGACAGGACATCCACCACCTCTCTGGGCAACTTGTTCCAGTGCCTCACCACCGTTATTGTAGAACACATCTTCCTTATATCCAATCTAAATTTCCACTTCTTTACTTGGAAAACATTTCCTTTTAGCCCATCACATCAAAACCTGCTTAAGTCTGTCCCCTTCCTTCTTATAGCCCTCTTTAGATACTGAAAGGCTGCTTTCAGGTCTCTGTCCTGTGTTTTCCATAGCAATTTAGAGCTTACCTCTTACAACAGAAGAATATCTCATTTAGTTGCACACAATGGATTAAGATAAACTGGAATATCAAGTTATTTTTCTTGGAATAATTAATGAAGCAAAATACACTGAAAGAAGAAGAGGAAACTGCTGCCAGAACTAAAAATGCCCACAACAGGGAACTATTCAAAGAGACACTGCACCGCTGAGTCTGAATTAACTTGTCCCCTGAAACAAGAGGATGAGATCCTTAACACGTGAAAGCAGAAAAGAAAGATCCAAATCTGCCTTTTGTACTCATGTGAGCCTCTTGGGACCTTCCCTATGAGTAACATGTCTGCAACCACAAAGCATGGGAGGAAGTGCCTCAGTTCAGGTCCATAGGTGCCGTGTGGTGGGAGTTGGGAGCATCCTGGCATGCTCGATGGGAAGCAGTGGGATGAGTCATTTAGCCAGCAACACCCCAGGCACTTTGTTCTCTCTTTGTTTTTGCAAAGTTTTACATTTTATTTGTTCTTTCTTTGTTTTCCATTATCACTCATCAGCCTGGAAGTAGCTGTTTTAGTCTAGTTAGGTGAAAGGAAATACAGTTGGACTCTTAACACAGAAAGGAATTACTTATCTGAGTAGAAGGAAAATCTGACTGGCTGAAGCTTGAATTCCCAAAGGAAAGGCCACTTGTCAAAATTAATGATAATGATACCTCTCAAATTAAGGTGACAGTGAATGAACATCCTCTGCTGTAGCAACTGATCGCCATGTAAGGGCTTTTTCAAGCAAATTCCTTTGACTCCTATCTGTTCCTCTTTAATCCTTTAGTATTGGAAATGAGAATTTAGTAGAGGGCAGAATTCCTCTGAAGAATACAAAGCTAAGATCTGGAAATACCAGTCCTGAAACAAAATGTTTCATCTTTTACTTTTTCCGAATTCAGCTTGCAACGTATTTGCTGTCTTCTAATTGCATTTCTCCCTAGCAGTATTTGCATTATTGGCTATAATTATGATCTATCTGCCAAATGTATTAAAAATCAATAATGTGCATTTTAATTATGGACTATAAAAAATACTATTATTCTGGACTGCAAAGAGAATAGGAAGGCAGCTGAAATTCTTGTTTTCTCTTCTACATAAAATAATGGCCTGTGGACCTATTTATATTTCACATGATTATTGGTTTTGCTATTCTTAGACTAATACTCAAAATCATTTCATCTAAGGGTTGGATAATGCTGCCAATGAATGTAGTAAAAAATCTGCTGCAGAAAAAATGACACCTCTCTCTTCTTTGAAAGTCATAGTTAAAGGTGCTGATAGCAAAAGGGTCTTTGGCAAAGTGGAAATCTCAGCTGCAGATGGGAGGTTTATTGCCTTCCTTTGCATTTTATAGCATATTCTGTAAGTCAGCTGGGGAAAGCAATGGACATTTGCCAATGCAGAACCCCATTTGTCTAATCACCAAGTATACCCACAAGCTCCACAAGAGAATATGCCCATGAAGCTCTTTACATGACTGTCTCGAGTGCAAAACAGAAGAAATGAAGGAGCAGTACAGTTACTGTAAATGCATGAGTATTTCTGCAAGGTACTTTTTTTTTTTTCCTTGAAATAGTGCATGACACAATCATACTGCTAAGATCTCTGCACTCACTTTATCCTTTATTTTCCTTACAAAAGGAAAAAGGCAAAAAGTGTAAAGAAAAGTCTTTCTTAAGGCATGTAACCAAAAATAAAACATAAGAGATTCTCCTATCCCTTTCTTCCCCTACAAAACCTCATTGAATTTAATGTTGGATAAATTTACTGGATCCAAAAGCAGAACAGATTCTGCTCGGCACAACACATGCAATTACAGAGGGGCATCATCCCAGTGCCCTGGACATCCTAAGCTGAAGAGACCATCTCTAGGGGTGAAACAGTGCTTTGGTCTCTGTGCTAATTCAGTCCTTGTCCTCTCTGCTGTGACTGCCAACAACCATATCAATTAGTCGTACCAATTGTGATGGTGATTTCTGTGATGTGAACACCTGTCCTCTAGGAACTGGGCGAAGGCGACCAAACAGTTGTCAGATGGTAAGTGTAATGCTAATTGATCCAATCCATAGATCTGTCTCTATATAACATTTAGTGCCAGAAAGTTACACAGCCAGACATCTGGCAACTAGATGACCATCTAACTCTCTATCAGTTTGACTTTGGCAGGCAACAAAGTTAGTCTAGTTGTGTATGCTGTGGGCAGCTTAAGGAAGTTAAAGCATTGCTTTAACTGTGGAAGGCCTGTCTCTGTCCTGAACTTTATTAAAATTATATGCTGAAGTGACTCTCTGTCGGTAGCAACCTGCCTCAGATGTGAACTGATGACCTCAGAGTGAAAGGTTCCTTATCTAGCTAATCCAGTTGTGCTGTATCTGCTAAAATACTGAAAAATCAATGAAGCAGTGATAAAGCATAGACTGTAAAAAAAGCTGTTTCATTGGTTTTCTTTTGTCTTGAATACATTCATTTTTTTCCATGTCTGTAGAGCAAATGGGGCATTGATAAAACCTTCTGATTACAGAGGGAACACTGGATAAATATTCACAATCAGTTTATTAGTAGTTGTGCTGCTATCTTAATGTTCATGAGCCTTAAGTTTGGGAGTGGAACTGATTTAAATGTAGTCAGAGTAGTAGAACTTGCCTCATATATTCAGTGCTACATGCAGCAGTGTACCTGGATGCTGTTAATAAAATGGAAAAATAAATACGGTGAGTTTTTTCCAGCAATTTCTTTTCCCTATTTTAACTGTTGACAGCTTTCTTTGAGCTCTAGATGGCAAAACCAAAGACAGTTTCTATCGTAAGGAGCTTTGAAAAGACCAGTAACACCACAGGAGTTTGAACAATCACAGGAAATGCAACATTTTCTTTCATTCCTTTCTTTATGATATTGAAACAGATAGTGAACTGGAATTAGTGTTCACGGACCTGAAAACAGAAGAGAGATGTTCACAGACTGCATGTGGAAGATGCAGGTACTCCCTAGAGCAGAGCATGAGAAGATAGCTGAGAATGCACAAACAGCACTGCAAGGATTATGACACCTCACTGGGAGAAGCACTAGGAAAGGAAATACAAACCATAGACCTGAACTGAGTTGTGAGATCTCATGAAGGCAGAGATGAGAAATTAGAGTTTGTGTTCAGGAACATTGTGGAGGAAATAGATTAAAACAGATTAACAAGATAATGTTGGCAATGGGATTGTGAATGGGATGAACTGAGTACAAGTTGAAGGCAGAAAGGAAGGAGTAACAGGGAGCGTGGATGTGGTTACTGAAGAAAAAAGAAAATGATTTCTGGAGACAGAGGCAGAGAAATGTTTGTAACATGCTGGAAGTCTGGAAGAAACAAAAGAAATTTTGGAAATGGTCTTGTCATGGCATGAACAGTGGTAGGGGTCCACATATACAGACGAATGCAGAGGCAGGAAGAACACTTCAAAACTTCAAAACTTCTTTAATCTAATGACAATCATCTACCAGAAAAACATATGCAGAGATTCATGGGAAAAATGGAGAAGTAAATTTGTTAGCTGTCAGCACTGAGATAAATCCTAAAGACAGGCCAGTCTAAAGTCACATAGGTGTACATGTGCAGACACTGACTGCTGGGAGTAGGAGTGGGCATTGCTGCCACTTCTTCCCAAAACCCATAACCCAACCCTTTTTTGGAGACACTGTAACTATTCAAGGGCACGGAGCAAGAGCTGGTGCTTCCCAGAGACAAAAGGTAGATCCCATGAACTCCTCCACTCAAAGGGCCAGGCTCATCTTCGCCCTGTCCTGCTGACCAATGGATAATACCATGTCTCTGCATGAGGTGACGGGGTTTAGTTCTCATTAGAAGGAAACTGCAACCTCACACCTCAACAGCTGACACAGATACAGATGAAAAATAAATCAAGAAGTCTTAAAAGATTCAGTTAAAAAAAGAAGTTAGAGGAGAAAGGCAAATGTAGACAAACTACTGTTAGCATTTCATTTCTCTTGCCACAACCTTCACCAGTGCTGTAAGGATGGAAGAATGGCTTGCTGCTTTTCCTGAGTCAGAAATCTGCACATCAAGACACAATTTACTGTTTCACTGTGCGCTAATCCAGCAGTCCTACTTTTGGCGTAGCTGTTGGAGGTGGGTGACTTTCATGAGAGATCATTTTTCTTCAAAGTGCTCAGGAATGTGTCAAGGCCAACATCCTTTTCTCAGTAAATTATGGATAGTATCAGATGCCACGAGCACCCTACAACAGCAGCTGGAAATTGGTTTTATTAGAAGGAGAATGATCCAAACCATGCCCTTTGTACTCTCTGCGGAACACAGATAATTTCAGGGGAGAAGTGACTAATCTTTAATGTACTCATCCAAATCAAATATTTGTCTCAGTGGTTTTGGAGGCTCTCTCTCCTACACCATCTGCTGAATAAGAGCATGGCAAAGCTCATGCAGAAGGAGATGAGTAGCCTAGGGAAGTGAATTCCCTCTGGGATTGCAGTTCCACACTTCAGCCCTAATTTTTGCAGTATGACTGGCACAAGGCAATAGTGGGGTCAGATTGTCCACCATCTCCAAGCAGGAGCTTGGGGAACACAGGGAAAACATGACTTTGCTTGCATAAAGGTTTGAAGGCAAAGCAGTTTTTAAAGCAACATCCCACAACACTACACTGATACAGGAAGTGGCAGAGATGATTACCCTGAGTTTATAGCTCTGAAGATAATCTGACTTCCAAAAGCTCTTACATTGTAAGGAATCGATGACACTATAATGATTCTGCTCCATCATCATTAAGTTCCACATAGGCACAGTGTTGTGAAAATAAGACACATTCAGATATGTTGAGGATAAGTTCCTATCTTTACCTCCAATATGTGAACAAGAAGCAAAATGACAGTGTAAGTTTTGCTTACCCAAGCTTCAGAACTGATACATAGGAATATTCCGCAATCACCTTCACTGAATCTATTTTCCCTGAAGCTGTAGTGTCATCAGTTTAAAATATACAGGCAGACTACCTGGGCTGGGCTGTGCCCGCCTTTGCATGAGAAACAACTAAGAAAGACTGAAAATGAGATTCAGAAGGCAAATGCTCATCAGAATAACTAGTGAAGCATTCTGCTAAAGCAAGTATTTTTTCAGACTTCTTGAAAATTTTTTACAATTCTGTGGCTCATTTGACAAAAGGGAGATATTAACTTCCAACCCTTGACCTCATGGCCTCATCTCCATCTTTTATCTTTTTTAATTCACCACTTCTACAGCCCGAGTAAACTTTTCATGCTTTTTTTTTTGGTGTCCTACTATCAGTGCAGTGTGACTGTACACTTAACATGGCAACCACCATTCAGACTGTAATTGCCACTGAAGACCTATCAGCTGCCAATAATTTTCAGTCATTAGTTGTTCAGGCTTAAATTCAGCCAATGTCTTGGATGTTGTAATTTGTAATATTACCTAAGCTCTGGAACCATCTAGCCCCAAATATTTCAGATGTGTGTTTTGTCAGCAAACTTTGGGCTTTTTCTCTCTGTATTTGAATTTCAAGGGATGGTTAGAGCATTTTTTTCTATGGATTTTGAAATTACTTTGCAATGAATAAACAATAACACAAGAAGTATTCTCTCTGTTCTCTTTTCCACTTTGATTGAGGCTTAAATTTTGTTCAATATTTACAAATCATGTTGCTAACCAGCATTCTATTTAACAAACTCACTATCTGTGTGCAGATTAACTATCTTTCTGTCTTCACACAAGTCAAATCTGTTATCTCAGAAGAAGACATGCCGTAAGTCCTATCATTAATAACATTTGTCTGGTAAACAGCAAAAATTTTCACCTGCATCCTTCACATAACCACAGCAAAACCTCAGACACCCACGATATTCTTCCTTGTCAGTACTGGGTTCGGTGTCTCAAGTGGAGTGTGTGCAATCTATATGTCAAAGAGGGTGGAAGGCCATCTTGTCCAGTCACACTTGACAGCCAGGTGTTTTTGTATTAACAAGGCAGTGACAATTCTTTTTCAGATTCATCTGCATAGGAGTGATTAACTCAGCAACTTCTGTATGTAAACCTTTTCAGGAATGACTCAATTGCCAATCATTTGTTGGCTCACACAGAGCTTTACAGGCACCTCAGTAACTTTCAAGTGCTTCACAGTTGGTCTGATAACCGCCTGCCCTATGGAAAACAAGCCACAGCAGAATCAGAATGTCCATCTTTTTTTTTTTTCCAGGGATTGGGCTTTCTTTCCCAGAACAGAGGTTCTCAGCAGGCAGAGCTGCCCTGTTGCCATGTCCAGAGGCAGCTGACTCACTTGGCGTACCGGTGGGTGCAGGATTGCTGTGCGCTGAGGCTGGGGCAGACAAAATGCAACTGTCTGTGGTAGCAGCTAGTAGGGTATGGTTTAGGAAAGGGCCAAACAATGGGACAAGGACACCCACATATCCTAGAACTGACCTCATTATCTCGCTATCTCTCAATAGTCCCTCAGAAGCTGAAGCAAACAGCTGTTTTCCTCTAGACTCCTAGCTGCACACTGTGGCTGCCATGCCCAGCAGGGCAGGCTCTGACTCACGGCTTCCTACTAGGGCTCACCCCTTTCTTCTGGGAAGATGGACAGGGCCTGTCACCGAGTGCCACAGCGTACCAACAAAAGGTCTCTTCATTTTATAACAGTAAGTTGCAACAACCAAGGTCATGTCTGTATAAGTACTTATCTCTATATATATTTTTTCAATTTCCCAGTGTTCCTAATTCTGGCTTAGCTCCACCAGCATAAGCAACACAAAGATCCCTGAGGTAAACCAGTTGCCAGCACAACTAATACCACATAATTTCATCCCACTCATAGCAGTTTAATCAATACAACATTAAAAATTCTGGCAGTAGGGCTCCCCATATTACTTACATTGATGGAGATGAACTTGTGGAGAGCAGAAAGTCTTCAGAGGATCCTCTGAACATAAACAAGACCTAAGAGACATCACTTGTTTGTCTGAAGGAGCAAGGCTTGTTTTACAAGGGCCTTCATATACTGAATGTGGTGTGCATTAACCCAGCTCTTGCACACAGGACAGGGAGACCACAGCTAACGCAGCATCACAGTGGATGTGGAAATAGTGTTGTGCTATCATGCACCTTTAGCATTGCCAAGAGGTTATAAATCAGTCCCCAAAATGCCAAAAATTTACTATCAGAAGACAATGTCTATTAGATGATACTGCATTATTTTAAGTTCTGATTTACGTGGATTGATTACAGGGAGAAAAAAGAAAGGAAATAATTTTGAGTAAAAATAAACAGACAAATGAAACAACTCCAGAGAAAGTCCCAGTTGCTTTCTGCATGTCTCAAACTTCACTGGCCCACAAAGCATGTGTGATGGGAAAGTGAAGATGATCATCCACACACCAGCTATTCACAATAAAACTCCAAAAGCAGTTTTTCTCTGAGAGCATTGATGTCCATTTTATTAGTATGAATAAAGGGAGTTCTTTCACATTTAGCTATATCCAGAAGGGCAATAGTCCATAAATCAATACATGGCATGGCTTTGCTTTTCCAGTCCATCAGTATAATTCTTTTGGCTGCCAGTACTACTCTCAGGAGTCATCTCTTTTCCCATTTATTCAAATTATGTAGAGAGATGGTGAATTCCAATACCAGCCCTGCTGTAGCTTTGTCTAAATTGATTTCTAGGACTAACTCCATTTATCTACAAGCATCGTTCCAGAAGCTGTTCTACGGAATTTTTCCATCTTAAAAATGGGGGTACTTTTGTCAGCACTGAGTACACAACTTTGAACACAGATTAAAGTAGATGAGTACGTGCAGATCTTTTAACCTGTTTTTCATATTGGGCCCTACTGCTTTGGTCAAAAAGTTTACTGAGAGATGGAAAACAAATCTTTTCCAATTCTGCAGTTTTCTCCCTGGCTTTTGGAAACAAGAGTTTGGCTAGGGTTTCCAATCTGAATTTGCAGATGAATACCGCTACCAGAATGAGAGCTTGCTCAGTATCCTTTATGGTAAAAATGCTGCTACACCTCTAGGCAAAGTAACTAATTGAGTCTTATCTGGTTGACCAGTTCTGGTGAGGACAATGAGAGTGCCAACTGAACAGAAATAATTTGTTGTAATAGACTGTCTAATCCACTTCTTTCATATTTTATTAATATAGACATCTACAGATCCTTAAATGTGTAGACCATTCAACATAGGAATATACAAACATAATTTATAATATAAAAGAAATGTCATATTTATGACCGTGTGAGATTACTGAAACTAATTATTTTCTTTCAAACTTTATTAGAATTCTGTGCTCTTCTACAACAGTTGTAAATGGAACCATGTAATCACCGTTATTCCAATGCAGCAACATTTTAGAAAATAAATTCAGGAATAAATTTCCCAAATTCAGTATTGCATATAGTAAGCCAGGCAAGTATTTCAAAGAATTATTAAAAAATGAGAATCATCATCTTTAATTTTGCTTGCAACACTAAAACTAGTGAAGCTGTAAAGCTCCATTACATAGCATGTGATTGTGTGCAGGCTTATGCTTGGTTTCTCTGGCTTCTTATCCAGTAGGTGTTTGTCTAGAATTGTCATTGCAATTTTTATTGCACTGCATGATGTGTGCAGATGTGCTTCATAAACATCCCAGGAGGAAAAGATTCTCTGCTCAGTATTGTTGCTCCCAAATGATGTCTACCTTATAGAATAACTTTCTGGGCTACCTCCTCTGGGAACAGGTAACCATTTAAATCCTCTGGATTTTGGTGTTTTAACAAGGATTTAATTACAAAGGTAAGTGTATGCACCTGCTAAGACAGCCCTAATTATTTGATAATGGGGCAATCTTTCTCAATACAACCAGGTTTTGTGGTGGTAAGCTACGCTAATGAAGCACACTGAGAGAACAAATCCTCTCTATGTTAAAAAGCTTATTGAAATTAAAGAAACCTGTGAAGAGTGAGATGGTGGATTGTTGGTGTTTTTTTTTTTCTATCACAGGTATTGACAAGTGTGAAGCTAATGTTCATGGAGTATACTCACTGCTATTGGAAGACATTTGGTATTATTTTTGCTTTGCGTGGTTTCATTAAGTAATATGTGGCACCATCTTTTAATGCCTGTTTCTGACATTTTTATCTCATCTATTGCTTTGAAAGCTGGTTTATATCTACGGCCACTCAGTTGGAACCAATCCGTAACATTTCAACAATGCTACTGTATTTTCTTCATCCAGTACATCTGCTGCAAGCCTGTGCAGCAGGCACTGGGTCAGTATTACATTTTAGTTTTCAGAAACTCACACCTTATAGTTAGCCCTTTGCCAATTTAAAATTGCATAAGCCAGAAGCTAAACTACAGTGTTACAACTTTATAATCTCAGGCTTATAAAAAAAGTGGGGGATCCATAAGCCAGATGGGTTCCAATGCCCCTGTCAGAAGCTATGTTGATCATATACCACTTGTTTTTTTAGTTGTTGTTTCTTAACAACCAAAAACATGTTAGCATTAAAAAAGCAAATGCACTTGACAGCATCAATTCCATTATGGTTCCCAGTCATCTGCTTTATTGGGTTTGAAGGAATTTAGCCAGAGTGCTCTATTTTCACTAGAATGTCATTAAAAACTTTGCAGCTTAGGCAAATGCTAAACAATTTGGAGTGGAAAGATTTTCTTAACTCACACATTACTGAAGGATTTTTTTTTTTAATTTCTTTCCTTTCTGAATATTTTTGCTTTTTTTTCTTTGTTCTTTCACACTAAACGAACATCACTTCTTAAAACACCAGTGTTTCTCAGCAGTGAGATGAAAAATATTGACAAATTACAGATGATGAAACATGGCCAAATTTTATTCCATTTGCTGCTGAATGGCAGCACTTGTGCTCATGGAGCAAATGAAAACAATTTGAAGCCCTAACCCTGAGGCAGATCCCAGATTATTGGAGCCCAAGCAGAAATTTCAGTATTTGGCCCATAAATATCAGAAGCTAAAAAAAATCAATTAATACAATTGCTTAGAAACCCTGTATAAAATCCACAGCCTAAACCTTCGATCTCTATTATCTCCATTCTTTAATTCTTCTTTGACAAGCCCTAATACAGCAAGTCTTTATTTCTTCATCCATCCTCCTTTAGACCATCTTAAAGCATGAAGTCATGCACCTCCCTCCCCCTCCCCTCCCCCCCCCCCCCAAAAAAAGCAACAGAAGAAAAGGAACTTGTCCTCCTGTACAATCCAAGTAGCAAAGTGAATCTTTTCAGCCAATTCCTCAGTGTCCTAGAGATCGCTGTTATTAATGTGGCTGGGGGTGCATGCTGCTGATAATTACTGTTAGCTGGAATAATTAATAAGAATAATTGCTTGGTATGGTAAGAGAAGGGGAAGCTCTGGGAAGGGGAAGGAATAGGCTGGAAGAGTGATAGACTCCCTTAGCGCATTTTTATAGACAGGAAGTTCAGTAGAAAGCATCCTGAGAATAGAAGAATTGTCTGGATGCCAAGGACAAAAGTTAAGAGATATAAGGCTTAAATGAGATAGGGGCAGCCTGGAATGCTGGAGTGAGATCCTATCATGGGTGTGTGAGAGAAAGGAAAGGCTTTAAAGAGATAGAATATATTAGGGATTCTTGTCTAAAATTTGTTGTGTGGGCTTTATTTCTGGTCCAGGCCCAGTTGAGACAGCAAGAAGTCAGGCAGAATAGAGAGAAGTGGTGCCTAGGAGAGAGGTTTTGGGTAGTTTATCCCAGCTAGAGTGAGGACAAACTAGTCATTAGAAACAAAATATAGGTGCCAGGGGTGTGGAGAATGACCACAATTTTGGTATAATAGGATAAATTTCCTGCACATCTTGCACTTAGGCAATGGCAGGCACAGCTCCCAGAGCCATTAGAAGGAGCAGTGCCTGCAAGCAGGGCAGGATGCAGACCTTGGGGTTGGGGAAGCTACTCACAGTCCAACTCTCCCTTCTGTGCCTCTGGCTTCTCCAGACAGTAACACCCCCAGCCTTCATATCTTCCAGGAGCAGACTCAAGCTCGCTCTGTGCAAACTGCAGAGGTTGCTGCCCCCAGCTCACCCAGCTAAATACAGCTACTCTAGACACAGCCTTAAAGCATATGAAGTCAAGAGCAACTTGCCATGGGTCTGGATGGCCCCTCGAATATGAGCTTGGGAGGGATTGTGTTGAGCTGGAAGGGGCAGGAGTTGTCACCAGAGAGACAATGGCACGGACCTGGACAGCCGTCCCTGGCAGTGTTCAAGAGGCATCTGGATGAGGAGTTACATGACATGGTTTAGTAGCTTGAGATAGCAATGGTAATGGTAGGACAGTTGGATTAGATGGTCTTGCAGGTCGTTTCCAACCTTGTGATTCTATGATCCTCCTTGGCCATCACAGCTGGGACCAAGACAGAAGAAAGCAATGGCCCGTGAACTCCCTGCTGACACCCACCAGCCACAGCGCTGGTACAGGCAGCTTCTCTACTTCTTAATCCCTAGCGTGCAAGCTCAGGAACTACATATCCATGGGTTTTTTGTTTGTTTGTTTTGTTGTTGTTGTTGTTTTTAATTTATTTTGCTTTTATTCCTTGCAGACCTTCAGTTACAAGGATTTTGACTGCTCTGGTGTGATTTGCGTGAAGACGCATTCTCCTATCACTGCTTTTTAAGAGAAATTGTGTTCTCCCTCTCTTTCCCTGCTCTCTCCTGATGACCCCAGTGCTGTCAGCACACATGAATACCCTCCCTGCCTGCCATACACTCAATAGGATGTATCTGTAGAAATCAAAGTAAGCACAAAAAGCAGATAAGAAAACTAATGCAGGATGGCAGAGGTTATCTAGCAATCAGAATGATGGTAATGTCATAAAGTACAAGTATGTTCAGAGTGACTTTTAGCTTGTTGCTAGCCATAAGGATATTACTGTTTGCTAGGGACCAAGCAAGTCTTTTAGGGAAGAGCAACTGAACCTGGAAAAGATAGATGTAGTTAATGACATCTGCATGGCACAGGGCAAAATCCCATTACAAACGCTTCAGACTGGACCTCGTCTTCCCCCATGATGCTTACCATATAAATTAATTAGGGTTATATGACAAGAAGAGATGCCAACCTATCAGTGCAGAAGAGCGACATGCTATCCTTCCCATAATAATACTGAATTTGCTGCTGTCTCCACAGGTCCCATTCTGCTCCTATTCCTGATTTAGTAGCTTCTCAAGTCTGAGATCAGTAGGAATGATTTTAAAGAGACATTGCCCAAACCTTCCCTATCCCTAGCAGAAGAGGACAGAAGTTAATATTACATTTCCTTCAACTGTGGTCAGTACAGTGCCTGTATAACTCGGTTTTGGTCTCGTATGAAGCCTGTTGGCTGTTGCCTCAGTGCAAATAAGGAATCCTATGACCTCCCTTACCTTAAAAGAAGGCATTTTCTATGTACAGCCTCTGAAAAACAGAGAAGACTCTACAGAAAGGTGTGAACAACACTAAGGTGGAACAGCCTTTATGCAAAGAACTTTCAAGACCCACATCTGTGAAGAATACCAAAATCACTTGTTCAAGGGAAACTGATATTTTTTCAGAACTATCCCATTAATTTAGCAATGGCAGTTTGCTCATCTGGCCAAGCCTAGCTGAAAGCAGTGTCCTGAGGACTAACTGGCTCGGCAGAGCATGCAGAAGTGCCAGCCAGCTTGCTGTTATCCCAAACTCAGCACAACTAACGCCAGACAGTTCAGCTGGTAGAGGAGTCTACCATGCACAATTTTACAATGCATTTTAATGGTCTCATACATAACCAGAGCAGCCTTTCCTGAATGCAGTGTATTGCTTCAGGTTAACTTCTGAGCACCCAAAATTCTACTGACAACCTAACTGCCCTGGTATGTCCATTTCCCTTACAGATCACATGAACCAGTCTGTGCCCAGGCAGGAAGAAGCCAGAAACAATCGAAAATGGGATAGTGCTGCCACAAAATCATAGAGTCATCCAGGTTGGAAAAGATCATCAAGATCACCTAGTCCAACCACCAAACCCATCCCCACCATGCTCACTAACCATGTCTCTCAGTGCCACAACTGCATGTTTCTTGAACACTTCAGGGATAGTGACCCCACCACCTCCCTGGGCCAATACATACCCTCATTGTCCTTCTGCCCCAAGGTGTAGGGGATGTCCCTCCCATGCCATCCCGTCGCTCTCGAGCTGTTGGACTCTTTTTACTCCAGGTGTAGCAGGCAGAAGCTGGGATGGGCAACAGTGCCCTGAGTACACAATTGGGAAAGGAAGTTAAGGTTAGATGTTAGGAAGAAATTCTTCACTCAGAGGGTGGTGAGGCACTGGCACAGCTGCCCAGAGAAGCTGTGGTGCCCCATCCTTGGAGGTGCTCAAGGCCAGGTTGGATGGAGCCCTGCACAGCTGAGCTGCTGAGGGGCAGCGCTGCCCATGGCACGGGGTGGGCTTTAATGTCTCTTCCAACCTAAGACAGTCAGTGATTCTCCCCTCCCCACCAAACAGAAATACAAAGAATGTTGGTGGCTGAAAGGGATAGGTCAGATAAGTAAATTAATAGAGAATACTGGGGTCTGGTCTACAAGAGGCTATGGCTTCCGCAAGAGGAAAGAGCGCACAAGGGGCTCTGTGAAGATGATGCAAGAAGCTGCATGCCCTTGTGAAATCAGACACATGTGGCCTTCTTTGAATCATCTTTCTTGTTTTATCTGTTTTGGTTCCTCTATCCCATGGCCCATTTCTGTATTGCTTACACCGCTGACACCTCAAGGTCATAAGGTACCATGTGAAGAAGGCATGCATTATATTAAAATCAGTGACTGAAAATAAAGCCATTTTCAAACTTTTTGGAAAGAGCTGCAGACCTCCCCTCTCTGCTGTAATTGCTGCTTCACGTCGCACTGAGCTCAGCGCAGCCTCTAGGCAAAGGGGCTCCCAGGGGCTTTGGAAGGCCAGCCAAACAAAGCACTTCATCCTATGCTTAACTTTAAGCACCTGACTGGCTCCACTGAGCTCAATGCAGCCCCTCACGTGTCTGAAGTTAAGCACATGCTTAAAAGATTTGTTGGATTAGGGCCAAAAAGATTAGAGCTCCACAAAAGTAGCTGTGGTCTTTAAAATGACAAAATGGCTTTCTCAATGGTAAAGAAGAAAATATTAACAAGTCTGGAAAAATCTAACAGTAAAAGGAAAAAAATATCCTTTAAAGTCTTTCCTGTGTATGTTATGTATCAAGATGTAAGGAAGAGCTAATAAAATTTTTAGAGGATCTACAGCAAAAGAGAAAAAAAAAATAAAGATAACATATAAGAAGAGATCGTTCTTCTCACCTGCAGGAGAGTGGAAATCAGTCGGGGAGAAAGTTAGAATACAATGGCCCAGGAAATGAACACGAAGAAGCTAGTGAAGGCTTTTCTTCACTCCCGCCTCCCCCCAGCCCTGTCTAAACGAGGTATTGACTGACTTCTTCAAACTGAATCTTAAAAAGGGAGATGAAGTTAACCACAGGTCAGTCTGTGTCAGGGTCACTGAGGCCAGGGGAGGAAATTACCTAAGGAAACTGAAATCTAGGACATATTCAGGACCTGGAGGAAATGATGCTAGATGTTAAGAGACATCTGGAAGGAAATCTTTGATTTACTGTCATAATTTAAGTGAGTTCTTAGAAAACAAGCAACCACAGCATAAAACACAGGAGGGAGAAGCTAAGCCCTTAAACCATCACCCCACAACCTTGTGTCTGTCAGACACGGCACGAGGCACACACTGAGATTTTTCCCATTTGCTGCTAAGGCAGAAAAGCCGTGAGGCTGAGAGCAGAAGAGGAACCCGCACTGACCTCCCAAACTTCGGAGCAGGTTGCAGTGCACGGCAAAGGGGCACGGCTACCGCGGTGCTCTGGACAGCCCATGATAAAGTGCCACATGACAGTCGGCGACTGAAGCTGAAAGCAGCAGGAGCTCGGAACAGAAGAGAGGAGAAGATAAAAACACAGCTGAAAAACAATGTCACGCTGGAGAGGAGTGCTGAGTGGGGCCCCCGCAGGGACCCTTGCGTGGACCTTTAAGGATTTCATGTCCGCATGATTAACTAAGATGAAGAGGCCAGCTGCAGACTTTAATTTCCTGATGACACAAAGGGCCATGAACAATATATATATAGGGTTTGAATTTGTAATGGCATTGGGCTAATACATAGCAAAGGCTATTCAGCGTAGACCAAAAAAAATAATGCTGTTCAGGTTTATTAGTGCTTCATAACCAAACAACATGGTTGTTTCCCAGGTAATTTTGCTCTTGGACAATCCCAGGGAGCCAAGGAAAAAGAAAAAAAGAAAAAAAAAAACAAAGAACAGAATGCAATCATCAAGAAATTTTCTGTTACTGTCCGTCTCAGGTGATGATTAAGAATTCTAAGTACTTCTGAAAACTGATCAGGAACAGACACTTATAATTTAAGAGGAGTAAAGGCCACCACTAGACTGTTTCCATTGAAAGAAGCAGCCGGGTGAGTGATTACATCTGGCAGTCTTACACAAAGCCCATGCCCAGAGTGGGGCAGATACTGGCCCCATAAAATGACTCCTTAGGCCTGCTCTGGTAGCTCAAAGATGCTGTAATAGTGGGTTAGACATGGCTTTAGCCCTATACTTTCCAAACACTGCAGCAGCTTCCCAGTCAATCCAATGAACTATAGCTGGCATACAGGAATATCAATTATATTTTTCTTTTACGAGAAAGCAGACCTCATAGTATGCACATACTGCAAGAGCAATGTCAAGCACAGCTTGCCTTCTATATTCTTGCTCCGAATTCAGAGAGCATTCGTATCACTAGCTTTGCAACAGTAACTCCACATGCAGAGTCCAAGGTTAGGGTGCCTTCCAGGAATGCTGGTAGTGGTTCTATTGGTAAATGCTACATCTCCTTTCTATTTTATGTGTTTAACTACATGAACTTCTTTAAAACCCTAAGGAAAAAGCACACCTCCATTTTGCACACATAACTAGCTCCACACAACCTAGTATTGTGTGGGAGGTGACACAAAGCAATTAACTTATTTTGAGAAAACATAGGAATTTATACAAGCAACATAAGTCATGTAGCAATAATTTAAAACTGTCCTCCTAATGGATTTCACCAACTCGGAGATAAACACAGCAGAATGTTTCAAATTATCCAGGAATCTGCCTTGATGTAAGTGGGCCGAGGAGTCAGACTAAAAGTATCAAACTGCAGTTATTCCTACTGCACTACTGACACATGGGGAGCAAACTTCTGCCTGGAAATTTTTAGAAGGAAAAATGTCAGTCGATGAAAAGCAAGCACTGCTGCAGAAGGGTGTTTGGAAAGAGTAACTGAAATACTCCTTTTTTTTTTCTTACTGAATGCTATATTGCATTTATGTTTTGTGAAGGCACTTTTTCTACCATTTGGAAGTTTCTTCTCTTGAAACCACCCAAAGCAAAGTGGTGTATCTCACTGAGTCTCACACTTAAGTGTGAGATGCTGCTTTATGCAAAATGCTAAATCTTCCCTGTCTCACTGTACCCTGGAAAAGAAACACTGTCCCATTTCCATTTTCTCCCTCAGGATTACACATCCCAGTTCCTGGGGATTCTGCTGTCAGTGGCTGCATTTTCCAACCGCCCCAGAGACCCCAAAGGCTGTGGATAGGTTGTCTGCGTGTCACCATGGTCTGCTTTTCTCTACAAAGAGGGTTGCTTAGAGACTAATGTACCCAAACAAGCTGGAAATGTAGTGGTTATTAAACCAGCAACAATCTATGACAGAGAGCAGATACCCACCAAATATTTCTTGAGCAGTCCTTGAAACCATCAGGCCCTTTCTGAAATTAGGCAATGGGTAAGCGTACTAAATGAGAGACAGAAGCTCACCATATACTGAAACCTAACACAACATTTTAATTGCCACTTAAATCACACTTAACCAAGTGCTGGGATTTGGGGCAGCAATCTTAGACTCTTAACCTATCCTCCTGACCAAATTACATGATGAAAAACAAGAGCTCTCAGATATTTCCCTGGAAAGTATTAAGGATAAATAAAAGGTACCAAGAAGGGAAGAAAATGTTATTTTTCTATCACAGGTTAATAATTGGCTGAAGATGTTTACCTGAGGTGTCCATAATGATAGCCTCTGGCGCATCAATACAAGTGGAATACATGCTGTCTTGAAAGAAATACTGATGAAAAGCCTTTTATAGCTCCCCTTTCCCCCCAAAAAGAGTGACCTGATAGCAGGATGCTGTTAAAGGTAAAACACGTTCCTTGAGCCATTTATTTCTAAGCAGACCAGCCTGAGCATCTCAAAATTGGGGTGCTATTTACATCTGCACTAAAGGTGTCAGATACCGAAATGGTCAGGAGCAGTGCAGCCAAGGAATAAGTTGGGCTCATTTTTTTTTCCCTGGGCCACTCTGCAGAGCTCTGCCACGGCGTGTGTCCCCTGTTAGGAGGGGTATTCCCTGCACATGGCACTCAGCCAAGGCACTTCTGCATTGAGCTCAGAAGAAAATGGCCCATCAGGTCCTGAGTTCCTATTGCTATCAATAGGCTCCATATAATGGAAGTGACGGCAAGACTTCTGTAGTAACAGATGCTCCATATGTATACATGAAATTGCATCAAAGAAACTGTGCTGCTCCAACCCTTCCTCACATCCGCAGAGATTGAACTAATTGACGGGAATGAAAATAGCTGAACTGCGAATGTGAGCCAAGGAAGTGTTGGGGGTCCAAGAAAAACTGCTCTTGGCTTATGCCACTAAACAGCTTAAGTTTCAATTTTGAAAATTACTTCAGTTTTACTTAAATAATTCTGTCTGCCAAGCAGCCAATTTGGGGAACTGATGAATGACAATGTCACCCCATCTGCACTGAATGCAATATCCATTTTATATGACCTGTAGCAAAAAGGGAGGAAAGCATTATATTCCCAGCTTCTCCCTGGCACTCTCTATAAGAGTAAATGGGGCTAGGGTAGAGAATTAATAAAAGACTAGTTTGCTCACATGGGAAAGGAACAAAGGAAATGACTGCCTCCTGCACTGGAGCTGTGCTGAGTGCATCACTGTGCAGTTTCTTTTATCTGCATGCTTTGGGACCAGCATGGCCATATGAAACAAGCCCGATACTCTTCTTCTATACAGGTCTTATATAATGCTAAAAAAGCAGCAGATGAAGTATGAGAAGGCTACAAGGTACTGCTTGAAAAAACTAACTGAATGGGAGTGCATGTGAGAAGAATGGGCAATCCAGTCGCAGGTTATCAATATGTCACCATGTCAAAAGTCTAAGCACTAAAATTAAACTTTTAAATTGTTTAAACTAAATTTGGTAGATTTTAGGTTGCACCTTTCCAATTATGAGGATAGCTCATGAGCCAGATATTCCAGCCCCAGGGACTCTAAGTGAAATATAAATATCCAGCTAGCTGAGTAAATCACTTTTACCTAATTTATGGGTTACCTGAGCTGGGGTGCTACTACTGACATTCCACTCAGTGTTCTGACCTGATTTTTTTTTTTCTTCCTATTTTGGTTTCCCCTCTTCCTAAAGACATAAAAAATTAAGCGCCAGGACACCACCTAGGAGTGCAGACAAAGGCTTAGACCTCAGTACCTTCCTTCCTGATCTCTTCACAAAGCCTCAGTGCTGAGGGTGAGGGAACACTGGAGCTATTTTTTTTCTTCTACCACGTGCCACCATCATAGCCTTTTTTTTTTTTCTTTTTTTCTTTCCCATTGGAAGAATAAGGGTGCCATCATCTTCTCACATGTCAGTATGATTGGTACATTGAGATGCCTTGAAAATATTTTAGGTTGTATCCTTGACATTAAAATTTTACTAGGAAAAAAAAAAAAAAAAACAACTTCAAAGCTTGCACACCGAGATTTACAGTGCAATAAATCCACCCAAGGTCAAGAAAGACAAGCACCAGTTTTGGACCAGAGACTATTGAGATGTATTCTTATTATAACTTTATTTGAGTGCACTAAGCAATGAGTGGAGAAATACTCACTGTGAAAAACTGAACCCCACATGTAAATCAGATGACCGCATTAAAAAGATTAAAATGTCAATGGTTGCTGAAGTCCGAAAAAGGAGTCTATGGAGACCTATAAAATTATAACTAAGAGAGGGAGGTAGCCCTTAAATTTTTAACCAGATATTCTAGTATATGAATGACCACATTAGTTAATTTTCATCACGACAATCTAATTTTGTATTGATTATTTGCTTTTATTAGTTGGCTCTCCTAAGAGATTAATAAAGCCTGCAAAAGCCCTTCCCTCCTCCCTGAGGATATTCGTCTTAAAAGCCAAAGATTAGGCTTTAAAAAAGCAGGCGGTCAAAGAGGTTTTCACAACGCGGTGATGGTTGGAGTGGGTCACACGGTGGAAGCTGTGTCTGTGGGGCAGCCATACACCCCTAAATCTCAAGGTTCTCACTCAGGCAACTGGGAGTTTTATGAGCAAGGATTGAAAGAGGACTTCAGGAATTGGCCCCTGGTGAAGAACCTTATACAACAAGAGCATTGTGCTACATGCACTGCCAAAGGCCCGCAGAGAGCTGTCTGAAACAGCAATAGACACAAGGATTTACGACAAGAAGCAGCAATTGCAATATCTAGCGCTAAACATTTAATCTATGGTTACAGTTTTTACTTCGGATCAGAGCTGAAGTCAGCAGAATTAAATCTTCAAGTGTATTTCAGCAGCCCTAAATCCTTCTGATACTGTTAACAGTGGCAGACTTCCAAAATGCATTCTGTTAATAAGACAGTAAAGTATAAAACCAAGTTATCTTCCTCAAGGAAAAGAAAAAAAAAAAGGAAAGCGAGAAGAAAGGGTCTTATAAAGCTGCATTTGTGGTGTCCCGGTCATTTTCTATCTGAATTTCTTTCCAATTTATTTTTTTTAGCCTACTGTCCTTGGCGAATAAAAGAAAATTCTACTAGGAGAGAAGTTCTTTCCCCCAAGCTTCAATATTTCCTCCAATTTTTACAGTTAGAAGAGGTTAAGAAATCACCAGTCAGCTGGTAACATGCAGTACCAATTCTCTCCTGGCCAGCAGAAGGGATTCAGCAGCTGTTACCTTCACTTTTGCACTTAACATAACTTTTTGTTCACCTGCAGCTAAAAAAGATTTATGCAGCTCACACTGGGAGGTTGTTCAACTCCCTAAGGCAACTCCATTAGCTTTCCCAGGAGCTATATTAAATGCATATTAAACCACACACACACACACACACACACTCCGTTCAGCTAATGCATTGTTTCCAGCTTTAATCTGAGAAAAGTGAGGACGCTCACAGACAAGGCCCAAACATTACCCTCAGATCCCTGCTCTGCATCCCAAAATTGCAGCATCTATGATAAGTGGGACTTGCTGCTCTGAGGTCCCTTTGGGCAAAACTAGATATTACGCATTTCATTTCATCCTTAGGTCTAAATATCTTTGCTTCTGTGAGTGTCACTCAAACTCTTCTTTGGTTCATCCAACCTAAATCACCAAGGACACTGCATTTCTAAGATCTGAATGCTGTGTGAGGAGTTTTAATAGGCAGACTTAAAAAAAAAAAAAAAAAAAAAGAAAGAAAGAAAGAAAGAAAGAAAGAATAACATCTCTCACTTGGATATAAGCAGTCAGACAAACCATTAATTTGTTTGTGGTGTGCAGAATGAATGGAATTGTGGTGTACCTTGAGAACAATGCACCTGGGTCTTGAAGGATATTTTATAGGTTCATTAGCAAGTGCTCTCAAAAAGAAGCTGCGGAAGTCAGTGCCCCAGTATCATTTTCCTGAAGCCTCCTCCTTGCACAGGATGAAGGCAGCACTGGGAGCCACTCACTGGGAGCACAAATTGAGGAGGAGCAGCTGTAAGTAGAATTCATTGCTATGTACCAAGATGCAAGATTCACCAGAAAGCACATCCTACTGAGCTTGTTGCATTCTGCACAGCCTGGGAATAGTGCTGTGTGTTTCAGCTTCCAAAGGATCCTACTCTGCATAGACAACAAAAGCTGTTCTCAATAGAAGCTGTCGCTGAGTTTGCTGGCTGATATCACGGTCATGACATCACATTACCTCATGCTTTCAGTATATGAAGATCCACAAAATGGGCTTTGCTGTCCAACAAGGTAAATTCACACAAGGGGAATTTGGTAAAGGAAGGGAAATGGGAAGTTCTGCATTTTCACTCCCTTTTTGAACCACCACCAAGACTGCTGAAAAGATATTTGTGCAAAAAATTAGACTTCAATTATGTTAATAAACTAGTAAAACTGCGCAGTAAAAAATTAGGATGTGGGAGTCTGTCCAACATTATTTCCGCTACCACAGGTGGGTGCTTGCACATGATGTAGTCTTCAATTACCAGGCAAAATTTTTTCCACTAGCTCTCTCCTTTCCTTAATGCCACTCTCCTGCCAATATTTTTATATTCTCCTTACAATATAGGGACACTATACTTAAAGAAAAAGAAACCCCTGTCAACTGACTTGTGCATTTTGCATAAACATGTTTCAAAAAACAGCTAACTTCTTCTAGATTAAAGTGACCCCTAAGAGTTGATATGAAGCAGGCAGCTACCATGGAGAATTTTGGTCTACAGCATTAAAGCTTGACAGATTTACAAAGAGCTCAACATGGAATTTTATAAAGTGAAGCGTTGGCCATTTACCAGATTCATAATTTTAATAGTTCCTAACAGAAATTTGTTTCCTGCTGAGAAATTATTAGAACCACTGCAATATCTTCTAGCACTTCATACCAACCTTCTGACATGGAAGCCTTTTTCTATGACAGCAAGAGTCAGATCATACTGCAAGGCAGATTTTTATCTGAGCAATGTCACCTTGACAAGAGAATATAGCCACGGCCCTTGGGGATTTGCTCTAGGTCAGTAAAACCTTTTGCTTGGAATACTGCCTATCAGCTGGTGCACTGGGAGACAAGGGGAATGACAAATTTCTCCAGAGGCAGATGAAGTGGGCAGTTGGTGATGTCTGTTTGACATAAGGTTCCTGGCAAATCTACTATGAGTTAAGCCAGAGTGGATCAGAACCAAGAAGCCAGAGCCAGCTTGCTGACAATGTGTCTCTTCGCTGTGGATAGCACGGATCTCAGAAGCGTGCTCACTTATTTGTTTGTCCAACAGGACTTCCTGGCTTAGGACAAATTTTCACCAGAGAGCAGGACACAGTAAGTTTCAAAGCTTTTGTAAGGGAAAATGCTCAAGCCTTTAGTTGTTAGTGGTTTTTTTCGTTTGTTTGTCTGTTGTGGTTTTGTGTTGCAGTTGGTTTTTGTTTGTTTTTGCAAGTAGCTACATGTTAGTGCCTTGAATGGAAATCAAAGGCATTCTTGTAGTGAATCTTCTGATTAAGCACCGTCTCATTTTTAACTCACTTTTAAGCCACAGATAATGAAACTTTACATAAAGGCACATTTTTTGATTGTTGTGTTGGAGAATGGCCCTTACAAGCTTGCAAAATTTTCTGACCACATTGTCTGACTCGTTTTCCATTTGACATTTAGTGAAACGTATCCAGAATTACAAGATTTAAATAAATCTCTCTATTTTAGGTGCAAAAGAACAATAGAAAATGCGTGAAGTTCTATCAACAAAATCCTATTTCTGTTCAAATAGTGAAAGATTAGTCCTGAAGAGAAACATGCATATAAAAAACAATTTGAAATGGGCTTAGGAGGAAGGGAGGCTAAAGTAATGCTGTAGGGGAACCAGGTGCAGAAAAGTCAATTTGTTTTTCAAGATGTCCATTTTAAAACAAATATTTTATATCTGTTATCACAAAGGAATAGATTTCTACACAAAGACCTCAATGATGTTTTGCAGAAGGTGCTTCAGCCTTTTGCTTGGAAGGGTTTAACATCTCAGCACTACTGGCCTGAGCTTGGTTTTGGAACAGCAGCCCTCAAGACCCTTAAATAGAACTAGGTTTATGGGTATGAATGTAATTCCTGCAGCTGTGCAAACAGTAAAACAAAGATAGCATCTCTTCTGTTGCAACCCTGCAGATCTCTGAATGATAACAAGGCTGAGAATTTACAGTGGATTCAAGGAGCTTCTCTGCTCTGGAATTTCTTTGGACTTGTCAAAGAGAAGACAAACAAGTCCCTCACTCCTGAGGTGTCACACGCATCTTCAAGGAGTGTAAATATCCAGTGTCATTCCCCCCTTTCAGCAATTTACAGTGTGGCATATTTCAGCTCACTTCAGCCAAGGCACATCAAACCTTGCACCTTTCTCAGAACTGTAGACAAAGTCCAGTTTTCTGGTAAGGAAGGTTCTGGGAAATTCTACCACATTCCAATGGACTTCTAGTCAAAAAAGAGCTCTTCTAATGAGCTAAATGAATGGAAAATAGTTCTGCAGTACATGCCATTAGCCTTCTGCTTTTTATTTCCATGTGGATTTCTGTAGGTCTGGCTCTTCTCTCTTTTTGACATTCATATTACTCTCTTGAGTAAATAAAGTTACTCCTCAATACTGTCTTGATATTTCCAGTTTTCTGTATGTTACCTCTTTTATACTGAAGGAACCTCAGGGCATTGTTGGTTTTGGCAAGGGAAAAACAAAGGTTTTGGCAGTTTTGTGAAGTAGTTCTTGGCCCACAGGAAAGCACAATTTAGGACTCTTGAATAGGGATGCTACAGAGACATTTCTGTTGCAGTTATGAGGCAAGTAGCTAATAGTGTTGACATTTACAGAGTCTGTAATAACCAAAGTCTACTTATTAACAGCTACAAAGAGATACTGACTCAGAGGGAGTTATGAACTAACACCAGCCACCCTTCATGGCTGCTACTCCACATTTTGCCAGTCTGCCTCCCCAGATGACAGTGCATGAAGTCAGCAGAAGGTGGTGATGCAGAGCTTTTGCCTGCAGTTTTCATGTTTAGCAACAGAGGGGTGACAAGATACCGGGGTGATAAGGTGAAATGGGTGGGAATCAACCAGTCCTTAAAGCAGCAGTGAAAGCAATGGATGGTTGTTGACTTGCCACTAATAGTACAAAACCTCTGGTCTAAATAATAACCAAAGGGGTGTTTCGTATTGTGCTGTAGATTATCTTGCAATAAGCTATGCTATAGTTTCTGGTTAAGACTGAGCCACTAGCTTACAACCAGACAAATTCCAGTTTCTAACTATGTTTGATTTCTGTTTGTAGAACTGTTAAAAAAAAAAAAAAAAAAAAGGGGGGGGGAAATACCACCCACTGTTATTACAATGCTTTGATTCCAAATCAGCATAAGGATTCTTTTAGTTCATAAATTAAGAATGGAATATTGCCTCTAAATGTTTCAAAATAAAGCCAACCTATTGAAAGCATTCATTTCTATTAATCATGTTATATAATGGGCTGAATTCAGATGCTATATTTATTTCACTCCAGAGGAAAGATCTCCATAACTCAACTGCATCTTCGCCACTCATGAATTATCAAGTCTTGCTTTGCTTGTGGGATAAATATATCTCAGTTATGTATGCTCTCTTTTCCTCTCTGTGTATCTATATATTTTTGGTGTCAATTTTTATTTATATGCACATACCTACTATGCTCGCAGTGGAGATTGTTACTTTGCAATAAGTCGAAGCAAATCAATTTGGCCTGCAAACACAATTTATTTTCCTACTGCAGCATTCTACAGTATCATCACAGGAGATACCTCTGCAGCCTTCATCGTAACTGTTAAAGCGTGCCATGTGGCAAAGATGCAAGGGGGTCTCACATTTGATCAAGCTGACAAGGAGTGTCAGGTTCCTGCTTTAAGCTGAAACACCAGCACAATGACACATATTTGATGTCATTTCAATGTAGATTGTGACATAGGCCAATTTATGGTCCAATTTATGTCTTGACTACCTTACCAAGGCCAAGCAAGCTATAAAACGTAATAAGAATTTCTTCAATCAATGTCCAGAGGAAAAACAAATCACTCAGTTACTGACACAATATTGCATCAACACCCTGTAAAGTTCTCACAAGTGTGTGACATGCCCCTAAGCTACAGCAAACATGTGTAGGAAAAGGCTGGGCATGACAGCATTGTGTCCCTGGAATGGAAGATCCTCAACTTTACAGCTCTTGCCAGGTCAGTCTTTCATCCTTACAGCTCTTCACTTTAAGAGAAAAAAAAAAAAAAAATCTTCCTCTTTTGCTTCCCCTTCTCCCAGTTTTAGCTTTTCCTCCCCAGCACTGATTTATTTCTTTCACTGTTCCTTATGCACTGTAGCTTGTTACCTAACAAATCTCTGCTGAAAATGCCCGTATAAGGTTATGGCGGTCAGACACTGACCATATCAGCAAGTCTTTTAAAGGCTTGCATTTTTTTTTGTTGTTGTTTTTTTTTGTTTTTGGATTCTCTCAAGTCAGAAACTCTTGCTCCTCAGCTCTTCTAAAGTAGAGGGTTAGCACATTAACTATACCTCAGGCAGCCGTTAGAAGAAGTTACCAATAGCAAATAGACATGTACAGCACATATTTTTAATTGGATATGGGATGTGTTTTTTCCTTCCAGAAGTCCAGTTACTGCTGCTATAATATGAAACAAATAGTCTTGCCTTATGGACAACATAAAACAGGTATGAGAAAATTCACACATGGTCTACAATCTACACCTTTATTCCAATATTCTTGTGATTTTGAACATTTAGGACCAAGTATGAGTATTTCTGGTTTTCTGTACTGAACAAGAACAGCTAACAAGAGACTTATTTGTGAAGGTCTTTGCCCTGGTAATTTCAGGAAAGCTGCTGTGCAGTTGGGACCAACTCTTTAGATGGTTACAAAAATGAAAAAGCAAAGGGACAGTACTCTACCCCTGTACTTCTCTGCATACAACAAAAAACTGCCCTCTGAAGCTCATCCAAATACACCACAGGTACATGTACACTGCAGTTATGCTGCTGGCAAAACATCAACATACTTGCTGTGCAACAAATGGTCTTTGACCTGATGAAGGGCAGGACACATGGCCTTGTGTAGGTGCTCCCGGCCCATCTCAAAACCACAGCAGGATAGTGGCCAAGGCCCATCCTTAGCAGGCAGAAGAAATGAAAGGCCCCAGTCAACTGCTGCAGCCACTCTGATTCCCCCAGCTGGTGAGCAAGGTGGATTGCAGAGCTCTTACACCTAGACACACAGATTCTGGCAAACTATTCCCAGCATTACCTCTGGGAGACTATACTGTGTGCACATCTCATACTATGACTATTCACACCTCCTTACATTTGATCATCTGATTATCTGCAAAGGTTTTCTGTAATGGTTCCCTGGTACTACTAGTAAAATCCCTTTGGCGACAATTCAAGGTACATTATACTTCTATTAGCATCCCCTTGTGTTCAAAAGGTAGATTTTGCTGCTCATTTCTAATTTTCTCTCCTTTCTCTGCTACTTTCTTTACTAATTTTCTTGCTCTACCCTTATCAACTGAGCTACATCAATATAGCACCTCCCACTAGGGCAGTGAACAATTTATGAATTATGTCAAACATAATCCAGCCTCTCTCAACTTCTCCCATGCAACAGAACTATAAATGACCTTTTGTTTTTTGTACAGAGGTTGTTGTTTTGTTTGCTCAATTCTTTTCCTTTTTAAAAAAATCAGTATTATTTAGTGTTGTACAATAGAAAGACCTTACTAAAAAAAATATGGGAACTATGGAAAGAGTAAAAATTTTTCCTGAAGATTGTAAAATGTTGAAATTTAATTTTGTCACAATTTAGAACAGCTTTCCAGTTTCAAAGTTGGCTCCCAGTGAAGACCACTTGCTTTCAAAAAGGCAACTCAATAAAAGTTATTGTAATAATACTTGCTGATGGATACTGCAATATATATTTTCATGAGAAGTGTTTCATTGAAAAAGACTGAATCAAACATTCACATAGTTGCTAGATCTCTTTTCTCTCATCCCAAAAATACACACTGGTGTCATTGTGATAATTTCACATATGGTTTTGATTGAAGCAGGTTCCCCAGATGCCTTGCTAGAGTAGCTTTTCTCTTCAACTCCATGATCCTTATGAACTAAGATGGTTCCTGTCTCAACTCTATCTCCATGAATCCGGCACAAGCAAATTTCACCCTTTTGGAAAAAGCATAGCTGGATCTGAAGATAAAAGTTCCTCTTTCCTTACTTTGTCAGGCAGGAACTCCTTAGCACTCTGTGCAAGCTTATTACACATCAACTTAGCTCGCACATTTCTTGGAGAAGAGTTGCAGGGCCATGTTAGAGATCACATCAGAGAGCCTAAAATTTCAAAAAGCAACAAGTAACTGGGACCATCTATTAACTCTATCAATAGAAAGCCAAGTTCTATTGCAGTATATTTTGGTCACTGTACGAACAGTAAAGGACAGAAAAAATAAGCATTTTAACATAGTACCGTAAATCCTACTGGATTAAGTGATACACACACCAAATAGAATGATTTTCACAGAGGAGACATTTAACGCAATAGACACAATGAGTTCTTTAACCACAGCTTAACAAACATGACAGCATGTGCAGAGTTACAATGGAAGTCATGGCAAACACTTGTAAGGGGAAAGGTGCACAGGAATTTCTTGCTTCAAAAATCTCTTTTCTGTCATTATAGCAACTAACATTACACTGCACATGTATCTAAAATTTGTGCCATGTCTATAATTACAGTGCTTCATGTAAAAGTGATTACCTATCCATAGGGTATATCACTGTGTACCCTGGATACATGGGGAGATCATGCAATTGGCCCATTTCTTTTCCCACCATACCATACCAATTCTGTATACCCTAAAAACTGGGATGCGGCATAGAGATACTAAGAGCTATTTTCAATCCCAAGTGAACTCCAAGGAGGAATTTGCCCTGGAAACTAAGTTGTGCTGACAGTACTATCCACAGATCCCCAGTGAATGTGTGATTGCAGCCAGCCTCCTTTAAAAGCTGAGAGTAGTCCAGTGTGATTGAACATTCCCATTCTACCTAGGAAAATCTGACAAAACTAAATCTAAGAAGTTATTTCCCCTTTTTATAGTCTCTTTGTTTATGCAGGCATAGGTCAGCTGAATTTTCAACCTTTAAATGCCACATGTGATGCTAGCTTGCCAAAAAAAGTTGGAAAAAAAATTATCAGGACTTGTTACATTTTCCCTTCCAAGCATGACGTTCTAGCAATCTATTTAAAAACACATATAGCTGATATCTACTTCTATTCAAAATATGAGTTTCCTCTCTCTAGTGTTCTAGCACTCTGAATGCTTCCATCCAAAAGTGGTAAACCAGAAGCTTGCTGTGCTTGCATAAAATAACTGCTACACTGTGCTGAAAGACATCCAACCTGCATTTCTGCTCGAGAAGTACACTGTCCCATTCTGTATGGTAAGTATATGGATGATCAGGAAGAGTGGCCTGCCCGTTACCCAGAGCTGTTTTTCCTGAACTCTGTATGAAAGCCTCCTTTTGCACTGATGAAGCAAACTGACATTATGGGAAGTTGTTTGCCTCTTGAGATAAGAACTTTTCATGGTACCAGGCATGACACTAGCAACCAAATTAAAATATAAGCATAAAACACACTGAGGATGTGCGATAATAATTATGCGACCTCTCTCTTGCTTCATCAAAAGAGAGCTGCAGATGACTTCAGAGAGATACAGCTCCCACATAAGTCAAGATGCAGATTATGTGAAGAACCCCTTCTCCAAATGAAAGAGAAAAGGAAATAAATAGTGGCAAAGTGACTGCAAAAATACATACTGTGCATTGTTAGATTCACTCTTTAAATGGTGATGTGATAAAGCCGAGGTTTGTTGACTCTTATGGCAGTATTGTAGTTCTCACCCCAAAAGAAGCAACCTATCACTTCAATGTTAATTTTTCAGAGCTGGCAGAAAAAGAACACTTGGGGACAGAAGTGTCTCAGTAGAACACTCACCATGAAGAAAGCTAGAATCATGCTTTTTGCAGCCACAAGGGTAATGTGCTGGAGAAGAACAAAGATATTATTGCTCTGGGAGCCTTGTCTTTTCATAGACAGCTTGGCTCAGCTTTGAATTGTTGTCCATACAGTGATGTTGGAAACTATCTAGTTGCATTCACCTTGAACAGTTCTTTCCTGGTAAAGAGCCTAAAGACCTTCCCTTGTGGAATAAAGGCTTCTGAAAGTTTGTCTTATGTGAAAGTGTCTCAGTCAGGTAAGGGATTAGGATGAAAGTCATCTTCTCCAATTTCCTTTTACTAATTGGGTGATCTTTGAACTCAGACTTGACTGGGGGAAAAACTTAAGTTGCAATGAGAAAAGTGAGGAAAAACTCTACTATCAAGTCATTTTGAAACACAAAGCAATAATATCACAGTAATAACCTTCTTGTAACAAACATGCACATTTGCATACACATTTTGCACATACAATCTTTTTAAAATGTCCAAACCTGGTTTTCTTCCTTGCTTGAACACGCACATTGGAAATTTTCCCACACTGCTCAAAGTTGCTCCCCAGAAGAATTAACTGGGAGTTTCTCTGAGAGAATGTGGAACAATAACAGTCATTTGCTCTGCTTACTGGACAACACATGGTTTTGCCAGAATATGCTTGCCAACTGGACATGATTTGTTGGAGTTACCTTGGCATATAACACTGAGATTTTGGCTTCTTTTGGTGTGTGCTCAAGCAATTCTGCCTTCTCTTTTCTCACTGGCTTCATAGGTTAAAGCACAGCAACAGCAAATCACAATATTCCCATCACATCAGCTGATAGGCTAAATATATCCACTTGTGAAAACAAATGGGGTCTCAGGTGTGACTGCATAATTCAGGCTTCCCTGACCACATTCATTTTCTCCCTTATCATGTGGCCACTAGTATACCAACAAGACTCCTGTCACAAAGTTTCTATGATAATCTCTGAAAACGAGTTGAGGGAGTCCACATCCTCCAGACCACTACATTAGAATCTGTGCCAAATCTGCTTCAAAACATCATCTGTCTTCTATCTGGAATCCCCTTTCACCCAAGAAAGAGATCTTGAAGTGAATGACTGCAACACATGAGGGAAGAAAGAGAGAAAGATGGGGAGCTTATTACACAGCTGAGCACGTTACTCCAGAATGAGTGATCTAGTGATTCAGAGTTTTCAGGATCTGAGTCTTTCTTGACTTACACTCAAATTAATTGCACAAATGTTAATGGAATCATGCCAGTGTAAAATTAGCCTGGGATCACAATCAGACTGGGAGACTAATTAAGTTACAGTCCCAATCAGTACTGAAATCTCTGCAACAAGAACGTGGTTTACAAAGCTGTTTCTCCATGTTACCACACACCTCTCTTCTTATGAATTTCTATGACAACTCAGTTTGATTTATAGCCTGTATGAATTTTTTGTTGTAAAGCTGTCCTACACAGTATATAGTCTCATCTTCTCATCCTAAGGAGATGGATTAGACCAGATATTCTGCCTCTATTCAGGTTGTGACTGAAAGCCTATTAGCACACAAATGGACATTTTCTTCAATTTTTGACAAACATCAATTTTCTTTAACCTTCGTGGAGAAGGTTCGTGGTTTCACTAGTAAATCTTAATGCAACAGCAACTAGTTATTAATACTTGATGTTAAAAGACATAGATCCAGAGGTTATGTTTCAGTACATTTGAACATACAGGACATCTGAAAAGCTGTATTAGGCAGTATGCAGGCAGCTAAGAATTAGCAGAAGGAGAAATTGCGCGTTAAACTAACATCAATACCTCACCACCAGCCTGAAAGACTGAGGAGGAGGTTGCAGAGACACAGAGCACATAGGCAGAAGCACTAGAGTAATATTCTTTCAGAGAAGGATATAAAACTATGAAACTGATTTAAGGAGAAATAAGCTACCTATGTACTGAAGAAGGAAGTTCTCCATGATTTTGAAGGTATTCTGCTCACAGAGAAGCAAAATTGCTTCTGATAGGTTCTTGGCATTATCTGGTAAAGTAGTCACAGGTAAGCCTACAGACATATATAGAAAAAAAAGCATCAAACTCACCCAACTGGTGAAGAGTCTCTACAACACTGCAACATTCCTTTTCAAGAAGCAGCCTAGATCCAAGGGATACCCTCCCCTCAGAGGCTGACCTTTATACAAGCCCAGTGTGACTTCACCCTGGGCCCACTGCTTGTGGGCACATGGGTAACACAGGTGCAAACAATCTGCCTGTGCTCCCTGGGCCAGGCACACCCCTTTACCAGGTGCTTAATCACCAGGTCAAGCCCTGACCTGACAGTTCTCCTACAGAAAGGTAACCACTCAAAAGAAAAGGGAAGAAATTAGTCTTAAATGACATCTAGCCTAAGCTGAAAAGGTAGCCAGGAGAGATCAGGAAACGTACAGTAGATGTTATTTGTTTCATTAGAGTTGAATGCTTCTTGTATTAGTCAGAATAAATAGTAATTGGTCTGTGAAACCTTTTGCAAAGTCTCTGTGTGATTCTACTATCAAGTGAAGAGATTGATTTCAAATCCAGAGTGCTCACAAAATTGGCTTTCTGGAAAAGGATGTGTTCTGGGTCTGGGAAATTAGATATGACCCTTTTTCTCCTGGGACGGAGTTTGTGTGAACTGTGAAGTCCTGATTTTTGAGAGGATATGAAAAAGATTCTGGGCCCATGATATGCAACAGGGAAGCTGAAGAACGAGTCAGGGCTATCTGCACTCAAACCACAACCCACATCTCCAACTAATCAGTGTCAGGGAGATTAAGCAGGGAGAAAAATGACAGATTCCTTTAGGAATATTTTGGAAAGCTACAGGACAAGGCTTCATTAGTAACGGGAAAACTGACAGGTGGGTTATGAAGACCAGAATTATACACTAGTCCAATATGTTACCAGTAGCCCAGCTATCTGAGGTTATGTGAAGATTACTTCATTCAATTTTTTTTTGTATTACACTCATTTCTTTACATAACCTCTTCAATCAATGGAAGAACTACTTTTCACAGAAGAGCTTGAGAGAAGCAACCATCAGTTGTGATCATTAATTTTATGAATGATTTGTTGGAAACGGCGTTAAATGGCAACATCAACCCACAAATGAGCTTTGAAATGTTCTTATTCCAAGTCTGTGCAGATGGGCAATTTGCTGTGTAATCAGTTTTCACATCCACCCTTTCAATCAGGGTCACTTGTATTATAACTGTGCTCTTATTTTGTAGGTTTATATTTCACAACATATCACAAATGCTGCATGTACAAGTCCAGTGACCAAAAAAGAGATAATTCAGAAAATATAGCAAGAGTATGTCCAAAGACACTTTGAACAGAGATTTCAACAAATATAACACTCTGGGATTGTCAATAAAATAAAGAGATATAGCTAAAGAGGAGCTGCTTGGAAACCAGTGATTGATAGAGCTTAAGACTATTACTTTACCTACTCCATGAAACATATGTCTGTGCTGTAGCGAAAGTAAATTACAGCAGCAGTATTCCTGTATGCAATTAAAAAGAAGTCTTATGTAAAAGAGTGATATGGCAACTCTAAATCTAGGACGATGCCACCCAAAACACTTTATGGTTCTCTTAGTGTGTAGATGTGACACTGGAGAACACACAGAGATTAACCACCAAAGTGATACAGAGATCAGAGTATAAAACATACGGGAAAATATCAGAGGAACTGACTTTATACAGAGATCACTCACAGGGGACATTACCATTATGTAGAAGTGAGTTTAATGAAGTAAGGGAATTCTTCACATTAGTACAAGAAGGTAGAACAAGAAGCAGCAGCCTCAAACAAAGGCAGAAAAAGTTTAGGTTAGATACTGTGGTTTTTTTCCTTTCAACAGACAACTTGGGTATTAAAATAGGCTGTTGAGAGAGTATCTCATCTTTAAAGACACGAGTGAGAGCAAATAAAACTTCACTTCGTATGGAAGGGGATGGCACAGTCACTCACAGTGGAGGTGTCAGTTTGAGCCCTATCAGCTCTCATAAATCAATAAGTCACCTTTGAAATTAGTGGTGGCAAATGTGCTGTGTTCCTCAGCTACCCACAGTTTGAGGAAACTGGTGTCTGCCTGTAGCAGAGGGGTGACACTGGCTCACCAGCAAGTCCTACAGTCCCCACACATTTATGAGGATTTAAATAACTCAAGAGTTTTCTTGCAGTCCTTTGTCGTTGATTCCCAGTGGCCTATTAATTATATATCTTACTCTGTCACGTAAAGGCTAAGATTATGTTAGTATCAATTCAATCTGTGGTGCAGCATAGCAATGAAAGTCCTGGAGGTATGGTCAAAACTGATCGACCTACCAAAAAAATAAAGCCTAACATGCAAACTCACATTGAAATTTCTCTTGTAGGGATTTCAAAATACTTTAAAATAGTGCAGGACATTCTTGGTTGGCAAGGTTTGTGGGCATCTTTGCTATGAGTTTAGGATGCCCAGATTAGTTATAAACAGCAAAAGAGCAAGCAAATAACCTCAAGAGGAACAGCGGATTTTTCCTGTGGCTGTGCACCATGCTTACTTCTAAACACAAATTATGATGGGCATTAGTAGACTTTTTGTCACTTCATAACAATGTCCACTCCCTTAAAAAGAGAGTTTCCCTTTAGTTTTCACATCTCTAGATATACAGAACTCAGAAACATAACTTCTACTGTTGCAGAAACCTCTAGAAAGTACCAAACAGTATTGTATTAATGTGTGATACCTCTGAACTAAAAGCTAGACTATGCCCCATTAGAAATCTTCCATTTCCAGCACACTGCTCAGCAACCCTTTCTAGCCCAGCTGAGCTGTAAAATACTGGACCTTAAATGGGTCATTCTGAGCATGCAGTTTGTCCTGGGACTTGAGTTGGTTGTATTTTTTTGGAGGTGGTGAGGAGGAACAAGGCAGTTTCCACTTAGAAAGGAGGAAAAGAAATGTCACTCTGCTTGTTTATTTTTTGGTTGTTGTTTCAGTGGTAACCTTTTAGAAGCTACTCTCAGAGGTTCAGAGCATCGGAACAAATCCAGGCAGAGAAATGAACAGGCAGGATAGTGCAGGTGGGGCATTGAAAGACACACTGTAAATACAATTTATCACATGAATTTATCCAGAGCTACAGGGTACCTCTCTGCAGACTGTGATTTGATTCATGTGGACATATCCACATGTATGCATGCACACACAGAAGAGAATGTGCACGTGTGTATGAAAGAAATTTCTTCTGTACTTTGTATTGAGGGTATTCACTGGAAATGATGTATGAAATGAAATCCCTATGCTCTCGGCACACTGGGAATATCAGACAGAGCTCTGCAATCACTGCAGAGATGGGCTTTGCTATTGGCAGATCAAATGCAGCCAGAAGAGCAAACCAACCTGAAAGACTCTGGGGAAAACAAATATATTTTTTTTAAGTTATAAAATAACATTCCCACCATTTTAATATCATTTCTCCCATTTTCTGTCCCTCTGGCATTCCCCTGGGCAGTCAGTTACATTAGCTAGTGCCACAGAGAGATAAGAGCCCTCCCCACACAGATTTCCCCTTAAAAGCCCTTCACAATGTGTTAAAATTACATTTTGAATAACACTTTCTAGCTTTTTTTAATTAATTTTTTAACATGTTTTTACCAAATGAGAGTTTCTACATGGCGATAGTAGAGAGTGGTCACGGGGGAAGCAGAAGGGGTTGCACTCTTTTCTCCTCCACTCTCGCAAGTGCCATGCATTCAGTGCTGTGTCTGAGAACTCCCCAAAACTGAATTGTCTCCCAGCCATGCCATGAGTCGGAAGGGGAATCTATGACAAAAGGAGTGGCTTCCCCAGGCCTTCCTGTCAGCTGATCCCTGGGCAAGAGCAAGGTGGGAGGGATGTAAACATTCCCCCAGGGATTGAACAGGAATTGACATACCCTGGGGTGGTGGGTCTTCTCTCCACACATCACTGATGCTCCGATGCACCTTAGCACTTCTGGACCTCTCCATTCGTCGTAAGATCATTGCAGTTTGGCTATAGATCGCTGAAGAAGGACATTTATTTATAATACGGAGAGTAGGAAATTAGGCCATTGTACTTCTGCACAGGGGAAAGATTCATAAAAAGTCACACAGAATTATTCTTATATAAGTGACAATGACATCGTTGTAAGGAGGAAGCAGAACTTTATTTGTCTTACTTAAAATGATATATAGAGCACTTGTCTGTTTATTCCACTGCAAACAGCTTCTGCAAAAACAGCGGTAATTCCCTAGGGGGTTCTGCTGATAGTTATAAGTTACTTGAGCAAAATCTCTCAAGTGAGCTACTGCCTTACAGGTAGCCATTATTCTAGATTCAAAGGGCTTTTTGTTGTTGCTTTTTTGTTTGTTTGTTTGTTTTAAATTATGTTCTGTGTAATATTGCTTTTTAAAATATAAATTGTGTCATAACATTGCTACTTTTCAAATAGGTAAGTATGTGTATCTAAATCAAAGGATGCATTGCCAAAGGGGGAACCAGTCAATAAATTGGCTTCCTAATCAAATCTGGCTCAGGTTAAAGCAAAGTTAGTTTGATGGATTCAGCTGAAACCTAGTAAATAGCAGCCTACATAATTAAGCTACTGTACCTTCGTGTAGTCTCCCTGGAAGCTTATGGGCATCTCAAAGGCACAAGAGTGACAATCAGTAGCTAAGCCGAGGAAATGAACAGGCAATATTGCCCACCCAGCCATCATTCCTTACCCCCTATTACCATTATCTTGCCTCTCAGAAGGATTAGCAGAATTTGTCTTTGATTCTTTGGTGGGACCATAACATCTTCCTGTAATTTAAAGGTGGATTCTGGGCCTGAAAATCAAATAATTAATATTATTCTACGTCAGAAATCAACACTGAAACTTGGTCTTGATCTCTTTTTCTCATTTATACAAGCTTATGAACCTATTGTCAACAAAGTTGCAGTCTTCAGCCACAGATTTTGAGGGTATTTTGTAAACAGATGACAAGAAGGAATAAAAAGTAGGAAAGCAGAATACTTGCAGCTCTCACAAAGAGTTTATGTTTGCTTCCAGGAGGCAGGAAATAGTGTAATGAATTATTTGATGAGGCTTAAAGGAATGGGAATTGGCACTGAAGCTGACACGGGTTTGCACCATATTCTTGGTATTAATCAAACATAATCATCAAGCTATTTCTTTCTGTAGACGATTTTCATTCATGATTGCTATTTTTGGTTGTTCAGCAAGCAAGTGAAAAGTGCAAGGTTTGTACATTCTTTTTAGTGTTTTAGTCCCAAAAAAGGAGGATTTCAAAAGTCTGAAATGTGTGAAGTTTGGCTTATTTTATACACTGGAAAGTAAAACAAAATCAAATTAATTTTCAGGAAATTGATGCAACGTTTGTAATTTGCCTGGAGAAATCATCATTTCTCAACTAGTTTTGGCTCTTTGGTAACTCAGAGAAACTCTCTTTGACTATGACAAGCTTCTTTTTCTGTAAAAAAAAAAAAATAATAATTACCTGCTTCACTGCAGTGTGTTAAGATGCTGTTAATTAGTGTTTTCAAAGTGCTTTGAGATCCTTGGATGGAAGATGCAATAGAAATGCAAAGTATTATTATTATTCAGAGTTAACAACCAAATTTCAACCATTTGCACTTATCCATCTTAACAGCATGTACTCAAGGGAAGAAAACACATAACTTGTCAGCAGACAGTCCTCTTAATGTGGGTTATAAAACCACCTTCTTGATTACCATCTGGAGTAACATTCACAAGTGAGGGATAGCAGATGTGTGCGCATGGAGAGATGCATCCCACTTTCTCAACCCATCGGACACATCGGCATTGCCATACTGTATTTATTCAGCCCTGTGCTATGCCTCTAATACCAGCCAGCACTTGGTACTTAAGGGCAAACAAGAGCAGCTTTCGCCTGTTCCTCCATCAATTCAGCAAAAAAAAAGAAAAAAAGAAAAAAAAGGAAGCCAAGCAAACTCCCCCTTCCTTCTACCTCCCTCTTTCATAATAACAACACGGCAGCCAACTGTGCAGTGCTCTACAGTGGATGAAAATGTCTTCCTGACCCCTGTGTGCAATTAGTTTCCTCCCAGGAGCATGAGATTTGATTATTTTTGTCGTTATCTTCGCTTGTACAGCCACAAGTGTTATTATCTCTTCCCCATTTTTCAGATAGGCTGTTTTTTTCCCTTGAAGATTAGCCTGAACCTTCCAGAGTCCTTGCACTTGGAAGGCAGAGCCTGAAAATGGAAATCCCCCCCTCCGTGTCACGGGGGTAGGCTGCCAGGACACGAGATAGCCTGGAGACCCTCAGTGGTCTGTGGCTGGGTCCCCCAGAGGCTACGTTTCTCCTTGCTACTTTACGTATTTTTTTGTGCATTTTATAGACAGATGGGGCCAATAAAACACCTCACAAATTCAATGGGAGCTGTTATGCTGGCACTGGGGGTCTTTGGATTCAGGCCTGCTGTGGTATACTGTAGTCCCAGCACAGGCACTTCCAGTCAGGTGCAGAAGGGCTGACAAACTTCACTGAGTGGCATGGACTGCTGTAAGAAGTACACTAGCAAGAATATTTCTAAAATGAGCTTCCTTTTCTTACTTTCTAGCTGCCATAAAGAGAAAAATACAAATTGGTGGCAGAAAACAACATCAAAGTCATAGAATCACAGAATCATTAAGATTAGAAAGATCAATAAGATCATCTAGTCCAAATATCAGCCCATGCCTGTGACTGCTCTAGACCACATCCCTCAGTGCCATACCCACACAGCTATTGAAAACCTCCGGGGACAGTGACCCCACCACCTCCCCGGGCAGCCTCTGCCACTGCCTCATCACTTCAAGTATAAATTGTTTCCAATATTCAATCTGAACCTCCCCCCTGGAACATCCTGAGGCCATTCTCTCTCCTCCTATTCCTGTTACCTGGGAGAAGAGAGTGACCCCCACCTTCTACAACCTCCTGTCAGGCGGTTGTAGAAAGTGATAAGGTCCCCCCTGAGGCTCCTCTTCTCCAGACTGAACAACCCCAGTTCCCTCAGCTGCTCCCCATAAGACTTGTGCTCCAGACCCCTCACAGCCTCATTGCCTTTCTTTGGACACACAAGTCAATCAGATGCACAAAGCCTTCAGGACCCTCAGGAGATGTTCAGAGAACTTCACTGCTTCACAGCAGAAGACAAGAGAAGGGCAGGTTTTAGCCTAGAAGGCCTCTTCGCATCGCCATTTGTTTTTTCCAATGGTGAGTCAGGATTCAAAGCTGCACAGTGAATCTATCACTACCATAGTAATCCTATCACTAGAAGATATAAACAACTTTCTTCCACATTAGCAATGTTTACCTCATATTGCTATAGCATTCATTTTCACTAATATGATACAAAAGTGTAATGATGTGTAAGTGTTTTTTAATGTTAAGTAAGTGAAAACAGGTGGGTAATTTACCACTGGCTGTACAGATTGGAGTTGGCATTTCGTACAGGAGCCACTGGACTCTCTTTTTTTCTTTTTTTCATATATAATTCTTCTATTTTCCTTGTGTCTGCTGCTTCTGCTTACAGTTTATGCTACCAAGTCAAAGTGATGGTTGCTACCAACATTTTGGAGCCAGCAGAATGAAACATTTGTTTTGAAAGCTTTCTGCCAGCCATAGGAGAGGTGATGTTATGTGGATACAAGTGGTTTCTACTTGTACATTGCGCAGAGCCCTGTCCAGCTCTTGACCTTGAATGTCTTCAGGAATGGGGCATCCACTGCCTCTCTGGGCAACCTGCTGCAGTGCCTTATCACTCTTACTGTAAAACACTTCTTCCTTATATCCAATCTAAATCTCCACTCTTTCAGTTTGAAACCATTTCCCATTGTCTTACCACAACCGATCCTGCTATAGAGTCTGTCCCTCTCCTTCTTACAGCCTCCCTTTAGATACTGAAAGGCTGCTATGTGGTCTTCCCAGAGCCTTCTCCAGGCTGAAAAGCCCCAGCTCTCAGCCTGTCTTTGTAGGGGAGGTGTTCCATTCCTTGAATCATTTTTGTGGCCCTTCTCTGGACACACTCCAACAGGTCTATGTCTCTCCTGTACTGAGGACTACATCTGGACACAGTACTCCAAGTGATATCTCACAAGTGCAGAGTATATGGGCAGGACCACCTCCCTCACCCTGCTGGCTATGCTTCTTTTGATGCAGCCCAGGATACGGTTGGCTTCCTGGCATACAAGGGCACACAGCTGTCTCACGTCCAGTTTGCCATCTCTCAAGTCCTTTTCATCAGAGCTGTAATCCATCATTAGGTACCCCAGCTTGTACTGGCAGCAGGAATTGCTGTGATCCAGATACAAGACCTTGCACTTGGATTTGTTGAACCACATGAGGTTCTCCTGGGCCCATTGCTCTTGCCTGTCTAGGCCTCTCTGAATGGTATCCCATCCCTTGGATGTATTGACCACACCACACAGCTTGGTGTCATCCACAAAGGTGCTCTCAATCCCTCTGTCAATGTCATTGATGAAGATGTTAAAGAGCATGTTAATGACCCAGTTCTGACCTCTGAGGGACAGCACTTCAATCTCCATCCGGACATCAATTCATTGACCACTGTTTTCTGGATATGATCTCATAACCAGCTCCTTGCCCATCAAATAGTCCACCCATCAAATTCATATCTTTCCAATTTAGAGAAAAGGATGTTATGGAGGAATGTGTCAAAGGCCTTACTGAAATCCAGATAGATGACATCAGTGGCTCTTCCCTTGTCTGCAGATGCCGTGATACAATCAAAAGAAGTGACAAGGTTGGTCAGGAAGGACCTGCCCTTGATAAAGCCATGCTGGTTATCACATATCACCTCCCTCTCTCTCATATGCCATTTCTACTTTCATCATACAGTATGTACGTTATTATTCATTTATCCTTATGAGCACAGTAATACCAAGAGGGAGTTGTGGTCAGGAGTCAGATCATGTCCATGTGGATGCTCCTTATGCCAGGGAAGTTGTGAAGTGCGTGGTTATGGCAGGGTCACTGGTCAGACCCATAAGGAGACCCAGTGCTCCTGTGTCCACTCCCTTATATTACGTGGTTCCTCATACACAGCATTGAGCTTAATTTCCACTTCAAGAGAGTTTTGACTCCTAAGCTAGTATTGCAAGATGATTTCTTTTTATCTTTGTTCCTTTTTTAGAATTCCTTTCTTTGAAACGTTTTGCCTGGTAGTAATTGCTGCTAAAATTTCACAGAACATTTGCAAAACTGACAGTCTAATTCTAGAAAATTTGAAACATTTAAAAGGCATTTGTGCAGAATTTGGTGTTGAAAAGCTTTATTGGTGAAGTTTTGTTCACTGAAGTTACCTGTGTAATTTCTGCAAAGCAGGGACCTTAAATGTGAGCGTGCTCTGCTTCCATGCATTTCCTTGCTATATTTGGCGTAACTGGAGGAAAAACTGTATATCAGAATTAAGGCACCAGACGGGGATTTCATAGATCTTAGAAATAGTGTGTAATTTGTCTGCTGAAAGTTTAGAAATTTCCCGTTAAAACCCTGAGAAAGAAAAAGAATGTATCAGAGAACTTAAAACAGTTATTAACATTTTCTTTTACACTAAATCAGGGCACTAATTAGCTCTCAGTGATCAAAAAAAGGTGGTGTTTTATGGAGTTTCCCTCATTCCTCCTCAAAATAGATCTCAAAGTTTGCACAGGGGCTGATCCTGCACAGGAGCCGATGAGAGCTGCAGGGACTGGAAGAGTTCACTCACGAGGGACTTTTGCAGCCTTCCACAGCAAAGCTGCTGTGAAATATGTCAGAAGTAGATTAAATACATGAGCGTCCACTCCTGAGAGAAAGAAAGGATGTTAAAAAGGCAAGAAAACCATCTGGGTGTGAGTTGGTGAACACTTGACTGTGGGTATTCCAAGCATCCCTTCTTTTTGGACAGTGGGGAAGGACCCACAGCTCCACATGATAAGTGAGGGCTGCAGACCTCTTGCAGCCATCCAAGCCCCAAGCCCTGCCTCACAGCTCCGTTCCAGGCTCAGCCCTCTCCTTCCTTTCCTTCAGTCTGCAGTCTTTCTTCCTTATTTTCCTCTGGGGCTGCAATTTTTCCCGGTTAGCCACAGACAGTATATAAAACACATTTTACTAAAGTTCTTCCAACAAAAACTTCATTGAAACAACTTTTAAAGTTGTGAAAAAAATAACAGGAAATTCACACTTAGGCCCTTGAGGATGAAACATGACATATGTCTTCCAACACATAGGCACAATGGGGTGCACTATAAAAGTAAATAAGGATCACACCATGGTGCCTAGCTGTTGGAGGACATGCCTTTTGCCATTAAGTTATCATTTCCTTACTTTTTTGTCCAAGCTCCCATGTACTTTTAATTGTTTACTCCAGTGATTAAATTAATCTTCTTTGTTTCTTTTATTTTAATAAGGCAATGTGTGACCTGCCTTAAGGTTAGAGACTAAAAATTAGCACAAGCATTAACATTTAATATACCGACCAAAATGAAGATTTACATTGCAAACGGATAGGCAGCCTAAAATTAGGCTGCTTGCAAAATGAGGCTATACACAAATGTATTTCATTAATTATATATGTCTAGGAGAACTTAAATACAGCCAACATTTATGCATGCTGAGTACATGTGCCAAAAATGTTATAGTCTTATGTGGTGAATGCAGTTTTAATTTGCATGTGCCGTGTGTTTCTTCAATAAAAAGGGAAAAAAATCCCTAAAATCTGCACATGCTTTCATTCTCCGTTTAAAATATTGGCAAAGCAGATCTTTGCAGTAATAATCATAGACTTCACTATTAATATCCAAGATGTATTTCATTCAGTTGAAAGCTTCCCTTGTGAAATATTAGCACCCATTTGGACTCCTTTCAGTTTCCAAAATGATCAGCTCTTGGGATTTCCTCCCCTTTGGGGGCTCCAGTGTATTTTTAAGGTAAAGCCATTACTCGGAATATGATAGATAGAAACACCATTAACTGTGGTGGTTCATTGGTTTGTTCTCCCACGTGACAAAACAGGACGCAGCTCATCTATAAAGTTACATTAGTTATTACTGGAATGCATTTATGAATTTTGCTTTAAGAGATGCATTTACAGATGAAAGCGTGAACCCCAGGAACCTCAAGCTTCCGCAGAAAAGCCAGACTTGGTATAAGAAGAGACTCCCTATAGGTTTGACAGGGATTCATTGCACCTTGGGATTCCTTCAAACCCTCAGCCATTACAAGCTCCATTTTCCTGCCATATAGTGAACCAGCAAGTGTCACCCTTGGCTAAACTGAGGTACCAGAGGATGACCACAACCATCAGATTAAAAGAGGAATCTCCAGATTCTTGCCTGACACTTTCCATATCAGAAGGGGTTAGCTGTTTTACCAAAGACCCCTTTCAGTTTTTACTTCTGGGGTATTTGTCTTTTTTTTTTTTTTTTTTTTTTTATTCCCAGCACCATTAGAGGTCAGCACTTGCTGGAATGGGAATAGGACTGCTGCATCTGTAGCTGCTCTGATTTCCATGCCTAGATCAGATCCGCATATGGCTGCAATGTACCCTTCAATGCAGCAGAGGATTAGGGGGCTGGCAGAAAAGAAAACTGACAACCTCAACTAAAGGAGAATATAAACATACCTATGAATTGTGGAGTAAACAGCTGCTGAGTGATTAAAAGCTAAGTAAAGCTGAGCCACTTAATCAGTTTTTAAAGCTGTTTGTTGTGAGCATCCTGCAAAGTGACAGATTTTTTTCTGCTATATAACACAACATAAAATGAAAGGAAACTTTCTTCCCTCACGACAGTTTAAAAGTGCTGCGTTGTCTCTTTTTTTCTCTCAAACTCTGAAGTAGTATCACTTCAGAATAATAGCTGTGCAAAAGAGGGACCACAGTATGAGAAGAACCCATCTCGTCCCTGCCCAGTGCCCTGTGTGACCACGTCCCACACCAGCAGAGCTGACCCTATAGCAGAGGAAGCTTGAGTTTAAACCTGGGTGATAAAAAATCCTCAGTCAAGTCTTTGTTTTGGGAAAACATGTTTTTTAAGAGTAATATGTGCCCCAAAAGAGAAATACACCAACCAGCATGGGGAGACCTTGCTCTCATGCCCTCCTGAAAGCTACCCCTTGAGTGAATGCTGATCCCAGGTCGAGTGTTCACTATAGCTTGCAGATTGAAGTCTAGCCCTGAATGGAAGTAGTGAATGTTTGCTGCACTGTCCTGAAAATTCCCAATACAATTTCCATTTTCTGTACAGTACACAGAAGAACTGGGACTCTCATAACTGAAGTAGTATGAAGTAGAAAAAAGTTGCTCATCAAAATAGAGAAATACTAGTCACATTATTTTCTGTAAACAAAAAGAGATTTATGTAGATAGAAACAAGGTTCCTTATCGATATCTAGCTTCCTTTGTATCATAAGCTCTTTTTTATCCATTCCTCAGAAGTTGTTCAAGAGGGAAAAACTTAAGCCCTGGCCCTTTGACTTTCAGGTTAGCACAAACTCTCTCACCAAGAGAGTGAGACCTCTCTCCCGTCTTTGGTGGATGGGAGCACTTCCCCACAGTGACGCCACTGCTATATACTTATGCCGCCAGCAGAAAGCAGGAGTCATCAGATAAGGAAAGAATTCTTCCTCTCCATGCCTGCAAGAGCAACGTGGAGCAACACACCATGACTGGGTATTGGCTTATCTTTTTGGCCAACTCTGTAGAAATGCTTATATGATATCTGAGGTGGAAATGAGTGAATCTAGGAAAATAGCTAGATCTCTAAAGAAAAAGAGTTTACTGTTGCCATGTGAAGCTGTTTCTGGGAAAAGAGATTAGCATGGCAGCAAAAACTTCTGGAACAGCATGGTGGGACACGAAGCATCCTTTCTGAAACTACTTGAAAATCAAGGCATAGGGAGCCAACTGTTGACATTTCTATCTCATTGCTAGCAGATGCGTAGCAAGGCTAAGAGTGACAAAGGGATGAGCATGAGATAATGTAATTGGATGCTGTCCAATGGCATTTGAAGAGGCATTTGGAGTCGGAGCAACATGGCAGTTCCTATTTAAGAGGAGTTTGATCAGAATGATATCTGAAGCAGGTGGGATGTTAGAAAAGGTTTTCAATCTCTTTTTAAAGTTTTGATTCAAATCAGTTCCAGATTTGAATGAGCACACATCAAAAACTTTTACACAGACAAGTTCTCCTTAGTTTCATATTGAATCTGCCAGACTGCACAGTATCAGAATTTATTAGCTTCTCTTTCACATAATCTCTGAAATTTGTGACATCTTTCTAACTGGTTGACAAATCTCCTATCTTTTTCTTCAAGCTTCTCTTTAAAGTGAATCTATACTTTGTATTTCCAAAAGTTAAAAAACAGCAAATCAGAAAAATAGGTAAGAACAGAGGATATTCAGTATATCTGACTGGACCTACTACAAATCTCCTTGCATATATTCCTGAGAAATAAATATGTTGTATACTTGTCAAACAGATTTTTGTGTATTACTCATCTTAAATTCTGTTATCTCTACATTTTAACATTTAGCTCAGTGACTAAGAGTTTTGTGCTGCTTTGTAATGGCTGGGTGTGAGATCAGAATTACAAGTACTTGCACAGCATAGGAGCCTTTCAGAGAGCGCTCAAGATAGGGCTGGGCTCTACAACTGCAGGGGTAGCATATCCTACTGCTTGTTCTCCTAATGGTGTGGCATGGAAATAGCTTTACCACCACTGCTGCCCACTCATTTCTTATAATCAGCTGTCTCTGCATGGCCTTATCTGCTCACTCAGCCTTTGTCCAGTATATGAGAAGGTGATGGGTTCCTCTATTTTTAGCTGCTTCTCTCTCTCCTATTTCATGGGAGTGACTTCTTCACAGCATTTCTGAAGCCATAGGACATTAGTGTCCAGCTCTCTGCTGGGTGCTGCCTCAGAGGTGATTGCTCACTCCACTGGCCACCCCATCCTTCCCATCTATCTGACATCATGGTCATCTCACACACAGCTCAGGTCCCCAAGCCTTGCTGCCTCTTGTTGCTTTTTCTTTTGCCAACTCTGTACTTTCTGTCTTTCCCTGGGTGGTGATTGGCATGGGCTGCAAAGGCCCATGCTGCTATTTCGTCTCATAAGATGGATTTTCTAGAGCACATCTTTGACCTCAAGTTGTTTGTGTGCATGAGAGTTGGTCTTGCTGCAAATGTGGCTTAGCTTCCAGGAAGACAGGCCTTCGTGGGACCTTTCTTTAAAGAGTTATCAGTTTCTATGCCAAACAACTGCTCTCATATTCTGAATCACCAGTCTGCTCCCCTGAGGACATATGATTCTTCAGGTGAAGTGGAATGAGTATGTCAGTCTGACTCTGCATCCCAAGCATGGCAAGGTAGCATTATGACTGCTCTTTAAAACTGTAAAATAAATAAGATATAAGGAAATGATATTGACTTCACGTTCGATGTCCCTTTCATGAACTGGGTCTATTGTTTTATAACCAAGTACACAGCTCGTCCCTATAAATATCTCAGTGATCCAGTATGAAACAAGCATACATCAGAGACGTGAGGATTTTGTCTTCCTTGTAGCTCACCAAGAAAGTATGATTTATAACAAGAGCAGCATTGTTATACATTTAAAGCAGGCAGTCCTTGTAGTCAGCAACTTGTGCTGGTAAAATACGAGTACTGCATCCATATTCTCTGTGGTGCTAGCAGGCAGGCTGCAGTTCTAACCCATGCAGCAGGGATAGCAAGGGAACAGGAATGAAGAAGCATGGGATTGCATATCCTCAGCCCAGTCCAGCGTTCTCAAAGCCTTTCACTTTCCCTCCCCAGTTTCTGAGACTTACCTGAAGTTTTGGGAAGGCGATATTGGGACTGACAACAGCTGTACAGACAGCTGTGCTTGCTGGGTCTGAATGTGCTTGTTACCACAGATACCTCCAGTGCTGTTGCATCTTACTAATGTCTACATACACACTCCCTTATCTAAATAATTTCAAACCACTGGCAGTCTTCTACATTAGAAGACAGAAGGAATAACTTTGAATAAGAACAAATTATAATACTTTCATTCCTCTTTCAGCTCAGTGCTAGATTGTAAACGATCAGATGAGAGTTGCTAATAACTGCCTTTCAACTGCTTAAAAATATTTATTCTGCTTTTTGGAGAGTTGCTCACTGAATGTGTCTGTATTTATGGAGACCAATTAGGAAAAAACTTTCAACTTCACTGTCATTTCATACTTGGATGCCAAACTAGGAAGGTTAAACTATGCCTATGAAACTGCAATGATTTAAGGTGGAAAAACAATTACTGATTTATTAATAACCTTAGTTCAACTGTATGAACAAGAGAACTGAGATACATCATTTCCTTCCAGAGCTCCTTTCTGAACTCTCATGCAGAAAAGGTGATTTGCTCTCATACTGAAAGTTTGTTCTTGCTTGCATCAGCTGGATGTGAGCTCTATATTAAAGGGGCTCCCACAGTACTTCTAGTCTTGGTGGGAGGTTTCAGAGAAGCCTGGGCAGGTAAAGTGCAGAAAAGTACTATAAAGAGTAGCTCACTTACCTAGAAATTTCAGTATAATTCCTTCAGAGTGCCACAAAGCTCAGTCTCTGAAGAAAGAACCTTTCATTTGAAAAAAGACCCAATCTCTCCATGCAAAGTCACTGAGACCTGTGCAACAATGCACCCAGAAAGATCTTGCTGCAGGACAGCTGGCCAAGGCAAATCTGTCCCACACTAATGAGGATGCTGGTGCGCTGCACAGCTGAGTCACCCTTGCCTAGTGATGGTTCTGTGGACTAATGCCAACAGTGGCAGTTAAGCACTGTCTCTTCAAGAACTTCCATTTCTTAGCTTGTGCTCTGGGCCATTTTTATTTTGTGCTACTGAGAAGAAGGGAGGAAAGCGCTGGAAATACTTGAAACTTTTTCTTACTGAAATATGAAGGAAAATACCGCTACTAAGCAATGTTTCACTTTTGTACCCCACCTATGTTTGTCTTCTCTATTTTGACTGTAGGTATCTTTGGAATAAATCCCATCTGCTAATCTGTGTTGACATTTCCTTTTTTTTTTTTAAAAAAAAAAAGCTTTTTTTTTTCCCCACCAGATCTTAAGCAGCATTTTCACTACACACAGCTAGGAATGAAAAAGGTAAAACCATATTCACACAACATTTGGTCTAGTGGGCATCACACAGGAATTTCTGAGATCGAAGTAGATTCAATGTTTTTCAATATTGTAGTTTTGTTTCACTATAGATGCTGCAATACACACAGGTATCAGTGTGAAACTGGAAATTTAAGGATGGGAGGAAGTAAAGATGTCTTTGCAGAGAAGGCCTGACGGAGTCTATACTCTCTCAGATGTTGCAGGACTTGAATTCATCCCACCTAACTTTCAGCACTTACACTGCATATGTACCTCTGGTTATTTCAGTATCCTTTATGGTCAAAGGGAGGAAACTGTCATTTCTGCAGTACAGGTCATTGCCCCTGTTTTATGCATCTTCCTCAGGAATTGGGGAAGTTTGTTTTGTTTTGTTTTTCTTCTTACAAAGTGGATCTCAACATGTATTTTACCTAAAAGTTGAGAAAGGGAACAACTAAAACTAAACAGAGAAATCTCATTTCAGTAAGGCATATATCAGCCTCCTTATAATTTGGAAAAATATGAACAGGATGAAGGAATGTAGGCTTTGGAAGAGAAACCATGATAACAACTTACATGTTCAATGCAAGGCTGCTATAGATATGGCTGTGCAGTGATAATGTTAATAAAGAGATAAATAAAGATGAAAATAAAGATGATTATGGTAATTTCTTTGAGCCTGTTGTTCCCAGTTCCTGGAGGAGAGAGCAGACACCAACAAGGCTTTACCCTGTAATCCAGCATAAACATTGCATTAGGCAGTGCTAGCACCAGGAAATAAGATTTAAGTACTTGTGAGCAACAGAAAAGCTAGGAATAGTTATGTAACGTCTGAATGTCACAACTCTCAAAAGTGGGGAAAAAAAATACCTGCAGAAGCTCAAGGGCATAGAGCTGCCCAGAGGAAAGAAGCTTGTCTACCAACAAGGTATTAACAAATCCAGAGACTCAATTATTGTGCCTGGCAGAAGAAAGAATGTAGCCATTTGCAGCTACGCTATCAGACTGATGACCAATTAGATCCCAGCTGGATTTTGTAGCAGCTGCAAGATATTTCCATCATCACTGATAAAGCACGTTACTAGTAGAAGTATGACCAAGTGTTGGCAACATACAGTCTATATCTTTTGGACACCAAATTTCCATTCCAGCATACTGCTGATGATAAACCAACAAACATGAGTCAATAGCTTGACTTCCTTAGACAATATGCTGGGGGAGGGAGAAGGATGTCAGTACTGCTAAGCAACTTGTAGAGCAATGCACAGGTTTAATCACTGCACAACACAAAAATACTTTTGTGAGAGGAGGCATGGCTCAAGCCAGCATTCAGACAGGGACATATTTCTCAGATATAAGCAGGTTTAGGGAGACATGAATATAGATCAAAACGGGTAGCCTTTGGAAAATGTGAAAGTACAGGAATCCATTGTCTCTGGTAAAACTTCTGCAGAAGGAAGTGGCAGCACCACAAAAATGCTTCAGTACAGACATTAAGATAACAGAGCATAGGTCAGCGGACCCAGGGTGAGACAGACACTTAGAGGAAAAGTGAAAGAAATCGTTGGAAAGAAGTTCTTCTCCGTTGCCAGAGAATAATAAATAATAAATTCTGAGTTATAAATGATACAGATGGTATCACTGGTGCAGTCAGAAGTCTGCTCTGACATACTCATGTGGGAAAGAGAGTGAGCTGAACTGTCCACCTACCTGACTATCTTTTGTTCACCTTTTGGCAAGGTGTTATAAGGCGGGATCTCTGCAGGCAGGTGCATGGACCTACAGCACTTCCAATGGGACCTGTACAGAAAAGAAGCTGCAAGAGGGAAGAGTTTGAAGGAGTCTCCAAGAAATCAATATAAGTTCACGTGGCTGTAATGTTAACAGAAATTTCTTCATTTCTCTTACTAAATCTTTAAATAAAGAACCAGTTTTATTTTGCAAGTGTGAACCCTTCACATTGTATTATGTAGCTGACAATATATGGGACAAGCTAACCTGTTAGTCTTAAATGGGTGCAGATTTTTTTCTCACTTCCAATATGCAGGTTTCCAAACTTTGGCAGGTGATAGAGATTACAGGTTACATTTTATTGGCTCCTCTCCTTGTTCACTATCTATTGAATTTCTTTAAAAGACAGCTAAAATGCATTAATTACTTCCCTAATATTCCTGTAATTGCTATTACTTTGCCAAAGGGAAGATATGTAATAGGAAGTGGAAGAGGAGGTGATTTTTTTGGACGGGAGAATGGGAAGGGAGGTATTCATCAGTCACTTCTTCTATTAAGATTTGATCTCAGCTGATAAAGATGTTTAAGGCCCCCTGCTGCTTTAACACATCCCCGTGTTTTCATTATTGGAGCTAGAGAATGAACTGCTGAGCTCTTGGAGAGATTGCATTATCACTGAGCTGCTCTCCTACTTTGACCATCTTTATGTCTTCATAATACTACTGATTTGGGAAGAACTGTCCCTAATTGGCACCAGGAAAAGGGGAGAGGGAGTTTGTCGCACAACTTTTACAAAGATGGAAGTTGGCACTACCTTGCAATGCTGATTTCATTTTTTTCAAAAGGCGATGACGTAGAGCCATCATAGCCCAAGAGGTAACAACCTTCCACAAGAAATGCTTCTGTCTGTTATGTGGTACCTCTCCACTCTGCCCAGGAGGAGGTACCTGGCTCCTCACTAGGAGCATGGCAGCACAGAGGCAGCAGCTCTCACTGCTGCCCCTTGTTTTTTCTCAGCCCTGATGAATGGATGCAGTCTTCACGCTCTGTGTACATACTGCTGGAGGGTTGCTGAATCTCCAGCCCAGAGATGTGTCATTGCAGAACTTGGCACCAGCTCTCTATCTTGCAGTAGATGTCAGATGAAGAAGTGTAGAGAGTCTGAAGGCTCTGCCACTGGCTCGTAATTGGTCTTTATTACAATTAAAACATTAAACTGGAAAACATAAAATATAGGCTTATCTGGAAGGTTATACCAGTAAAACTCTATTAAACATTAAAAGGAGTCCATTTATTTCTGATAATGATGTTGATTTCCACTGGTGGTGTAAATACAGCTGATTATTGCTTTCTTGTATCTGTAAAAGCTTCAATACAGTTTTGTATGTGTGCTTCATCAGCTCTACTTGTTTGTTTCAGCAGGCTGCTACATCCTTGTGTTTGGTGAGCTCCTTGGAACAGGAATGGTCTGTATGTACAACTGTGTTTTGCTTACTTAAAAAGTAAATCGTTAAGTAGCACAGTTGTGAAATAATAACAAATAAAAAAGGGCAAGCTTTGCAGGCCTTGATCCTCCAGGGCTTTCCTCTCAACCTATATTTGGCTCATGATGTTAGATTATTTGAGACCTCACCTGTGGCCATAAGGAAGCCTTATTAGCCATAAATGAATTTATAGATAACATCTATTTGAGTTGCAATATGAGACTATCAAAAATACTTTAGAAATGCAGGCATATCACAGGACCAGAGCAGTTTTGAAAATCCGACCTTACTGGAGGCTTTTGTTTGCTTTATTGATTCATAGTTCTTTTAATATTAGTTTTTACAAATGTTGTAAACCATTCAGACCCACTATTTTTACTGCACATGTGTACAGAATCCAATATAACAGACCTTCTTATTGAGAAATATCGGGCACGAGTTAGCAAACAATAAAACCTAAGGGAAGTTGTAATGGCAGGAAGTGGCTGCCCAATATCAGCTAATTCCAAGCCCAACGAGTGACCCTCAGCTGCAGCCCAGATGCTGGTTTCTGAGCTGTGGCTTCAGAGAGGTCAAGAGAATGGTCTCGGGGCACTAAGCTGAGCCCAAAGGCTGCACAGCTCCTTCTGGTGGATTAGTGTGCAGGCTTGGAAAGGATAGTAGCAACCTTGAAAAGAGTCCCGAATTGCTATCTGACTCTCACATCTGACAACAGGAGACCTTTTGAAGCTTTTCAGATTTACTTGTTTTAATATCTAGGTATTCATTCCCAAATCAAGCAGTGTGACAATATTCTAGAAATTAATAAACGTGAGAGTGAGGGAGGTTTCTTGGCAAAATGCTGTGCATACCTATTGCATGGCATAAATAATACATTATGATAATTAATAATGATAAATAATAAATAATGCAGTCAGTTGCAGCACTGGGAACTGTAGATAGACCTACATTTATAAAAGTTGAAATCCTAAGGTGAAGAGATAATGTTTCAAACACTGAGCTGTGGCACACAATCAGTGCACAATTCAGACCTTTTTAGCATTTAGTGAATGGAATTGGTCACTGACCTCATTTTTAGTGTAGGTTTGTCACATCATTGATAGTAACACACCTGCATGCCTTCAAGAGTCACATTTACATGTGTGCAAATCAATTCCAGTGGTCTAAACAGCTCCCATGAAACAGGAGCAGGCATGCGGTGGCACCAACAGCCATATGCACCCTTAGAAGCAGGGGCACAGAAAGAGAGGGCTAATGTAGCTGAAAAGCAGCTGCAGAGCCTTTGCAAATTTTTGCTTATGTAAAATGCACTTAATATTTACCTTTGTTTACCATCCATAGCCCTTTATTGCCACCCCTCTTTCACTTGAACTAATCTATCAGTTCAGCTTATTCACACCCATTCTAATAGAGAGCGGGAGAGCTGATTGACAGTTCATTGAACCAGATACTTCTTAAGGGAAAAATTGAAGAGGTTAATTATAATATCTCTTACTGCTTTAGTATTTCGGAGTGCCACAGTGTAAATATAATGTGAGCCTAGAATGGGAGCCAATATTTTCCTGACACCTCCCCAAGCAGGCACTCCAGATTTTATGATGCTGAAGAGTCAGAGAATTCAGATCCCATTCCCCTGTATAGCAAAACAGGGACTTTCAAACAGAAAAATAAATTCGTTGGCTTTAACAATATATATTTTTGGTTAACTTAGCAGTTTCAAAAGTCCCTGCTTTCCCATGAATTCAAATGGGAGCTGAATTCTGCTCTGCTGTAGCCTGTCACGTTGGCAATCTGTAAGTCATTTATTTATTATTTTTTACTGTAAGTGCAGCACCTTTTTCAGCTATTTGATATTTTGGTCAATTATAAATAGTGGTTAGGATGGCTGTTGTATTCCAAGGCTATTTCATTTAAAGATACATTGCTTGGGTCTCCATTCAGCCAAGTACTTAGGCAGGTACCCAAAGTTCATCACCATCAACACTGAGTCATCTGTTTTAAATTAGGCACTCTAGCTGAACCAGGCCCTTAATTAGGCAAGTAGTTTTAAGGAGCCCTTTGCCTTTTGTCACGAAGCATAACCCGCCCTCATCAATGGAAAGTTTTTTGAGTGCAGACTTTGTCCCAGTATTTCCAAGGTACAGATCTCCCCAGTGATGCTGTTTTATGATGTGTTTTTATCACTCTGTCTCTAATGTCTTTCACCGTACAGGGAGAACAGAAATGAAAAGAAAAACACAGAGACAGGAAAGGTGGCAATTTAGGGACTGCACGTCTGTGCGACAGGCATCCTCAGGGATAAGAAAGAAAAACATTTAGGAAATTCTGTACAACCGCTGCTCGACTACAAGACCACCCCACTGCAGATAAGAAATGAGAAATTTTGAGGGCTACTGAGCACTGACTCTTCACAGTGGATCAACACTCAGAGTTATTTAGCACAGGTGTTTCTGTAATTGTGACACATTGATACAATTCTCTGCTCACTGGCCCTCAAGCACCTCTTTCCCACCTGTGTGGTGGTCTGTTATTAGTATGCTGGGGGTGTAATAAAAAGTGTATTGTCAGCTGGGCTGTGTCAAACTCCGCATTTTCCTCATCTTCTGTATACTTTCTCTTTGTGTGGGTATTTCTTTGTGCATTTGTAGCATACACGTGTGGATAGGAGAGGAGAGGAGAGGAGAGGAGAGGAGAGGAGAGGAGAGGAGAGGAGAGGAGAGGAGAGGAGAGGAGAGGAGAGGAGAGGAGAGGAGAGGAGAGGAGAAAATAAAAGTTTTTAAATTTGTAGGAGAAACTCATAAATCTGTGTTGCCAATCCACACCTTTAAGAAAAGCCTACTTCATGAAGATTACTTCATATCCGACACAGAAGTAACAAACATCAAACTGAATGCATGTTGAGAACATTTGACTGATTCCGTTTGATTATGTTAATCAATTAGGTATGCCAGGAGAAAATGGAGGTTGGCACCAGTGTCACCAAGGGGACATTCCTAGGGATTAAGGTTTCCTGCTTCTGCTCCAGCCTTGAAGAGAGGTCAGTGCCCCCTCTGTAAGGGCAGCTGGTCGGATATTTTGTGCCCTCTGATGCAGGTCTGGTGGTCAAAACTTGAATGAAGCACTCGTACCCATCTCCCAGATGGGAGAAGGCAGAGCTACCAGAGCAAGCTCTGCAGGAGGTGGCTTGGCTTGGCCAGCAGCAGCCCTGCATGCAGCCAGCTCTTGGCTTGGATAGCCCATACCCAGCCCTGCTGCCACATGCCACCCCCAGCGCTCCTGGGGCTGTTCTTGCTCCTCACAGCACCGCTGTGGGTGTCCCTACAATCCTGGCACAGTTAATCTACCACCTGATTCATTGCCTTGTGAATAAAGAGCTGGCTGAATTATAATGCCATCTTTATAAAACAGGATTTTCTCTCTTTTTGCCCTTTTTATAGTATGGGAGTGACACATTTGTTTAATTTCTCTTACACATAGGAGTCTTAGCCTACTGCACTCAAGTTTCTAATTCTTTCCCCATCCCTACCTATGAATCATAAGATTTTTCACCTCTTGTTCCACTTACGCATAACACACAGCTGGAATATTCCTTCATTTACACTGTTTGCACATCTTTAAGAAGTCCTGCCTATGCTAGCGAGCCAAGACACATGTCCCACACAGATGTTAGAGCTCTTAAGACCCAAAGAGAATGTGCCTGAGAAAATATAAGAGCAGGGCAAGGGAAGAGGCAATCTCTCTTCCCTTCATTCCTAAGGATAATAGCAGCAAGTATAGCAGCATAAAATTAAAACCAAAGCCAACATGCAGGAAAAATACAAAGCAGTTATCATTTGACAGATAGACAGGACTGACAAACAGACAGGACAGACATGGGTATGACATAGAAACCATTCTGATAGAGAATATTTATTCTAACATTTCATCATCACCATATCAGTCAGACACTTTGTTGGTGGGGAGAAGAGAAAAATAAAATTTATCTTGCCATTTTTGCTTTACTAGGGAATATGTAACAGTTGGCAGTGTAATACACTTTTTATTTTCATGAGTTATGGATGTGCATGGCCATCCCTAAAAAATTGAAATAAAAACTGTATTACACCACCAAGTCTCATATATTATATTTATACCATACCAGAGGAGGTGTCTGCAGAGCAACTATAGATATAAACTTTTATTATATCTATAGTTTCTCATGTTATTAGTATAGTTGTGAAAATAATAGGATTTACTGAAGGTTGTTATTCCCCCCAGCATCACTGATGTGGTATAAACAATATATTGACCTTTTGGATATAGTTGAACCATTGCAATGGATTTGAAAACATGGCCACCTGACATGAATAGCCTGAGCTCTTGTCCCCAGTTTAAGGTAATGGGCTGCTCATGCCTTTGCAATGCAATATTCGGGTTAGGCTCATAATATATATCCCAGTGCTACCAACAATGTTTCCCTTTTCTTCTGCTCTGTGTGTGGGGACCACTAACCAAACTCCAGCCCATTAAACAAATACAGAGAGGGCACGAACAATCTGCAACAGCCTGCAGTACGGTGTAGTGCTCCATCCCCATGCTTAGGGTCCTACAGAAGAGTGATTTGTTACTGATAAAGGTAGAGCCCAAGGACCTCGTTAAGCCCATTGGAAGTGCTTTCCAGGTTTTCCAGATGGTGTTCATGCTTCTTGACATATTTCTCAGCTTCTTCCCCGAGGCAAAACCTTTCCCCTGTGGGGTGTATTGGCTACTCCCTTTTTATTAGCCCTACAGAGAATAAATAACAGAACAGCAGGTAGGAACAAACACCTACTCAGCCCTGCCATGGGGATCCTAAGGCTCTCAGTGTGACAAGATCATGGAGAAGTCACACAGGAGGAGCCTTGGGGCACTGGGTCATCTTTGAGAATGGGCATGATGATAGAAGGCTGTGAGGAACGAAGCTGCCACAGCTGGTCACTGTAATATAGGTGTCTGCTGCCTTGCACGTGTCACAAAAAACCTGTCTCCGACAAGTGAAATTTGTTTCCCATAGATGCACAGAGGTACCTGCTCAGGTTTTCTGAGATCTGAGGCACATGAAAAGCCAGAAGCACCTGTTTACTGATGGGAAATGCCATTAGAAATGGGTCTGGGAGAGTAGCATATTTATAGCCTCACATGGCACCATATGGTGCGTGGTAGCAGAAATCTTCAATTGAGATAGATGAACTAATGCAAATTTCAGCTTAGCATCAATTTATTACTATTATTATTTAGCAATCATTTTGTTTGGTTTGCTCTCCTTGTCTCTGAGAGCTCAGGCTGACTTGGATGTATCTTGCTCCTCATTTTCTGCAGAAGGCAGCAGGGGCACATAGCTTTAATTGTTTAAATAAGCCTATCTCCGTTGGAAGAAGGGGAGGGGGGACTGAGGAAGAAAGGATATGCCTGGGGATGGACAGGTTGAGAAACTGAAGTCAAAAGGACACAGAGCTCTGGCTCTTAGGATGGGAAAAGCAGCCCTCAGAAATTTGAGGTCAGCAAGTCCAAAGGCAAAACTGTTTTCTTTTCAATCAAGCTTAATTGTTTACATTAATACATGAACTTCTGCACAGTGGTTTAACCCACCATTTTAACAGATCTCTAAAGGAAATTTTTCTAAAACCTTTTCTTTTTGGCAAGGGTTCTTCTGTGCCTATGTCTGTAAATTACATTTGGGTTTATGAAAGGCTGATGTAGTGCTTTGAAAATGCAGCAGTTCCTATGCTATTAATTCACATACAACCCAATGCGGAAGATTCTTAATTTCCTACTCTATTGCCATTTCCCTCTCCCTTGATTTAAAACCAGTGCAGCTCACCTCCAGTTCTTTGCTACATCTGCTACAAGTTCAGTCCTCACCAAAGTGACCATAGGTCCCTGCCTTTTAGATTGTACCAGGTCTGGCTGGTATGCCTCTATGCTGTCACAGTTTAAAGATTTGATAATTCCTAATAACACAAGATCTTCTAAACTAGCCATTCTACATTCACCTTTCCACCTTTCTTTGCACTCTAGATCAAGAGGCACCAGCTGATTAGGATGGAAAACGACCTTGTATATCCTGGTGGGACCATATTTGTTGGTCGGAAAGAAGAGCATGAGGAAGACTCATAGTAGAGAAGTAATGGCCTTAAGTTGCATCAGGGGAGGTTCAGGTTGGATATTTGAAAAAAATTTCTTCTCAGAAAGAGCAGCGATGCAGTGGCACAGGCTGCCAAGGGAGGCGGTGCAGCTGCTGTCCCTGAAAGGTGTTCAAGAACTGTGTAGATGTGACACTGAGGGATGTGGTCAGTGGGCACAGTGGGATGGGTCAAAGGTTCGATTAGATGGACCTTTTAGTCTTTTCCAAACAATGATTCTGTGACTCTGTATCTCTGCAGCAGTACCTGCAATGGCCCCAGGCTTCTTTGGTGAGCATCCTCCAAAATACTCCAAAATCTTCCAAAATCTGAAGCTACCAGTCTGCTCTTACACTGCATGCCCATTGCAAGACACATGCCAAAATGCAAAGGCTGTTCTTTCATTAATCTGCTAAGGTAACTAGTGGCTCACTGAGAGGCCTATGTAATGATTGTAGTTTTGCTGATTTATTAAGTGCCAATGGTGTTTTAATACTGTGTGTGTTTCAGAAATAAAGACAGTCACTGCCCTGAAGGCTTACAGTCTGAAAGACAGATACATACAATACACAACTCCCTATGGATACTCTGAAGAATGATTTTTTTTTTTATTAAAGAGCTATTCAGATTTAATTTGCTTCCTTAATGTGATATTGGAACAGCGCAGGGTTCAGTGTCAGCCAGCTGATACTACTCCTGCGCTGGGCTGCAGAGACTGCAAGAGGAGGATCAGCGCATTGAGAGTGAGAAGACTCAGCCAGAGCTTTTGGACTGTGGGCAGATGGAATCCTTGGGACAGATGAAGTTGGTAAAAGGGAGCAAAACTCACCCAGCCCCTGCAATCCAGAGAATGCCTGCGCTGCCAAAGAGCAGTAATCTGGGGGTGATAGCTTCAAGAAGTCTCCAATCCAGACAGCTATGCCTGCACATGCAGACGGGTATCTGCACAGACATGTGAGCTTTTGCCACCCTCTGTAGAAAATAAACCAACCTGGAGAGCCAGGATTTCAAGGGGCTGGCAATATCTTCTGCAGAGTATGCATGGGCTCCTCCACCACGGTGGGCACGGAGGAGCGCGCCACTCATTTTCCTTGATTATGCCCAGGGACTCAAACTCTCAAACTGGGAGAGCTATGGGGGAGAGGCGTTAGTCCTCATTCCTTCACTTAAACTGGTGCCAAAATCAATTCTGAAGAATTATCTCAAAGTTGCTTTCAACTCGATCCGGGTGTTTCTTTACTGCTAGAATATCACCTCGTACACTGGAATCGTTATTACATCACACTAATCTAATTTAAATGCATTTTTACTGTACTTGGTTTAATGAATGTGGAATGTGTCACTATGAAATTGCACCATTAATTTGATAAATAGGACTTGAAGGTATAATTTTTTCCAGCATTGCAGACTAATGAAGCTAAAATACATATATAATAAGAAGTGTAAATAATAAATTATTCTTAGGAGCAAAAAAATTAATTAGATCTTACCACAAATTGCATCTCAATGTCAAAGTTTTTATACACTACTGACTTTCAAACTAGTTGGAACATGACTGTGATCCTTGGAAAGTTTCTCAAGTAATTACTGTATGTACACATATTTAGGAATATACCTTAAGAAACAACTTCAGTTCACTGCGATCTTCCAAATGCATCTTTCTCATATTCCCTGCTGTTACCTCTGAATTTTAATAGCATTTAGAGGAATTCCTGTTATTATTTGTTCTAAATTTCAGTATTTTATTTATTCTTTAAGACTCAGGGAAACTTTTTTTAAAATTTATGGCACTGATGAGAGAGCAAAATTAGGACATACTGCATGCAAATTCTCTGCAGAAGCAACCGTCCCCCTGCAGCTAGCTAGCTGCTTCTGCTGCTGAAATCAATGGGAGTTTTCACCACCGACTTCAAGAGGAGAAGAGACTACTGCACAAAGCACACTACTTTTCACCGGTAATGGAAATGTCACAGCAGTGCCATTCAGGAAGGAAACCAAGTGGAGGAAAATTAAAGAGGAAACTCCAGTCTTGTGCAGTTTAGTTGCTGATAGCTCATCTCGCTCAGCCTGCTGCACCCTCAGCTGGTTACACAGTGCTGCCTGGTTTAGCATTCTCTGCTTCTTTGTCATTTCTTATTGAGTCCACAAAGAAAGGTTTTATCTCACTCCTTTGGAAAAGAAAGCACCTAGAGATTGAAGAGATCAGGTGGCATTTCACCTCTAGTTTTCTTCATTCCCAGCAGGAGAGCTTTGAAGGCTTGGCAGAGCCAACTATTCTCTGACTATTCTATAGCCAGTCGAAGGAACATTGGCCAAAATATCATCTTTAAGCTAATTTTCTCTTCCTGGTCTGTAGTTTAACAACCAACATTTTTACTTTCTGTTGCTTGATTTGCAGCCAAAATTCTGACGTGTTATCAGTTTTGTTGCCAGAAAACGCATTAAGCCTTTCTAAGGGGTAAACATAATGATCTTCATTAGACCTTCCAAATGAACCCACCTCCCACTTCTTCAGGTGGAGAAAGGCATTGACAAGGAACAAGCTGAAGTGTCTTACAGCTACTTACTCCTTGCAAGCAGGAGGGAGAGGTGAGTGGCAGCTCTTAAAGAAGGAAAAAAGTTAGATAAACATGAAAGGTTTGTAAGATTTCCTTTCTTAATGGCAAAGTTTTCCAGCAATAAATCACAATTCAGTCAATGCCATTAGTTTTGGGGGCATTATATCTCCTCATTAAAGTGCATAAACAATTATATTTATTGAAGGTAATGTACTGTGTAGTGCATTATAACGATACTCATTAACATATGTAATCATCATTTGAATGGGCTTTACTACAATGTAAACTGATAATGGCATGATTACCCACTGGGTTATTAACTTTTCAGTCTTAAGATAATAAAAGGTGATACAAGAAACAGAAAGTACACGTGTCTTGCCCTTCACGTATGATTTATGTGTTTCACTGTGGAGCTATGAACACAGGTACCCATCATAGGGGAGACTGGCTCTTTATTGCACATTGTATTTGACAGAATAATAAATGTAGCTGAATGGTGCTTGGGTGGGCGTCTGGGGAAAAAAAGTCCTGCGAATAAGGCAGCCGCTGCTCCAGACTGCAAGATCCAGCAATGGAAATAATTTTGTCTGTCTCTCTGTCTCACTGGCACTCTGTGGCTTACAGATCTTCATATGCTCTGCCAGACTCAAGCAGATTAAGGGAAAAAAAATCCATCTTCTTTATATGGTTTTTCTCTTCCCCCCTTCTCAGCCCACTACACGCTTCTCTGTGCCTAGGTTATAATCACTGGTTATAAGAAAATGAAGGGACGTGCTATGCTAAGGTACCTATGTGCTAGGTATTCATAATATGCTAAGCGTATGCCTGTATCAAACAGATGGTTTCAAGTATTGAAATGCAGCTTAGCTGCAGTATCAGAGAATAGATTTATCAGTTTGCTGGAGCTTCTCTTCTATAAAATGCCTATTTGGAGGCATCAGAGGTATTATAAATACAGCTTATTTGTGTAATTTATCAGCCCTCTCCGGGGTTTGTCTCTATGGAATCTTAGTGCCTTAATTTTAATGAATGAATCTGAGTTTGTTTTAGGAGGGGATGAGTTAAGAAATATTAAAATAAAAAAGGCTTACAAGCAGCCACTCAAAAAAGCAACAGTCATCAGCAGACAGGGCTTCTCCAACGTTAGGCGGCATATATATGCTACAGTGAAAAATGATGCACAGGTCTGCCATGCCTACGGTAAATTGAAATGCATGGTATAAGCCTGATGAGATGTTGTAGTGGTACCAGGACTCATTTCTCTGCTCTACTCTGACTTGTGGACAGGGTACAAATATGTAAACAGATGATAGGAGCCTGCCATCATGGCATGCCAATGCAGAATTGTGTGGAGCCAGTGACTGGAGAGTTCCCAAGTGGCAGAGGAGCAGCATGATAGGTCTGAGCCAAAGTTTTGACTGTTCGTGTTGCAAAGGGTGAGACAAGGACAAGAACGGGGGTGGCCAGAGCACCATCTGGGTCCAGCTGCTTTGCCCACTGTTGGACCACATGCAACCAGGTGTACAGCTCTGCAACTGCTACCAGCCAAGTTAGCAGCCAAACTGACCTGGCTATGAAGACACAGAGGTGACATAAAAATCCATGCCCAGCAAAAAAACCCCTGAGTTTGGTGGCAGATATGACCAAGCAAAGTGAAAGAGGGGAACACCACTGAAGAAGAGTTAATTCTGCCATTAAATCACACTTGTATTAATACAGTCATATCTTCCTTTGGAAATGGTTTGAAACTTCTATTAGCTTGGCATTCCTTTAAGGAGTCCTCCGTCAGTTCCGGGCCCTTGAAGAGGCTAAATATCTGCACTATCATCTCTCCATGGACTTCTAGAAAGCTCTGGGATGGTTTATGGTTTTCCATTAGCCAAGGGTCTAATAGAGTCCTGAGATCCGTTAAGTGGGAAATTCTTCTCATGGAAAGCAATATACTGTAATTCTTTGCTAAAATCAGAGCCTGAACAAGAAATTTGAGCTTGTTGTAAAGACCAAGGTGCGGTAAGTTTGTGCAGGAAATCTAAATCTCATTCTGATACTGCTAAAGACAATGCTAGTGGTCTGTAAACTGCTCAGGGGCTAAGTAGGATGAGTACAGCCTTCTCTGCTCTGGTAACTGCACTTTTCCAGATCACCTGTACTCATTTAGGGAATCAGTGAGGGCTGTGAACCTTGCACTGCTCTGACCTCCCTATGGCTTGGGCAGATTTCTGCTGCAGCAGTGCCACAAAGGGCAGACGTGAATCAAACCTACTGTTCTTTCCTGGCCATGCTAACTTGACTTACTCTTATGGCTGAACTGTTCCTACAGCCTATGAAAATCCACAATGAAAAATACAAAATAGGAGATATACAGAACATGATGCTAAAATGGCTGCTTTGTCAGTTCCAGATGATAACAACATTTATTCCCACAGTCTTTCTTTTCTTATTTCTTCTGTTCAGGTAAAGACAAAATTAGAGATGAAAATCATTATACTTGGCAGCATTTACAACAGCTTGGAATTTTAAAGGTCTCAGCAAGGCATCAGCCACTATTGTGGGTTTTCAAATGCTTCACCGTTCAGTCACTACTACATGAAAACTACGTATGGTTTAAAAGGATAACTCTTAAAGAAGGGAAACTGGGAAGATTTATTACATACCATGCAGAAGTTTGACAGACTTTCAGTGCTACCATCTCTCTGCTGGTACAGGAATGTTAACAGATTTTGAAGGTCTCATCCTCCCCAAGGAGGTTTGCTCAGCCCACTGGAGAGGAGGAAACACCCGGCATTGCTCTGGAGGGATTTCTGCTGCTTAACTTTCACAGCAGGCCAATGGCTCTGGGGACAGAAGGAGCAAAACTCCCTGCAGCTAGTGCAGCAGTTGTGCTGGTAGAGTCACTTGGAATGGGTGTGGGAATCCAAACTGAGGAAGGGACTGACTCTTGGGAGAGCTCTGTGGCACTGAGGGAAGTGCAAATACTGAATTTACTCGGCTCACCAAAGCACAACGTGGGCAACCATTTACTGATGAGGAATATCTGCATCAGACTGGCATCTGGTCATGCCCTCAGATAGGTGTGTAGCCCTTTGTTGCAGGGAATTACTTACTGTCAAGCAACTTGAGGATTGTGGTTAATCCAGGGAAAAGTTGCAAATGAAGGAAGGGAAGATCTCATGACAGTTTCCACTAAGGAGATATTTTCTTTCCCTTTGTGCCGTTGTTCCTCTTGTTTTCAAAGTCTCAACACAAATCTAAGAGCTCTGCATGAAAGGTACAGTAGTGTGGGTATAATTACCACAGCTGCCACAGATGGCTCATTTTAACAAGAGACCCTAGGTAAACCTAGTTGTTTAGCCTGCAGCATAAACAAAAAAATATTCTACTTAAACAAGTAGATCTGGGTCTGCAGAGGTGAATCTCACATCTGCCTTGCTAAGTTTGTCATTAAGGAAGTGCAAAAGACGTGGATGGGACATGGGTCAGCTCAGAGTTCAGTTCTAATGTGTGCCTCTGTAGTCTCTGAGGAGGAGGTTGGGGTGTTGAGATGCACCTTGGCCTTGAGATGGTGTCCCCTAAGAACTGCCTGCAAAATACAAAGCACCATCCAAGCCCATGGGGAAGAAGGGAAGGGAAGGGAAGGGAAGGGAAGGGAAGGGAAGGGAAGGGAAGGGAAGGGAAGGGAAGGGAAGGGAAGGGAAGGGAAGGGAAGGGAAGGGAAGGGAAGGGGAATTTAAAACTTGTGAAAATTCCTGATGGCATCTACTCAGTCTTTCCAAAACCCTCTGGAGTAATACTATATAATCACATTCTGTTGTACACCATTATTGCACCCTGTCAGAGTGTCCTGTGGATGAACAACAGGAAAGCCCCTTCTTCCCTGGATAACCAGCAGTGCTTCAAATTGGGTCAGAGAAGACGGAGTGCAGGAGACTTGCCAGAGAAGACATTAACACCTAAAACTGCTTTTCTTGTTGGAGAAAATAACAGAGAAAAAAATGATTTTTAGCTTTCTGTATCTGTACACATTTGTGAACTGGAGCCCCAGATCAATACAGATATTCTTTCTGAACACTCACAAATTGTTATCTGCAGGATACCTTTGCTCCTTCCAGTCCCATATTTCACCAGTATCAGCAAAGTCTCCTTATGGAAGTGCTGCTGGTGCTGGTTCATTAGCACAGAGCTACTAATTTTCTCCTCCCAGACCTGCCTGTTTTTTCACATACCTTTTTATAATGTCATTAACCTTTTAGTCATTTGGAGCCCTTCTCCAGAGTACCTCCAGTAACTGTTGTTTATGCCTGCATGGTATTTCCTAGGTAATTTCATCTAAGCCTCTGCTTATTCTGACAACTGGGACCCTTCCCTCTGTCTCCCATACTGTGGCTACTGCCTTCCTACCCATGTGATGTGTCCTCTTTGGGATCCTGTCTCACCACATGCATCCATTGTAATGCTGATGTTAAGAAAGCCCCACCACAAGTCCTCCATCTGAAATCTACCAACCAACTAACTCCTCCTATCAAAAAGAAATGACAGCCTGCACAGATTTTGCTGTGCATAGGACAAACAAAAAGAGGTTTGTGTTATAGTGAGGAACATTTGGGTGCGTATTAATGCAAAGTGAAGACTTCAGGGTAAGAAGCTGCCTGAGAGGGCTGTAAAAACTCAACCAGCCATCATTAGGAACAAGTTACAGAAATGTCTATGAGTGATTAAGTAGCTAGAAATGAACCCGCCTTAGGACAGAAGAGTGTATTGGATAACACTGTAGGTCCCTTATCTTTTAAATATATGCCATTGTGTGTGCATTTATCTATTCTCTCTTTTATCCTATGCTTTCTCTAGTGTGCTTTTTGCCATTTACTGCTCCTTGGTTTTCTATTCAATAAACATTTGACTTATTTCCACCCAGGACAGGAGGGACCTTAGTCCCTTTTGGGACTTTCAGACATTTCTGTAGCAGAAACACAAAGATATATAAACATATAAACTTTTTTTTTTTTTTTTTCCTTTTTTTTATTCCAGTCTTAAGCTGTTTTGCTAATGTTGCTGTGTGCCACTAAAGCAGCTACATTTTTTCCTTGGTGAGGGGATTCCTGAACATACAAATTTTGGAAAGTGTTTGGGCAGTCCTTTGGGAAGAACAGCACTTAATAAATGTAAATTATTACTATTATTTCACCAACAGGAGTTGCAGAATCTTCCCCTGGTCTCTATGTTTTAAGAATATATCCAAGTGGGAAATTATTGGGATGTGGTCACACTGGGCCATGTGAAAATTAAATTCTAGCAAAATGAACTGAAATGAGATTGATCATTATATGCTCAGGCACCACAGCCCTGCCATACTGTAGTTGTCAGCACTAAGACAGGAGAACTTTCTCTGACTTCAGCTACTCCTGTAAACAGCAAAGGCAACAAAAAGCTCATTCACTGTGATTCACTGGAGACCTCTTGAGAAATCAGAAAGGCAGTTGGCTACAATCTGAGTCATTTCTTTGTGTCTTTCTTTATACAACTCTTTTCTAAACTCTGCATAGCTGACCCTGCCTTGACATCCAAGGCAAGAGTCTGGTCTTCTTTTGCAGAATCTGAAGTGCAAAGGAGATTTTATCTTTAGGAGACTGTCCATCCCTGGAAGTTTCAGATGTTCTGTGGAGAGCTTCAGAGACCTGGGCTCCCTGTGTGTGGCACCTGTGAGGAGCCTGGCCCTGGTGTAGAAGCCTTGGATACGACTGCTGTGATTTCAGTATCATGGAGAGTCTTCTCTGGTAAAATTACTTCTCAGCCTGGTTCTGGTGGGAAATTGAGAGGGACGCAGCACAGGGACTGTCCCCATGTCCAGCAGTGGTGGGCTGCTTCTGTTGAACACAGAGTGAGCGACACCTATGGAAGGAACAGAAAGGAGGAATGACCTAACTGGTGTGTCAACAGACCACCTGTCTGAGAAGGCTGTCTGTCCTTTATTCACAAAGATAAGCAACGTGAAGTATGTATATAGATATATACGGAAATATTAGATTTTGGATATGTAAATAAGGGCTGCTGCAAGAGCCTGTGGACATTACTCCCTTTTCAGTTGTTATAAAAATGAAAATAATTGTGAAAGCAGAGAGAAATCTGCAGCTGCTCCAGGCTATTCATACCATAAGAGATCCCATCAGGCCTTCTTTATTGTTGCAGTTTTGGCAAATTATTTTCTTATCACACACAACCTATTCACTTCTGTTCCTGGATAAGCACTTAGGCTCATAAAGCAGTGGGTCAGCAACAGTTTAGCATAGAGCACATGGAACGTTTGACCTTGGGGACTGGTGGTGTCTGCCCCTCCAAAAAGCAGCAACTGGAGTCAATAAAAAACTGGCCAGGACGGTCCATTAGCGAGCCCAGCTCTGTCATTGCTTGCTTGGATTGCTCGGTGGCTGTGCAGCCTCCTCCTCCTCCTGCCCATTGTGTCTCACCTTATGAAATTCAATCATCCCTCCTTCTGTGGGAAAGTGGGATTTGTGCCTGGCTGTCTCCCATAAGAGACCCATTTTCCTAAAGGAAGAAAAGTATCTATTTATGTTCATATATGGCTATATCCACTGCACGCATGGTCGCGCCCAAGGAACGTGCAATATAGATTAGATCAGCAGCAGTGCTGCGCTGTCTCCAGGCCAGGCAATGAGTTTATTGTGCCCAACACACATGTGCACTGGACAAATGCTCTGGCATCTTCAGCGTGGGCAGAGAGCATGCTGCTCCTATTATACCAGCCCATTAGGGAAGCAATTTGAAGAAAAATATTTAGCAATTTGGAAGGAATCAAGGTTCCAGAATGGCTTGTTTCTGTGTGACAGCCTGCCATGTACAGATGAAAGGGAAGGCTTATAACAAATTTTCATTACCCACAAATATAAAAAAAAGGAACAGCAAGCAGAGCAAGTGCTTTCAGGCGGAGAGGTGTGGCCACAAATCCCCCCAGGAGACTACAAAGGAGCCTCAGCAAAATAAATCAATCAATCTATCAATCACTTACACTTGCATAGTGCCCTTTATGAAAAATGGCAATCAGTTCCTGACAGCCTGTCAGACTTTGGCCTTCAAGTCTTTGCCTCAAACCTAGTCATTATGTTCACCAAAATACTGCTCCTGCTTGCAGCCCTTGCTCACCTTCTCTAAAAGGTTTCTCCAAGAAAACAATCTTTGCTCGGAGCAGCCGCCCCTGGGGTTGGTGGCACCATGCAGCAGGGAAGGGCTGACGAACAGCACAAGCATTTCTTTTTTCCCAATTTCACCTTTTCCCAATCTCTGCTATGAATTTGCCTGTGTTCTACCAGAAGTTCCACACAAATATGAGTAAGAAGTTTGTTACTGTGTGAGTGACTGAGCATTGGAACAGACTGCCCAGAGAGCTTGCGGAGTATCCTTATCTGGAGATATTGAAGACCCACCTGATAACTTCCCTATGCCACCTACTCTAGGGAACTTGCTTTAGCAAGGGGTTAGACTGCGTGGTCTCCAGAGGCCACTTCCAACCCCTACTATTCTGTGATTGTCTGCCAAGGGGAGCTCAGGGAGTGGATAAAACACCTCTATGAAGACAAATATCCTCCAACACACCATTGCTCCTTGCAGTTGTATGGAATCCTGCCTGCTGTATGTACAGATGAAGGTAGCCCTGTAGATAGACTGGCAGGTATGTCAGATGTGCAGCTCTCTCATGCTCAAGTGTGGCACAAATCTTTGAAGCATCTGCAGGTTTGCAGCTCCCCCCCTTCCCCCCCCCCCACCCCCAAACACTATCTGCAGCAACCCCACAGAAATAAGTATTCTGGTGAAAAGACTTTTCTTTAGGATGAGCTCGAGTACTTTAGTTTGAGATGGCCCTTAGCTTTACCTTCACTGATAAAAATGGGATTTAGGTACAGCTTGGAAGTCTTCAGGCTGGGGACTTGCACTTCTTGTGTTACATGGCCTTTCACAAACTCTTCTGTGAGTTTATCCTGTCACATTTAGGACCTAAACTGTGTATTACTATGTAATACTATGTATTACTTACAGCCTCAAAATCATGTGACTTTGAGTTCTTTTCTTCTATTTGTTTGCCTGATTTTTTCATTTGGTGACTCCTTTTTTTTTTTTTTTCTTTCCATTTGAGAATCCATATATTCCCCATATTTTTACTACGAAACATAATTTTGCACCTCAGCAAACCTCAGCAGCATGTTCTTGGGATTCCACCAGTGTCATACTCCCTTTAAGAAGCTGATCAATTTTAACCTTGTTTTGTTGTTTTTGTTTGTCTGTTTGTTTGTTTTTACATCGTCATATATATATTTATTCTTTTTCAACCACCTTTGTGATCAAAAACCATTACATTGCCACAGTCATCTTAAAAATATGCCATCCTGCTGCACATATCTTCACAGTTTGAGGTAATTCCATGGTATTTTCAATTCTCCTTCCTTCTCCAAACCCTCAAACTGGCTGAAGACTACTGCAGGTCACAGAGATGGAGAACTAAGATATGGAGGAATGAAGAGGAGCCATCTCTTCCTCACTGTAAACCACTTGTGAGGTGAAACAACATGGTTGCTTGAATTCTCAATTGGATATAAGTGGCAGACAGCCCTTGTTTAGTGCTCAGTGTGTATTCTATTTTAATAAAATAGAAATAATAAAAAATTAATTATATGCAATTGTGCTGTGGCCCTGTTCAGACAGACTCCTTACTCTTTGCCTACTCCTAGTGGAGTCACATGCTGTCCTCTCCTACAGTGCTGCAATGTGCAAGGTGTTGTGCACAAAATGTTACCACATTGCTACTACTTAAGCCAAAAAAAGAAAGAGAGAAAAAAAAAAGGTGAGAGAAAAGACTGGCTCTTTATTTGTAAAATGTCTATCAGAACTTACAAATAGCTTCAGTAATAGTTCCAAAATGTCCTTACACAAAATACACCAGTGGCCATGAACATGAATCAATCTTTTTTTTACCCAGTTCTACATATTCCCTCAGTGTTTTATGCAATAGGATGCATCCAGTGCACAGAATGGTTCTACTTTTCATAGGATCATAGAATCATTAAGATTGGAAAAAATCTCTAAGATCATCTAGTCCAACTGTCAGCCCAACTCCACCATGCCCACTAGCCGTGTCCCTCAGTGCCACATCTCCATGTTTCTTGAACACCTTCAGGAATGATGTCTCCACCATGTCCCTGAGCAGCCTGTTCTAGCCATTTTCTCAAAATTGAACACCGCTGAGACTCACAATGAAAATATTGTCGAACGTGAGCAGGTTGTGGGCAGATGGGCAGGTGAGCTGATTTAGGGTCCACATTCTAAGCTTTTGTAGTTAACATCTTTTCTTCTCTGGAGATTTTCAAAACCTTCATTAATAACTGAAAATTCCATTGAGATGGATTTTTTAAAATCTTTCTTAAGTAAAGAGGCAGAAGTCTCAATAGCTATCAATTAAACCTGAATATTTTTTTTCTTTCCCACTAATATACTGTTTTCTGATTATGTGAATTCCTGTTTCTTTGCTTGCCTCTTTTAGCTGGTGGGATTTGGCTTCCTTTCAGGCACTCATAGAAGATGAAATCATGCATATGTTTAAACAATATCACAGGATCACAGAATTGTAGGGGTTGGAAGGGACCTCCAGAGATCATCGAGTCCAACCCCCCTGCCAAAGCAGGTTCCCTACACCAGGTAGCACAGGTAGGCATCCAGGCAGGTCTTGAACGTCTCCAGAGAAGGAGACTCCACCACCTCCCTGGGCAGCCTGTTCCAGTGCTCCGTCACCCTCACTGTAAAGAAGTTCTTGCGCATGTTTGTGCGGAACTTCCTATGCTCCAGTTTCTGGCCGTTTCCCCTTGTCCTGTCTCCACTCACCACTGAAAAGAGTCCGGCCTCGCCATTCTGCCCCCCACACCTTAGATACTTATAGACCTGGATCAGGTCCCCTCTCAGTCTCCTTTTCTCAAGGCTGAACAGACCCAGTTCACTCAGCCTTTCCTCATAGGAGAGATGCTCCAGGCCCTTCACCATCTTCGTGGCCCTCCGCTGGACTCTTTCCAAGAGATCCCTGTCTTTTTTGTACTGGGGAGCCCAGAACTGGACGCAGTACTCCAGATGAGGTCTTACCAGGGCAGAGTAGAGGGGGAGGATCACCTCCCTCGACCTGCTGGCCACGCTCTTTTTAATGCACCCCAGTAAGCCATTGGCCCTCTTGGCCGCAAGGGCACACTGCTGGCTCATGGCCAACCTGTCGTCCACCAGGACACCCAGGTCCCTTTCCGCAGAGCTCCCCTCCAGCAGCTCATCCCCCAACCTGTACTGGTGCATGCAATTATTCCTCCCCAGATGCAAGACTCTACACTTGCTTTTGTTAAACCTCATCCGGTTTTTTTCTGCCCAGCTCTCCAGCCTGTCCAGGTCTTGCTGAATGGCAGCACAGCCTTCAGGCGTGTCAGCCAATCCTCCCAACTTCGTATCATCAGCAAACTTGCTGAGGGTGGCCATTATCCCCTCATCAAGGTCATTGATGAAGATGTTGAACAAGGCCGGACCCAGCACAGACCCCTGAGGAACACCGCTAGTTACAGGCCTCCAACCAGACTCTGCACCACCAACGACGACCCTCTGTGCTCTGCCAGTCAGCCAGTTCTCAACCCACCTCACTGTCCACTCATCTATCCCACACTTCCTCAGCTTTGTTATAAGGATGCCGTGGGGGACAGTAATATGAGAAGTTAACGCCATTAAATACATGTTTTCTTGATGGTTCTCAGTTTTATTCCTATTTTTGTAATTGGATACCTCTTCCCAAATATTGTTGGGAAAATTATTATAATAGTAGTTAAAACTAGGACATACATTTAAATACTATGCAGAGTGCAAGCTTTCATGCGTGTAAATGTGTGTGTAAATAGGTACATTAGATAGGTAGGTTGATAAGCAGATTGGTGTAGATAGCCTAACACATGAGATATTTTATTTTGGATGATGAAAACTTGAACCAAGCTTGGAGCAAAGAGAGTTAAAAACCAGAAAAATAAATAGCAGTGGAATAAAAGTAGACATAGAAAGAAGAAAGGACACAAAAGATCTTCAGAGAAAGTGACATAATATTTTTTATTTGTCCTTTAGTTCCAATTTGTTTTGAAATCGCAGAGTTGCTAGATTTTAATCACCCATGTTCTCAAAATAACTGCAGGTATTTAAAGGAATGCACCTCCCGCCTTTCAGAGAAAGCTGACCCCTGCTTTTATCAGCAATTAAACAAGCTATTTTTAAAATATGTAGATTGCAATAAAGTAGCTCTGTTGGCTTTCAAGCCTTTCCTAGTGTAGACATCAATAGTAGTCAGCTCTATCTCACTTATGTCTAACCTTGTGCAGTATTTTGCATTGTAGAATCCTGATGCTGTTTTGGGTTTGGGCACTATGGCAATATGAATGTTTGTAATGTATCTATGTGTATAAAATAAATTCCTTTTTTTCATCTCAGAAGGCTGCATTTTCTAGGTTTTGCCAATAACACTTCCTCTGCATTTGGAAAAACAGGCATGTTAGCCACATTAAGGAGTGTGATAATTCCTCTGTTGTGCTTCCCATGTATGTGACATGTTGCTGGATGATGAGGTGTTTCAACAGGAAACGAGAGAAAAAATACTCCTGCCAAGGTTTGGAATTGCAATACTTCTACATTACAGTGAATGGCTCCTCCTGATATGGGAAATCTACATATGTGTACTGAGAATGCAGGAGCCTGGGAAGGCTTGGCATTGAATTCACCTTGCCGCATACTGCTTCCATCAGACTGAGAATGTCTTCTTCTCAACTCATATCTTATATATATGTATATATACATATATTTATACATAAACTTACAGAAATACAACAAAATATCTGTTCGAAATACAGACATATATGTGAACACATGCACAAATTCTTATACACTTTCACACTGTGTTTGAACTCAAAGACCAGTATAGACAAACACTTGCATACGAAGGTCATTGTCAATTCTACAAGGCTAGATTTAGTACTGACCTTGTGCAATTGTCCCCAAAACAGAAAAATGCTTCATCCTCGAAAAGTTTGCAACCTAAATGTTTCCATTGTGCTCTCAATGAGCTGATTTCAGGTGGCAGTCCAGGCAAGGAAAATAAAGTATTAATGCGATTAACAGGTTGCTGGGATATGCTGTTTTAAATATTTCTGGCTACAAATAATTGGAGAATAATTTCCAAGGGGCAAATGCTGCCTATTTTTGACTTCTGAATTCGCAGTATCTTGTTCAATTTGTCGTACACGTTACAAAAAAAATAATAATTTTTCCACAAGACTCCAATAATGCTGGAATTTCATTTCACTGAGGAGTGAAATGCAGTGGACGAGAGAAAATGGAAATCTGGCTCCTGCTTCACTTGTGGAAACACAAGGGTGTCTCCATGGCATGTTTAACATTTGAAGGCTAGCATATGCTACCAATGACTGCAAGTTTTTTTTTTTTCATTTTTTTATCTTGAATTATGAAGTATTTTTTTCTTAAAAATTCTGGTAGTTGCATAAAACAGAAATCACTTTCCGACAGAAGAGAATGGAAAGTTGCTGGAATCATTGGGGCCTTCTCAAAGTTTTTGAAAAAAGAAGAATAAAACTCTACAAATTTTGTTACCATTTTCAACTTTATCATGCATTCAAATGAAAAATTGCACTTCCTGTGTCTGTATTTACATCAAATGTTGATGCTTCACTTTCCTCCACGATTTTTAATTATTTTTTATTATATTTTAAGCCAGTTTCTCTGTAATTTTGTGTTTTATGTTATACTTCAGCTTCAATGAACTGCCTATCAGCTTGCTGCTCTACATGGAAACCGATGCACTCTAAGATCTCCTCTGGGTCCTCCATATAGCTCTGTTCCAATGGTGGTGTTTTTATTTTTTTATTTTTTACAGCGACTTTTGATTCATTCTGTACATCTAATTTTCCCCACATAACATCAGTAAAAGGGAATAGAGGAGGGGGATGGTCTCTTCCAAACAGGGGGGTCTCCCCGTTGGCTTTGATTTTCTTGCCAATCAGAGATTTTGTGTACAGTCTCTCGCAGCAAAAGGTGAGAAATGCAGAGGCCTCAGCTTTTAAGAAAAATACGGATGGCAGCAGGAAGTCTTCTCTGCCCAATTACAAGGTGATCCCAGTTCATTTTTATGGTTTGATTTTTTTTTATCACATATGTTTCCAAACACAGTCCTGATATCCTGTGGGGATGCTTTTGTAAAGAGCCAGAGCTTCTGATTTAAGGAGCTTCAAAAATATCTCGCTGCCTCTTCTGTCTGGAAAAGAGCAGTCATGTAACAACACATTTATTCTCTTTGAAAAATAGTAAGATGTCAAAAGAAAAGTTCACAGTGAAATTAGGCTGATTTGTTTTGTTGGTCCTGTGATTTTGGCTTTAGATGTAGGACAGAAAAAAACAGTTTGTTTAATGGGCAAAAATTACTATTAAAATGAATTTTGTGCTCAGGAAATTCCTTTGTCAAATAGGAAATGACATCAATTATACAAGATCCTTGAAAAAATATGTATATAACTGAAGAAGGCAAAGGAGATATCCATGGATGGATTTCTTTTCCCTGAAGTCGGCATACAGCTCAGCCCTCGTATTCAGAAAGGAAAAACCTCATTAATTTTGATATAAATGATCAGCATTTCCCACTGATTTCCTCTCCGTTGTGACGGATGCTAACTGGGAATCTTCTAATATTGCCCCTACCTACTGAGAACAGTTCCCGTTGATGTTGGTCGGGACCAGCTGCCACCTGGGACCTAGTAAGAAGTTGTCAAGGTGGTTCTAGGTGTGATTTTATTCAGACAAGGCCACCCAGAAGAGCACTATGCAGGGTATCAGCAGAATACACTCTGGAAATTCTGTGCAGCTTCCTCCCACAGCATCATCTGAATAATTATCGCCTGCATATCTGCATTAATGAATTCCCTCTCTACGAAACTCACAGAGTAAATTACCCAGATGGTAAAAGAGAATGGCAAGGCTATCTTCCTCCTCAGCGTGCAAAGTCAGCCCAACGTGTACATAATGATGCTAACTCAGGTGGGAGGTGGGCACCCAGACGGTGCAGTGCCTTATCCTCAGCACTTCCACTCGTGTGGCAAGTATGATTGCATATCCCCTGGAGACTTATTTCAGGCACAGAGGGTGCACTACGTTGTGCTTAATGATAGACAACTTTCTCCTAATGATGTGGCTTGCACCAATTTGTGTTTCTGCAGCAATATTTCCCTTCTAAGCAGTTTGGGCTCTTCTGTCCCTGGGTAGCATGCCATTCCCTCTCTCCTGCTCTCACAAGCACACTGTCTCAAACCTCCACATTAGAAACAACATATAAATCAAGCCAAATCTGAAAAGCAGTCTGAAGGTGTTGTTTGTTGAAATCCAGACCAGAATGTACAGTGTTCACTCCATTCATCTGCCTGATGGAAAGCATCCTATGTTCTCCGTGCAGAACAGGACTGGTGATCCTTGCAGTGATCTGTAACTTCCAAAATGGGATCAAAAGCCAGGAAACCTGAGTTCTGAGTTCTGCTCCACAAACACACTTCCTCCATGACTTTGTAAAGTTGCCAATATCACCTGATGTCTAACATCAGCAAGGTCAAAAGTCCTTCTAGCATTAGGGTCAAGCCTATAATTTTTCCATGTTCTATACAACCTATCTGTGCAGTGGAAATGATATCATTGTATGTACTGTTACTGTTACTCTTTCTTTCCAGAAGCCTGTCTCCGTGTGAGATCCTCCAACTGCAGCCAATAGAAAAAAGACAAGGATTAAGAGTGGGTTTTGATGACACTTAGAAAATGTAAAAGCAAACGTAAAAGTCCACTCTCAAGAGTTCCCTGTTGTTCTTTCCTTCCAGCTACTGATGTCTCTACATTGCATGTTGAAGGAAAGTACCATGAGTGTGTCCATAAGTAATCAGTGGTTTATAATGTAAATAGTTGCAGGATATAGGGAAAAGTCATACAGAGTACAATCATTTACAGTGAAGAGTTATCATGCTTGCTAACTCAATGTCCTGATTTCTGAAATAGTAAAGCAAGCTAGAAATTTTGCAATTAAGATTAGTAGAGAAAAAAATTATAGCAGTTCATCATTAAAAAAATGGAGAACCCTTGAAATGTCACCTCAAAATGTGGATGGCTGTGAGAGCTATACGAGGAGCAACAGCAAGCAGCTTTACCAAAATCTGGGACAACAGAGCTGCTGTCTGGGAAGCGGGAAGGGAGAAAAATATTCTAACATTTCAACCAGAAATGAATGATATAGTACTAGGTGGCATTTCCAGTTGTGCTGCAGTCCACCCATTCATTCACAAGGTGGTATGTAGGGAGCTTGCATAGGAGATACCATCAGTTCTTCCTCTATGAAAATAAGGGGGAAAGACAGAAAGGCTCTGCTGCAAGAAAGAAGCGTTGGAGCTAATCCAGTGAAATGTAATTGTTTTAAAGCACATTTATTCAGTCAGCACAAAAAACAAATTCATTTATTCCTATAAGAGGGGAAGATCAGAGTTTCTGTGCTTCAGATGTGCCTTGTATATAAACATCCATTGATTTTCTGCTACTTGTAAAAACAGGAGAGAACAAGGAAAAATATAGTTCCCTGCAACCAAAATTTACACTTCTGTTTGTTCTTCTCATTGTTATGGTATTAAATTTATTAGATGGAAATACATAGGAAGAACATCCTCAATAAGTTTGCAGATGACAAGAAGCTGGGAGGAAGTGCTGATCTGCCTGGGGATAGGAGGGCCCTACAGAGGAAACTGGACAATCCGGACAGCTGGGCTGAGGCCAATGGGATGAAGTTCAACAAGACCAACTACCTGATCCTGCACTTTGGACACAATAAGCCCAGGCAACACTGCAGGCTTGGGGCAGAGTAGCTGGAAAGCTGGGTAGAGGAAAAGAATCTGGGGATGTTGATCAATGCTTGGCTGAACATGGTCTAGTAGTGTGCCCAGGTGTCCAAGAAGGCCAGCGGCCTCCTGGCTTGTATCAGAAATAGCGCAGTCGACAGGACCATGGAGGAGATCATCCTTCTGCAGTCAGCACTGGTGAGGCCATACATCAGTTTTGGGCCCCTCACTACAAGAAAACAGTGAGGACCTGGAGCATGTCCAGATAAGGGCAATGAAGCTGTGAAGAGCACAAGCGGAGCAGCTGAGGAAACTGGGATAGTTGAGTTTGGAGAAAAGGAGGCTCAGGGAAGATCTCACTGCTCTATACAGATTTCTGAAAGGAAGTTGCGGTGAGGTGGAGGTTGGCCTCTTATCCAATGAAGACTGGATAAGAGCTAATGACCTCAAGTTGTGGTAGGAAAAGTTCAGGTTGGATATTAGGAAACATTTCTTTTCTGAAAGGGTGACCAGGTGCTGGCACAGGCTGCCCAGGGAGGTGGTGGAGTTACTGTCCCTGGAAGAGTTCAAAAAACATGGAGATGTGGTACTAAGAGATTATGGTTTAGTGGGCAGTATTGGTGGCAAGTGGATGGCAGTTGGACTAGATGATCTTGCAGCTCTTTTCCAACTTTACTGAATCTATGATTCTATGATTCTATGAAGAGAAGTATATTTTCTTATGTAACACATTGAAGTGACTTCTCAAAAACATGAAAACACATTTTGTTTTTACAGTGGGCATTCCATTTTCTTGCGCGTGATTTAATGAAATAATAATGCCATTCGTTGCTGGGAAGGCAATGCCCTGCTTGTATGCAAGCCCTGTCCTTTGTTCCCTCCACTACCTGGTGCAGGATTCTAACATGCAGTCATCTCCTCTGGGAGCAGAACATAATCCAAACAGCAGAAGCAGTGATCTTGGAAATGTGTAACATATAAGTCACTGCCAGAACTGCAATATATGTCAGAAACGAATGATATGTTGTAAAAGGCCCTGCTTGATATTTTTATGATTTTTAGAATTACACACGCCATACTGTGGCACTGATCTTACTGGAGAGACATGAATAAGTTCTAAGTGAAAAGACCTCCGTGAAACCATTCGGTACCTTCTATATATTTATACATTCCCTTGCTTAATACTTGTTGCATAATAAAATGCTTACGCTTTGCCTTTCCAATTTGGGCACTACTCCAGCTTCTAGTAATGTCCATGGAAAATTTCAGATTGCAGGATCAAGCTGACAAACACTTGATTTATCAGATGGTACAAAAGTCTTTGTACAGATGTTCAGCAAAACTTTCACAGATGTTGAAAACCAGAGTTTCTTTGTATCAAGGCAATGCTCTGCGATGCCTAACACTGGTGTAGATTTCACCTTTATCTTCATGCCTGTGATGAAACTGTGTGTGTGTGCTGTTAATCTGTGTAGAGCTAAGAGATGAAATATGAAACCCTTCTTTCAGCTTCTTGAGTAACTGAGAATCTCTTACTGAAGTGGAGTCCCTTATAGGTTAGAATTACAATACATGAATAATAACACTTAGCACTGATACAGTCCTTTTTATTCTCAAAGAGCCTTGGAAACATTAACTGGCCTTTCCAGGCTCCCCAGTGAACTAAGTCGGTATCATTATCTGTGTTCTATGCAGGGAGAAAGTGGGACAGAGAATCATGCCAGTGGCCTGCGTTGCCCTTTCCAAGAGAAATATATAGGGATATATAACCCAGGAAATTTAGAGGGATTACAGCTCCAGAATGCCCCACAACAGAGCTGAGCTGAAGCTCAAACACATGCCCATCAACTTATTTGCCCTTGGCTATTGAAAGGGAATGTGTCCCCAGATCATCACTGCACTTTGCTGGGACTTGGTACAACTCGTTTTAACTGATTCAGACATTGCAGCTTACTTAGATCACGGGAAGTTTTCCTAAATTCCAAACAACTTTCAAGGTGAGGGGTTTTCCGTGCTGAACTTTTTGCAGATTTTTGGAGGCATTTTCCAAATTTCGTTCCACTCCCCTTGCCTATATCCGTCCCTACACATAATGACAGAGTCATAGAACCACGGAATCATTAAGGTTGGAAAAAAAAAAAACACTAAGGCCATCTAGTCCAATCCCCACCATGCCCACTAAACCATGTCCCTCAGTGTCACATCCACATGGCACCTCCGGTGACAATGACTCCCCCACCTCCCTGGGCAGCCTCTGCCATTGCCTCTTCACTCTGAGAATGAATGTTTCCTAATATCGAACCTGAACCTCCCCTAAGACAACTTGAGACCATTACTTCTCCTGCTATTACCTTTGTCTGGGATGAGAAGTTGAGCCCCATCTCACTACAGCCTCCTTTTAGGGAGCTGTAGAGAGAGCGATAAGGCCTCCCCTGAGTCTCCCCTTCTCCAGACTAAACAGTTTTGTTGCCCTTCTCTCAACACGCTGCAGGGCCTAAATGTCTGTCTTGTAGTGAGTGGCCAAAAACTGAGTACTCAAGGTGCAGCTTCACCAGTGCTGAGTAGAGAGGAGCAATCTTCATGGTCCTGCTGACTACATTATTTCTGATACAAGCCAGGGTGCTATTGGTCCTCTTGGCCATCTGGGCACACTGCTGGATCATATTCAGCTGAATGTCAATCAACACCCCCCAAATTCTTTTCCTCCTACAGGCTTTCCTCACCTTATTTAACATAACTGTAGAAGTAATTGGCCCTTCCTCATCACCACCTGCCTATGCATACCTGTACCCAATTGTCTGGAACAAGATTTCTGTAGCCACTGCAACCAAGCACAAGTAGAACAAAGAAACCCCGCCTCTGTCCAGCAGTGGAGCATCTCTATCTGAAATTCTCCAAGCCACAGAACCGGGTGAAGCGTCAAAGTAATTTATATCCCGCATCCTGACAGGAAACTGCTATATGTGTTGCGGGATTTTTCCTGCTGCTATGAAACAGTTTGGCAAGCACTGCTGCTCTTCTCCAAGGTCTTTTCTGGCAGTGGATGGTCATGGTCCAGATCACCTATGCAGTAATAAGCTATGATTAAGGAGACGCTGCACCTCCAAAGTAAGCAAAGGCAGAAGCCAGAATTCAACACATTAAAAACTTTTTTCTGCAAGGCTGTGCAGAACTCACTGCAGAGATCAGTGACAAAAACTCTCAAAGGGAGCCCTTACCTGCAAGAGCATTGACTGTCAGCTGTGGTGTGGAATGCTGTATCACAAGAAGCTGGTGCTCCCGTCCAGAAGGCACAGCTGCACTGGACTGAAAGGTTGGCCACTGGGAAGGGATGCAGGGCTCCTGGGTTTTGCTAAAAACATGGAGGAGTCTGTATGTCTATTCTCTGCCCTCTTATATAATGATTTTAGAACAACTGATGAATACCTGTTGAAATAAGTAGTTTCCTGTGATGCTTCACAGGCTTACTAGATGAGCATGGATCCTACCATTACCTATGTGGCCTTCATAGTGGCCAATAATACTGGCACCTGTAGAACCTCCAGGCTGTTTTGCTCTGGCAATCATTCTGGAAACCCAAACATTCTGGGAGACCCTCCCTTACGTTCCTCTCTCCTACTCCAGCAGTGCATTCTATTAGTGAGATGTGAGACCAGAAATGTTTCCCACAAGTTGCAGATGGCATTTGCAGCATGATGGTGAAACATATATCTGAGAAGCTCTGAGTGGTAGACATCACAAGCTGGGGGAAGACAAACAGCGAAAGCCTCCTGATACTATCTACATAATTTTGCACGAACTTTGTGAGGCCAACAAGGGGAATCTGGTGCACGCTACTAGGATTGGTTTGCTGAATTGAAGAATATTTTATACAACCAAGGAGTTCTCAATGGTGGGTTAAGTTTTGCAAAATCAGAGCAATGGGGCTGTGTTTTGTTCTCCCTTTCTGTTTTATGCTGCTTGTGAAGACAACATGTGCTTTTACAGAGGGCTTCATCCAGGATTACTGCACATCTCTAATGCATGTTATTGTGCAGCATAGTGGTGCACAGATTTTACCATGATTCATATGTCCATTTTATTTATATTTTGTGGAGATTTTTACTGTACTGCACGGCTGGATTTTATCACCTTCAGTATATATATTTTATGGTAGTGCCAAGCATTTCAATGGGTTGTGCAAAACTCAGACCTACAAATGCAAAGACATCTTCAAAGATTTTTTCATAAATAAAAATAAATACAGTATATTCAACACTGTGGAGAATTATTGTCTTTTACTGAGTGCACTATGCAAAATTAATAGTTACTAAAAGAAACAGTTTCGTGCAAGCAACTTATGTTTCCAGGGCTTAGGTGCAGTTGAAGCATGGTTACTTATCTGTCCATTGTCAACAACTTTGACACAAGAGCCATTTTCTCAGGCCTGTCTTCTCTTTTCATCAGGCTGGTATTACATAAAAGGCACTAAAAAACTGTGAGAAAGTGAGAAAGATTATTTTCCAAATAATTTTCCCCAACCACTGTAATGATGCTTTTGTCCTTGTTTGGAGTGTCTTTTCCACACATCCACTGTATGAGCTTGGGCTTGCTTTAAGTGCACTGGACCCATGCAGTTCTGCCCTCCCAGCAGTATGCTTCCAATGTTTTCTTCCCTGTGCCAATGCTACCTCTCAGGGTTGCATACAGTGAGCCCAGGTAGGGCTGGAGCTGGAGGAAAACCAGTCAAGGATTTCTAGTGGGATGAGGAAGGGCAACGGAGTTTCTACAGCAAGTCTGTATTGGATGGCTCCAACTAAGGTAAAAATGAGAGACTGATGGGACAATCTGGTGAGGGGATGGGAATGTATATGCAGCTGTGATTGTTGCCGCTCACCAAAGCGTGCCTTACAAAAATCTGGTAAGAATACGGAAATCAGGCACTGCAAAACTTTTCTCTTGAGAGGATGCCTGAGTCAAAGTAGGACCCCATCATTGTCTGAAACCCTTTTCTGCAATTCAGTGATCTGCAAAAAAATCTGAAATGGGAACCAAGGGTAAGATAGGAAAAGTTTAACTTTCTTTTTCTTTTTATCTTGGACTCCTTACAGAGTGTGAGCAAATTGATTTACCATGTGGTTGGCTCCCAATGGGGAATGTTAATGGTATAACATGCTAGATACACAATTTGAAGGCCTTTTCTGTTTCTAGCCTATCAATAAAAGTGTCACCAGTCTGCAACCATCTCCTCATTAAGACATTTGGCATTTCTGTCTTGGGCAGAAGTGGATTTTGGCTAGCAGGCAGGAAAGCAGCACAGGAGGGACAACAAAGGAGTACCAAGTAGTTGCACAACCATGAAGCACACTAGGGAATGCTGACCTGTTGAGAGAAGAGATATGGCACAGAAATTTGGAAATTCCCAGTATAAATGCTGTTTTTATCAAAGTACTATCCAGAGTTTTAAAAGGTGAAGACAGCTGACCAATACAGCAGCCCCCTGTACAGCTCTGTGGTAATGCATCATATGATACTCAGTAGGCCTGATCTCCTCCATGGCCTCTACTTTTCCTTCCAGCTGGTTTGATATAGCACATCCAGCTCCACCTGGCTTATCTAACTGAGGAAGTTTAGTATTTCAATTCTTACTTCCCTGTGAGGGTCACTTGCAGGTGGGTCTACTTCAGGTATATCTACACACACTGTTTTCCCTAGAGAGATCACAGACCAGGACCTGAGCAAAGGACCTTATTAAAGCACAGTGTGTGACATCTCCATAAACATAAAAAGCCATGAATAAGTAACTCCTGGAAGCTGGAAACAAAAAGGGAGTTGTTCACTGTTCTCCAAAATTCAACAGAAAGGTGGCATCAGGCATGGCTGACCATGGAAAAATAGAGGATGTAGAGATAAACTAACAGGTTGACCAGGGAAGCTGGCAAAGCAAGGAAAGATATCAGCAAATACACAAAGCAGGTAAATGACCATTGTTTTCACATAGGGATGCAGCAACTTTGTGTGTGTGCGTGTGTGTGTGTGTGTGTGTGCAAGTGAGCTCATTCCACTGATCAATAAACTCCCTTCTAAAGTGAGCTTAATGACTCTTATGAAACTGCCAGCGAAAAACTGAAGCAGGAAACAAGGCATCCTAGCATGAAATTATTTGAATGGGGTCAAAACACATTTCAGTTGTATAAAATAATGAATATTTCTCAGGCAAAGGGCTTTCCACAGTAGGAACCAAACCTCACTCTCCACAGGCTGCATTTCAGCACTCCTTCAGTTTTCCAGTGTTTGAACACTGATAGCTCTTCATGGAGCTGTGAGAAACTCTTCAGGAGCCAACATTTTTCCAAGTATTGGCTGGAGGTTGGGTCCCTTCTGGTTTTCATAGAGATGCACAAAGGGATGGAAAGAAAAATGTCTTCCTGTGGAAGACTTGACTGCATTGTTGAGGGGGAAAGGACATGAGACAGGAGCAAACCACATAGCAGGGCATGGATGGAGAGAAGTGCATGCTGTATCCCTCCCCAGGACTGAGTTTTCCTGGGCCATCCACAACCAGCATGCTTAGCCCCCAGTCATGCATCAGCATTCTTATCTGCTTTCCTTACAATAGACAGAAGCTCCAGAGAAGTCTTCCCACCAACTACAGACCAGCTCACATCTTCCCCAAAGCCATCTCCAGCATGATTACTCAATGGAAGGCCTCTGTGTAGACTTTTCCAATCAGTTTACTAAGCTCTTCTTCCACCACAACCAGTGCATATCCACCCAGGTACTGACAAGGCAAGAGTCCGGTCTTCTTTCCTTTGCACTTTGGAATCCTCAGGGACTTTTCTGTCCAAAGTATTTTTACTTCTACTCCACCCTGTTATTTTTCTTGACTTGATTTTTGTTCATTTGTTGATTTTTTTCCCTTCAGACCTATCCAGATTCCTCCTTATTTTAAGCCTTTGTTTTCTCTCTTCACACTCATACACTTGAGGCCAGACCTGCTGAGATACTGACTTTTGCTTTGACAATATGGTTTGCTTTTTATTTAAGACTCTGCGTTATGGGTCAATGCTAGTACACCCGAGATGATAAAGCCTCTGTTCTGAGCTTATGGCATAGAGCTGCAATGTCCAATTGAGGTTGCACAAAAGGCCATCAAGTTTGTGGTTTTATCTTGTTTTCACTGGCTAAAGGGCTTTTTATTTCCTGTTTTGTGCAAAGTTAGCAAAGCTACAAGTTTGATGGCTTGACTTCTCATGTAAACTGTTTGTCTGCAGCTCCAGTAAGAGTTTGCAATGCATCAGCTAATGCAATACAACTTCTTCCAAGAAGTTTGCAGGGGTCAGGTGATTAACCTGTGTATTTTATAGAACATTTAAAGACACTGTGGTCTGAGGCCTCGTAAAATCATGAAACTACCACTCAGCAGTGAACTACGGGTTGAAGCACAATGCTGAAATATTGCTGCATTAGAAGTAGGAGGAAACTGTGAAATTTCCCCTTCTGATCTGCACAGCTGATAAAAACTCTGCAGAGCAGCTTCCTATCTCATTTTCCACAGGCGGAGCTCATGTTAGGTTGTGTTCAGCATCTTTACAGAAGGCAGAAATAATCCTGCTGAGCCCTGCTGCACTTACACCATCCAGTTGGAAGAAATCATATCTGTTCTCAGCGGCAAAAGACAAGTCCTGCCGGCTTCTGCACCGCAAGGCCTCAAACTGGCAGGGCACTCTCAGAGACTCCTGTCAAGCTTGGAGGTTGCATCTTCCTTTGGGATTGTTCTGTCTGGAGGAGACTCAGGGGAAACCCCTTCACTCTCTACAACTCCCTGAAAAGAGGTTGTCGTGAGGTGGATGTCGACCTATTCTCCCAGGTAACGGTGATAAGATGAGAGGGAATGGACTCAAGTTGCACAAGATGTGAGGCTCAGGTTGGATATTAGGAGCAACGTCTTCACAGAAAGAGTAGTGAGGCACCGGAACAGGCTGCAGGAGGTGTTCAGGTGTAGATGTGGCACTGAAGGACATGGATTAGTGGGCATGGCGGGGATGGATTAGTTGGACTAGATGATCCTAGAGATCTTTTCCAACCTTAATGATTCAATGATCCTGTGATTCTCTCCTGCATTTCCCTGGTGCTATCTGCCTTCTCTGGGGAGCCCCAGCCAGGACAGCAGCAGGTTCCTCAGTTTTCCCTTGCAAGCTGAGTTTCTGCATCACACCTTTCTCTAGGGGCTGCACACTCTGCAGGGGCTTCCAGCTGGGAAGCCTGGCAGCCAAACTCACGCAGCAGCCCTGCTTTTTTAATCTCTGACCCATCTTAGTATCATAGCCCTTGAAAAGGCTTCCAAACATCACCTGTGCCACACAGCTTATCAAATGCCTGGCTGCAACTGCTGCTGGTGGGCAATGGTGGCAAATGAGGTAATGTGTTGGAGGCTGAAAAGTGCCCACGGCATGCAAAGAGCTCCACAGCACCTTCTCCCTTTAGGAGTGCTTTGGAAAGCCACTGTGGCCTGGGGACAACTGCCAGAAGGACTGCAAGGTCTGTTGCAAGTGCACTCCAGACATATGGTTGCTATCAAAAGTAGGGTGGTGTAAATAATTCTTTCATTCCCTAAACCAGAAGGAAAAAAAAAAAAAAAAAAAGGAAGAAAAAAAAAAATTTGATTCAGATCAGACTGAAACAATTTTTTTGCTAGCCAAATGAAAAGCGGAGAAAAGCATAGTATGAGGCTGCAAGAAACATTTTAGTGCCTTTTGGGTAAGATCCAGAAAGACAGATATTTTCCACCTGTAAATAATTGAGCAGAAGAAAAAAGCGTTGCAACTCACTTTTTCCAGCAAGACCATCAAGTCAATTAGGAGAAGCTGTATAGTATTGTAGCCCAAGAATAAGGAAGAGCGAAGGGCCAAGTCAGAAGAGCAGCACACATTAATGTTCTGGCATTTTCATGCGTGTTGTGTGTCCAAACTGCTTTCTACCATCCTCTTAGCATGGCCAACAGTGACTGTGCTGGGCACAAGTGCAGAAGCCCACCTACAGCGAGTAGCTCCCAGGACTGAGTCTGAAGTCATCATTTGAAATTTCTTGGCCCTTTATCCCCCACAAGTACTGGAAGTTTAACCCTTCTGCCATTTCCAGACGTCAATCAGGATGGTTATATTCTCCCTTCTCTGTCCAGACCCTCCAGAGCCACTCAATCTGCCTTCAGATGGGACTGTCTATCTGCCAAGAGAAAGTGAGTACTGTGCAGTGCTAATGGGGTGGATGCTGTGGGCAAAACAATCTGAGCCATTGCAGCTGTAAGGCAAACCACTCTGGACCTTACCACAAAACCTTTTCTTCCAGTCAGCCGAGCTACCATGAATGTGTGCTCTGGTACCACTTTTAAGCATCTTCAGGTAAAACCAGAGCTAGTGTGACCACCTATATACTTCTCATTATGTTTCTGTAGCATTTTACTGCAGTTATTACTATGCTGTTCCTAGCTATCAGAATGATTTTAATAAACCTCAGTCAGCATGCAGCTCTCCCCACCTCCTGAAAACATGCATTTTTGGGGGAAGAAAAAAAAATGAACAATGGATATTACCACTTAAAAGAACAACCCACCCCACCCCCCCAAAAAACCCCAACAAAACAAAACAAACAAACAAACAAAAACAGCATTGGAAGGAGGATTGCAAGTTATATTTACAATGGGTTAAAAAAAATTGTTATTTAAGTGTGGTGACAAATATATCCAATGTGAGAGATAAGATACATCAAATATAAATACTCGCATTTGATTCCTGTCAGTCGACTATTTTTCTAAACTAGGAGAGTACCAAACAAAATAAGAAAGATTCGATATCACCAACTTGTAAATAAGGAGGATGGTTGTATCGGTAGACCTTGAGAATCTCATGCAAATACTTTTCATAATAGCGCAGACACAGAAAACCTTTAAATTTCTAGAAACCCTGAAAAAATGATCAGAGTTCCTAGATATGTCCATTAAGATGCACTGAGTGTGTCATGATACAAAGGGCCAGTAGAATTTGAACCCATTATGTGTAGATCTAGACTTCTATTTCCCTAATACCGCATGTTCTGAAATAAGGCTACTTTATCTGAAGTAGTCAGTGGTTGTAGAAAGCATTTCAAGGGAATGGGTTTCAATTGTAAAAGCCCATTTTAAGCATTATTCTAAAAACTATTACATTGATCCTTCTTAGGAAAAAAATACCCATATGCTTTATGTTCAGGTTAGTTGTTTGTTGTTTTTTTTTTTAAATCAGACCTCGGAGGAAAAGTGTTTTCACACTTAAATGATTCCAGGTTTTTAGTGGCTCCACCCACCTTTAACCTAGGGTGGGGAAAAGTCATTATTCCTTCTTAGCTGATCTGGAAATTGGAGAATGGAAAAATCCTGTGTGCTACTCACTTTGCACTGAAAATGGTGGAAATCCCTAATTTCCATGGATGACTGAAGTCACTGGCCAGCAACAAAGAAGGAGAAGGAAAAAGAGCCTAATAGAGCACAATTTATTCATTTCTGCAGCCTCAAAACCAGCCCCTTTTTCTTCATTCTGGTGCTATTCCTTCATATGGTTCAAAACAGGAATTACCTTTGTTTTTCCTTTGTTTGTTTAATTGTTGTTGTTTGTTGGGGCTGTGTTGCTTCATTTTCACTTTTTAAATGCCTGATCTTTAGCCATCAGCAGCTTTTGTTCTTTGAGTCCAGTCCTGTACCACTGAATTTGATGACTGATTTGTCGCTGGGGAGATGAAGTTTCATGGGAATCAGACAGAGATCCAAAACCAAATAGATACAAAAAGTCAACAAAGAAAAGCAAGCAGAACAGAAGGGCAGGGGTTAAACCAAGTAAAACTGATGTGAGTTGTATTATATGGTGAGTGAATCATATGGATTATGGACCAAGGACTACATAATTAAACATGTAAGGTATCAAGGTAAAGTACCAGAATACATAAAGAGGATAATTTCTTTAGTCAGCAAATGGGCAATAACAGGAAAGAATTTTTGTCTTGGGATAGTGAGCAGTTGTATAAACATATGATGCAAAGGCTTTTTCAAATAGACATAACATTGCCATATGTTCCATCAAAAAACTGCAGAGGGACTTGGGAAAATCAGAATGATTTAAGAGGGACTATACACATCTCTGCCACCGCTTGGTTAACTGAACGCAGGCAGCCAAAGGTAAGGAGTGCTGTTAAACAAGGACATGTTAAGAGACCAGAGTGTGCCCCAGAGATCCCTGCACTGAGATAATGAAAGCTCTCAAATGTCACCACAGAACTGCAGCTCTCCTTAAAATGTGGCAGAAAGACTGTGCTTTCTCTAGGTGCTGGGAGCTGACTGCATGTGGGATAGTTCTTCCCGATGGACATGAGAAGCCCATTAAAGTGGCTGCTTGTGATTGGAATTATAGTTATTGCGGCAGCTGAGACAAATCGTGGTGCACACAGATTTGCAGAAACAAGGGATGATGGCTTGGAGGTCCAGGGAACTGCACTGCATTTGCTGAATTTTTAAGCATAAAGTAAAAACAAAGGAGAGAGCCTGAATGATAAGCTTACGCTCCTTGCTTACTTCTGAAGCTCGTATTTTTAGCTTAAGAAAAGGGACCAGCATGTAGCCCCCTACTCTCAGGGACTCACTATCTCACAGTCCTTGATTGGATTTGCTTAAAGTGATGAGGAATTTGCCCCCCTCTGTTCCTCCAGCATGGGCAGGAACAGCAGACACAAGTATCCAAATGTTTCCTGAGAAATATGAAAAAGACTGGGTCCAGATCGAGGCCTGGCTTTGAGCATGAACCCCTCTGTCAGAAGGCCTCGGCTTTACCCATATGAGCATATGCCATTACCTGAGACTTGCGCCCTCTGATTGTTCTCTAAGAGATGCATGCATGCAGCTTCCCAAACCCTTGGGAGTAATTTTGTGTTTCAGAGGGACTATTAACACTAAAAAAAAAGAAAAAAAGAAAAATCAGGATTTTCTTCATTTTCTGATCATATATTATACCCGTAAAGGCCGGTCTAGCTAACAGGTGGCACTGACAGAACGCACTGTGAAGACAGCTGTGGGAGAAACAGTCTGCAGCACCGAACAAAAGTTACCCATTTGGGGAACCATTTTTTTTCCCCTGTACTGAAACATTAATTGATTCTTTTATATTCAGAAGCTATTTTCACTTATCCCCGACACTTAACAGAAAAAATAAAAAAGAAATAATGAGGAGTTTTGGTGTAAAAACACATTTCACCATAAAACAGGTTGATTAACTTGCAGACTTTAAAAAATTAATGTCCAATGGAAGGAACTGCTGACTGTTTAAATTAGATCTGCTTATTACAGCACTACAACAGAAACTAAATTAATTTTAAGCTTCAGAATGAAATTTTTATTTTTAATTTTTGTGGGTTGTAGAGGTAGAGGAAGTGGATGCTTGGGAAATTAAAAGTCCTCTATTTATCATGAGCCATTCACAGTACAGCCAGCCTTAATGCAGGTTTTTCTCGGTACTCTAAACCTCTTGGACATTAACATAGAACTGCTGTTAGGAATTCCATTGCAATTCCATGCTTTCAAGAATTTCAGTTCATTTAAAAATACTCAATACAACCTCCCTAACAAAAAATCATCACAGACGTAAACATTTTTAATCAAGATCACAGAAAAATCTACAAGTCAGTCTGAAGTCACAGGCGAGATTTATGTACGTTCTTTAAATTAGCTTTGGTTTTCAAATAGAAAGCCTGTCAAATCATTGACGCCACACCTTCAACAACTGTATGTAGATACAGAAAAGACCTTTAGAGACTGTTTGGAGTCAAGAAAGGCAGAGAAAGTTTATTCTGGCATGAACCCATGAAAAATATCAAATTTATTCCTATTTAATTCCTTGACAGATTTTAGATGAGCAGAATTGTTTTACTGAGAGTATCTACTAAGCCAGTAGTAAGAGAAGGTTACATAAAACTATGACAGATAATTTGTCTACAGAGATAAATTCCATCTTCTGTCCTCACTTAGTGCATCCTACAGCCACTGCCTTAGGGAAGGTCAGAGAAGGATTGGAGGGGAAGAGAGGGCTTACTGGGTCTCAGCATGATCTCAGTGGGTGAACAGAAAAACAAAACAGGAAAACATAGCCAGACAAAATGAAGTGGGTGAGCAAAAGTATGGGTTAAGAGAAAATCCAGCACCAAACAAGAAAATGCACAACTGAAATGTACTAAATTATTTCTGATGCCTTTTGTCTTTCTTACCTTCTCCTTGGGTTAAGCTAGAGCTACTGTAGCTTTTAATCTACTGTCTGAAAGACCTTTCTTTTGTTACAGAGCTGTGATAATGCTCATGGAGATGTACTGTTGCAGGGCTGTGTGGAGTGAGTGCCACATGGACTCTGCCAGGCTGTGGTCTCAGTGACAAAGGAGCCCTTTTAACTTCTGCGCATAATGATCACTCACCTCGCACTGACTCTTAAATGCTAGGTATCAAGCCTTAGCTGTGCTCTTGCCTCTGAATCATCACTAGACTTTTTTCTTTCTTTTAATACTTTAAGAGGTCCTGAGAGGTCCCAGACACACAGTCCAAGGAGAGGCAACCACTGCCTTTTGTGCCCAGTCAGATTTGGCAGGGAGGGTACCTGTCACAGCTGCTTCAAGTCCTGCCTTCACAGGGAAGGAGATGGGTTAGATCACTTCTTACACTCATTTATGCTTGGTCTTCTGTGGAAGTGCCAGTGGCAACACTAAGTGACAGCTACAGCATGTAATTTAAGCACCAGCACAGGGATTAGAAGGAGGTCAGGTATTTCCTTCCACAGCCATCACCTAATATTAACAACTTTCATTCACTGTCTAATCAGAGCCAGATCCAAACCTGTGACTGACAGATTTTTAATTGCTAGTCTCTTAAGTCCCACCATTCTTCTCTCTCACTGGGAGGTATTTCCTTCAGCTCTTACTATGATGATTAAGGGTGAATTCTACTCTTTTAAAACAAATGTATTGATGTAGATATCTGAAGTGTTACTTTATATCTTTGATTTTTTAATATTTTTTTAAAAAGAGAATGAAAGAGATAAGACTATTGAAATACTTTATTTTTGAAATAAAGAGAAGAAATATATCTTCATGTGAACTCATCTTCCTTTGAAATCATACCACACTCTCCTACTTTACTGCAAAAATAAAGAACATAAGAATGCAGGAGCAGTCTATCATGCCTCACCTCTTTTGCTTTCCAGTTTCTATTTGCTCCTTTATTTTCCATACTTTAAAATCTCATTTAGCATTCTCTTGAGAAGGAGAGCACAAGATTACAATCTAACGATTGTAATGAGAATGGGTTACGTTTGTGCCTTTTCCCATTTTCATTACAATCTTTGTGGCAAGAGTAATGTAACAGAATTTTTAATGTCTTATATATTGCATGAGCATTTTTTTTTTTTTTTGTGAGCTCCTGCTACATTTCAATGGATGATGCTGTTGCAGAGCATTGCAACTTTGATCTTTTTATGGCTTGCATTATGATCACATTGGCCATTTCACCCACTTCACAAAAGTGGAAAATATTGTGGTATACAGCTTGCTGCTACAAAAGCTAGCCATCTACAGATACCATACATATCTAGAAAATGGTTTTCCTCCAAATCCCATCCGTGGCTGAGTACGAGACACTAACATCACCAAAGCTGCGTGTTTCTCTGAATGGCAGTATAGGACTTGTAGTTTGCAGAGTCTGAGAAGAAGAACAGAACATCTGTTTTGCTAAAAAATAGGAACAGCTCTTGGAAAAAGTGCGCTTCATGTGGCTGGCATGGCAGTGACTGAAAGAGGACTGAGAGATTTCCCAAAGCATGTAAACCTTCCTTTAAATCTTCCCAGACTGATCACTGTCTGAGAAAAAGAAAGGTGTTGGGTGAGGATATAATCTCAATAGACAAAGGAACAAAAGGGTTCAATGAGAGAACTGATGGCTAAGCTATGCTATAGAAAAAGCAGATTCAAGCTAAAGCCTGTCTGTATTTATTAATATGAAAAATGGCTAACAAAACTGATTCTTAATACCAGATACCAACAAGGAAAAAGAGAAGAGTACTGAGATAGATAGCTCAAGGGCAGCATCCCTGAGGGGATCCGTATAGACTCTGTGTGACCAGCAAGGCTTCAAAGAGAAAGGCAGCTACAGCAGAGGGGGTGGTTCTACCTCTAAAGCTTTGCCTACTTCAGTGAGGTGAGTGTCCTTTTAGACAGCACAGTCAGGTGAAAAAAATGAGAGAAGACATCGGGGAAAGGAATGGATTCAAATTTGAGCATAAAATGAAGTTCAGACGAACATATTGATGTATACAATATGTAGTTTAATACAAACTAACACTACTGAACTTCCAAAAAAGCATTTCAAGAGGCATATCTCCTTGCAAGATCAGAGCAGAAGACAATGTCAGCAGATCTCAGTGAGGTAGCTAGCACATTACAGTTTCATGTTCTTGATTGAGAAGCTTTATTTCCTTGATGCATTGGGTAGAATCTGGCATCCTTCAGAGAAATGCCTACAGAGATACCCATGGCTCAGCAAGGCAACAGATGAGGGAGAACGCCATCCTCATTATAATAATATTCAACAGACAGCCTGCAGGTTTTGAAATGGATGAAGCCATTCATGAAAAGACACACAAGGCTAGATTTCACACTTTACCCTTTGGAATCTATTTTTAACCCTACCACTTTTTTTGTGCAACTTCTTCTGCACTTGGTATAAGCTGGGCACATCTACACTGAAGCTCATTTTTTTCCCTTGGAATCTAAATTTAACACTGCAGACCCTGAGGATAAAACCAGTTGAGCCCTTTAGAGGGAAAACGTTCATCCTCTTTATCAGAGTGGCTTTCCCGGTGGCTTTCGCTTCAGTGAGAAGAGTGTCTGGGATAATTGCTCTTTCCACAGAGGATCAATACTGTGTAATTAATCAAGATGAAATCATTCTTTGCACTTCTCCAGGTTTCATCCTTGAGACATATTCTCAGATTTGCTGGCTCCTGGAGATAGCAACACGCTCTTACCGCACAACGCCAAAACACCCTGGAGGCAAAACCATCACAATCCAGCTGTCCAGATCCTCACCTGACATATCTTAATAGAAGAAAAGAGACAAAGCCCAGATGCCTCTTTATTAGGATCGTCCTCTCTGCGGAGACAACAAGGCTTCAAAATCTACCGTCATCAGCATAATGTCGGCATCGAGGGACATTATTCCCTCCAAGGAAACATGCCACCAAACTTGCAGTGATTATAAAGCAGAAGCATGCACTGTGGAAATGCACCCAGCAGAACCCCACATCACAGTGATAATAATTCAGCTAACATTTCTGTGGTTTGCACAGTTTGCTTAGCTGTGACTGATCACATGCATCTCACATTCCTGTTTCTTTTCTTTTACAACATAAGCATTTATTTTAATCCACTGATTTAAATGAAATGGTATAGAAAGTCTTTAAAAAAAAACTTTATTGGAATAATCAAAACGTAAAAATTTAATATTAAAGTCATTTTCATCTCCAATGGGTCAGATTTTTTTTGAAATTCAAAATGCCAGAGGGGAAAAACAAATGAAAAGACTATTGAATCAGTTCTAATGGATTTAAGACAAAATGAAACATTTCAAGCACTTCATTTGACCTGGAAATGTTCCCCTTTTAATATATATGGTTCTGTTTCATCCTCATTTGGGCTGAAAATGCTGGAATTTGTCACAGTCAAATTTCAATCATCTCTACTTATGCTTAAGATTCTCCTTGCCTGTCAGGCTCTCTATTCCTCTCTACTAAACACAGTCAAGACAAAACATCTTCTAAAAAGGTTGTTGTCCATTCTGATATCATTGAAATTAAGTAGCTGGTGAAAACAATTATAAATAATATATCCAGTTGTGTTTATTACAGAAAGATATTAAAAGAATGACTGGAATTTTCCATTGGTTTGGGTAAGCAGTGAAGACATTTTAGGAGACTAAACAGCATTGGCTCAAATGATCGTGTTTTGATTCAGTTTACATTAAATGGAATGATAAACAAAAGTAGGGTTGGAACTAATGTTCTGCATTTCAAAAGGGCAAACTATGATGGACTAAGTGCTCTGAGCACCCTGGCTGCCCAAGTAAACACTCTGTGTGCCTCCATGCCTTGAATGGGGAAGAGGCTGAAGGATTCTTAGAATCTCTGATGCTAATAAGATTTCAGAGCTGTATTCTTAGTAACATAGGAAAAAGAAGGATCATAGAATCATAGAATCATAGAATCGTAGAATCATAGAATCATAGAATCATAGAATAGCCTGGGTTGAAAAGGACCACAATGATCACCCAGCTTCAACTCCCCTGATGTGTGCAGGGTCATCAACCACCAGACCAGGCTGCCCAGAGCCACATCCAGCCTGGCCTTGAATGCCTCCAGGGATGGGGCAAGGATCTATGAGCTTGCCAGATAGAGTCACTTACAGAGCCTGCAGATCAAACTTTATTAAAGGTAATGACTTTGAAGAGAAGGGCAAATGGAAGATAGACGGTGGGAATGAGGTTTAACCACACTAGAAATAACAACAAAAATCTAAGAGTTTAATCCTCTCTATTTGGAAGAACTAGGTAATCTCATTCAGAATTCAGACAGAACTGGTACGTGAAACTACGGGAACAGTCACAGGTACTCATGACAAGCCTACCAACTCATGGGATTAAACTCAGTGTCTTCAGTTAAGAAGGAGAAGAATAAAAAATCTGACAATTACTAGTTAGACCTGAAATGTCTGAAGACTTTGGAACAAATTTTGGAAAAAAAGAAAAGTAATTTAAGCCATGGAGATAAACTGGGAATGTACTAAAAAAAAAATTACCAAAGGGTTTGAGTTCGCTAAAGATAGGTTTCCTTAGAATAACTTTGTGGGATTTTTATAAGATTACTGATTTTCAAGACAAAGGAAATGTGTTAGATCTAATTTAGCTGGGCTCTAGCAAAGCATTTAATAAGGCACCAGATGGGAAATAATTTCTTAAACTGGAGAAAATAGGAACACACAGAGGAACTGTTGAGTGGGAGCCTGCTGAAAGGAAGACAACCATTGGTGATACTAAAAGAAGAAGCATTGGGCTGAAAGAGAGACATGAATGAAATTTCTCCAGGATCAGTTTTGGGATCATCTTTTTCTCTATGGGTATAAACAAGAAAGGTGATGACTTTTGAGGTCCTGAACTGGACAATGATTGTCTATAGCTAAGATAAAGTGTCAGTACAGAAAGGATTGAGGTAGCAGGCAGAAAGAAGTACTTCAGAATATGCAACACAAGGTCCTGCCTTGAGAGACTGACACCATAGTTGCTGTAAACAGACAACTCATCGTCTGAAAATGACTGCAGTGTGGTTAAGCTGGTAAAACAGCTGATGACAGCATGAATGGCTCTAAACTGCCAATGGAACTCACCCCTGAGAAGGCAAAATTATCCCATGACAGGTAAGATAGTCCCAGTAGGAACAAGAACATATAAAGATAATGGTACAAAGCAGAGCTGCAACAAGATCTGAAATACTGTCTACTCTTTTGGCTGTCTATATTAAACAAAAACAAAAACAAAAACAAACAAACAAACAAAAAAACCAAACAGAAATTCAAATTTCAATTGATGAAGAGAAGAATACTAATATGCTTATTCAACAGTTTTTTCTAGAGAAGTTGGAGTTTGGCTTATTCAGCTAGCAAAATGAAATCTGAAAGGCTGCAGAACTGCCCTCTATGGATACACTGTGTGTAAATACCTCTTATAGGAAGAAAAGTAAGTCTAATTGAGCCATCCACTGGGCAAGAGCAAATGGATAGATATTGGCCTGAAATAAAATTGATCAGAAACATAGTGAAAAAACATCTAACCTGGTTTCTAACAGCCTTCCAAATGGAAAAATAAGGTCAACACTCTGACCTGACAATTTCTTTCAGTGGGGAGTTTGGCCCCTTTACGGCAGAATTTGTATGAATGACATGGTACCTGCAAAGCCTGATGTTTCCAACTCTACATTAGACTGATGTTCCCTACTTCCAGCTATGCTTCAAACTGAAAAGTATGCTTCACACCTTCAGAAAAGGATTACAGTTCTACATATACAGTCATACAAACTATAACATGCAGAAGATTTCCCTTCTGACTGAGAAAAAAGTAGAAGGAATTTCTAGGGGCAGTGTGAGACAAGGTCACTGTGAAGATCAGAAAATAGATTTCAAGACAATGGTGGGGAACACTGACGTGGCATTTATCCTGTCATCTCTTCTCATTAGCCCTCAGTACTGCAAGGAGTGAAATGCAAGTTATGTATGGTCCTGCAACAGACTGTAGAAACAAATTCTTACAAATTCTTTTTAACCACATTATTGTGCCTTTAGAAACTAAATGCCTTTTAAAATTTTTTTTTTTTTTTTTTTTTCAGGTGGAGGAATTAAAATGAAACAGGCAGGAATGACATTTGGTGTCATGAATACTGGAAACATCCATAAAACGTATTAGTTAGATGGTTGGAGGAGAAAATAGGTTAGTAGAGAAGTGAAAAACAGCTTGGAAAAAAAGCTGCTATTAGCAAAGAGGAAAGAAGAGGTGATAAAACAGTGAAAACAATTAGAAAAAGGGCACAAAAATTCTATGGGAGAAAGAAAGGATGAGGAGGAACAGAAATGAATAAATTAGAGGCAAGAGCAATGTCCAAGGTAAATCTGACATGAAGTACCTAATCAATGGCAATGTCCACTCCTGGGGAATGCAAAAGGTCCTGTCAGGGATGGAGTTAGTGAAGGTTTTGCAGTAACTCAGATGTGCTCCTTCATCCCGTTGGTAATTTAAGCTGAGATGTTGGTCTGGTTGTTGGCTTAGAGGTATGAACTCATTTCTGCTGATGAACCTTTAGCACAGGGGTAGGACTGATAGCTGAGGAGGAAGAGGAAGAGAAATTGAAAGAGATATTAAAACTCTAAAGCAAGATGCCCTGAAGGTTACTCAACAGAACTGCTGATGAACACACCAGGACACAGAGAACTGGAGCACTGCCATGAGAACAAGGGAGAAAAAGGATTTTGGAAGCTCCGCTGAGAGTGAGGTAAACAAGCAGTCAGCTGTGACAGAGAGCCGAAGCAATGAAGAGGCATAATAATATATAACGCTATTTCAAAACAACAGATGGGAATAGGGAATTGATAGTGAAGCGATTAATACTAGCAGTGAAAGAACTAAACACCTTTAAAATGCACAATATTTAATAAGAGTGAAGCCAGACTCAAAGCAATCCATAAATTAACAAAGAATAACACGTACAGTGGCAAAATGGAGAAAAGGCAAAAGGAAACAAAATATACACCAAGAACCTGTTTATAGAAAGGAGAATGGCTTTAAGCTGTAAAGAAGGGGGTAAGACTGAACTGTGGGGTAAAACCTGTAGATGCAGTGTGAGAGCTGTGTCTCTCCAAGCTAGTCAACAGCTAGGGAGTCCCTGTAACAGCATGGAAATGAATGGGCAACCTGCCCTAGCTGTATATGGAGCTGACTACAGCAGCAGATGTATCTGCCCCAGTCTTCAAATTTAATCCAGAAAGTCAGGCTGACACTATTTATGTGGGGCCTGGCTTATGTCAAAGCGTTGCCCACCCATTCCTCCGAGCTCTCTCCCAACTGAGGCTTGATAGGGATGCTCAGCCCCAGAAGCCTGGCAGCCCAATCTTCTCAGCAAAAGGGCATGTAGTAGAGGCAAGACTCAGGAATCAAGTGACTGATTTGTGTTGCTGATCCTTTAAAAAATGTTTCTTACATTGATTTTGGAAGTATTCATGATTTTTACTTTTGCATTCCCTAGAATTCATTTTTCCTGCACTGAGATTTTAGATTGCATTCATCTTTGAATCATATCATGGCTTGGGTTGGAAGAGAACTCAAAGCCCACCCAGTCTCACTCTGTGCCGTGGGCAGGGCTGCCACCCAGCAGCTCAGCTGCCCAGGACATCATCCAACCTGGCCTTGAGCGCCTTCAGGGATGGGGCACCACAGCTTACATGGGCAGCTGTGCCATTGACTCACTGCTCTGTGGGTAAAAAATTTATACTGAGGTTCCAGTAGCTAATGTTGACATTATAAACTACATATACAAATCCACTGTTTCCATGAACAAATTAACCCATGGGTGTGCAGCTTTGTACAATTTGATGCTTATTAACACAATCTATATAACTATTAGGGAGTTGACTGAAGGGAACTTGCTACGAAGGCAAGAAAGAGAGGGGGCTGGAGCTGTGCATTTCTGCCAGCTCCTGGTGAAACTGTGGGTGTCTCATGAGTTTTTACGTGGTTATTTTTGAAAACATGTGTATAGAAAATACTAAATGTAGTTGTCAGCTAATGTTCAACAGAGAAACAAGGGTAAAGATGCAAAAGATTAGAAGTGATACATATTGACAGCATCTTATTAGAAAGCCTAAGGATAAAGGCTGTTCATCACAAGCAATTAAATTACAGATTTGAAGCTACCATTTCTCAGCTGAGATACAGCAACTGCCCTTTTATTTCCCTGACACTTCCAAAGGTAAAGAAAAAGATGAAGGTATACCAGCCAACTCCAGATAGTGCAATTTCTAGTTGGCTGAGGTATGCCTGGATTGTGAGATTTGGGGACCAGAAAGCTAGTATTTTCCACCCTTCTAAGGGGAAGAGAGGTTTGGTCAGATTTGTTCTGGTCTTCTTCCTTCGTTTTCTTTTCTTTTTCTCTTCTTATTTTTCCTCTTGCTGCTAGACAGCAAATCCTCCATCAGGTTGCCAAGATGTTCAATATGACAAGAGTCATTTTATGTCTTTGCGTGCTAGATGTGCTTTTATATTGCTGTAATGGAACCATTTGAAAAAACAATTGGGAGAAATTAAAAATATGTATTTAAGAAAGAATCAAAAAGGAAAGAAACAGATGCGTACCATGCATGACATATGAACTTTCAAATGCAAAGGAAACGCATTTTTCACAACAAAAGGCTAAGTAGTACATACACATCAGCATTTTCCTTTCTTTTTTTTTTCTTTAGACATGCATTTTAGATATACATAAATTATTTCTCCTTTTGTTTTATCCTTTGTAAAAAATCAGAATATTCAAACATCCTCTTTAAGAAGCAGAAGAGGATGAAAGATTGCATTTGGCAGGTCTCTTTTGTGCTGTAATTTGTTTCTTTATGGAAATGCAGCAAAGGGTGACTTTTATTATGTGTTAGGTAAGAATCTGCATAGAGCAACTTCCAGCTGTTGACCATGCGATTAGGCCATTAAAGTGCAAAAATCGCTGTTTACAAATACCCGTAATTACTATAATTTTCATGCAAAAATCTACACTCACCTAAAACCAGACCACATGCCAGTTCTTTCCTGGCCAAAATGGCTATTTCTTTCTGTCTTGAAATCTCAGTCACATATTGAAAAAATATCTGCAGAATAAAATATATTTTGACTGCAGAAATAGATTTTGCATGAATAGACTCCTGAGGCATCCAACAGTTTCAATAATGTTTTCTATTCCAGGGGAGCAAAAAATATTTTTCCTTGATAGCATTTATTTTATATTCACTGCACTGGAATTACTTTTTCAAAATTCTGCCAGCAAAGACTTATCGTATGTGGGTGCCATTGCTGTAACATAAAGATAAGGATGGAGGCTTATTCCACTCATAAGCTCATGAGTCTGTAAATTGGAACTATCCTTCATAGTACAATGCATTTTACCAGTCCAAATATTTTTCTTAAAGACAAGACAGGAGTTTTTTTCTTGGAAGTATTTTCCTTCAGTGACTTAAGGAAGCATATTCATGGACTGCTTGTGAAAGGCAAGACACAAACAATGTGACACTGCTGGCTTCTCTGGACTGGGGAAGAGCCGGCATTATTTCAACAGCTTCAGAATCAGTCACTGAAGCAGCTGCCTTAAGCAGGAAAAATGTTGTCTGGGGAGCTGGAGATAAGGTAAGATAGAAACAAGGACCTCAAAGGACAGAGATGCATCCTAATTTGATGATCCAGGTGCAAATAAATGGCTCCACTCATTTCAAAAATGGGACAGGCGACATATCAGGATCTGAATTTGGATTATATCATCAGGTATGCTCGGGCCTGTGATTTTGTTACTGGCCAAATGGCTATGATTATTACAATCAAACGTGGTAATACAATGACATTTTACCTAGGGGCAGGCACACAGGTGAGATTAAAATGAGAACTGACTCCAGCTTTCACCAGGAAATCGAGTCTAACCCTTTTTGAAGTTAAACATTTTGATACAGAATTTTTCAGCAAAAGGCTGACCCGCATAAAACAACTGAATCCTCGGTGTACTGTGAACGCTTTGTGTGCCACAGTTAAATGGTTCCAGAAATGGGAACCTGATTAACTTTGAAATTTCCATCCTCCCCTCACAAACAGTGGTTCAGCTCCTCTCATGGCTGCAGAAGTTTGCTGGCAGCCCATGGTATTTTGATCACGGCCCTGTCTACATGTACCAGGAGCAGAAATAATGATACAGTGGTAAGAGTCCTAGTGGTTGGCCAGCGTTGGATCCCTCTCCAATGCTATTAGTGATGAGGCTCAAACAATAGCAACTGTGCTGGAGAATTGAAGGGAAGAAAAGGCTGGTGATGTCAAGACCTGTCTGGTTTTCTTTAAGCCATTGTTCTCAGCACTGTGATATTAAACCTCTTCTATATTATGGGCTAAATTATGAGCTTCTCAGAAGTCTTTGCGCAGCAAGGGACAACATGTTCCATAGATTTCCAGTCAAAGGGAGTCATAAGTCATCTGGTCTGATCTCCCCTATAATCATTAAGATGCTGCTATGTTCCATCCACGTACCCTTGTATTTGTCCAAAGCCGTTAGTTAGACAAAAAATACCTCTACTTTTAGAAGGCTCAACTGTGGCCTACTGCTCGCGACCAACGCATGAGGTTTCCATATCTGCTGGATGCAGAGTACCAGACTGCAACAGAGGATGATAAAATCCAAATCTTCCAACTTGCCAGTCTGTCCTGCAGGGCAATGTCCTGCTGATAAATCTGATCATACAGCCAAGCCTCCTCTTCTTCCAGTGGGTCCTTACACAAGCTCGATTGGCCTGTGCCCATGCCCGCAGTAGAAGAGCCCACATTTGGAAGCTGAACAGGCCCAGTCCTGCTGCATGTCAGCACTCATGGCTCGGCCCTTTTTTAGCCCTACAAGAGTCAGGCTTTCAGAAGGAGTCATGTTTGACAAAGAAGCATTTCCAAAAGACCTGCCATCAAACAGTGCATCTGTTAGCACACTTTCCAAAAGCTGGATTGTTGTGGTTCCTATGGGCCTCGGTGCTGAATAAAGTCTTGTTGTTGTAGGGCTGAATCATTAAACCATCAGATCTGCCCAAAGAGCTTACAGCAGGCCTATGAGACAGGGAGAAAAGATGATAAACCAGCAGGGTAAGTCCAAGGTCACAGAGAGATGATAATGATAGATGTAATAAGCAGCAGTAACAACATACAAACTATCGTGCCACTGCCCTTTGTTAGCTCAGATTTGAACCCTTGGGTTTTGCTAATTATAATGACACAGTAAGAGCTAAAAGGGGAAATTACCCACCAAAAATGGTTGTTAACCACTTCGGCTCTACATCCATGCTGCATATTCTGTGCTTTGCTCTAATTGTTCAGTAGAGGCTCCATTAAAGTCAATGGAAAGTCAGGGTGCCCCTGGTGAATTAGACTGCAGCAAAGTAGTTTAAATTTAATCTAGAGTTGGATTTAACACATTTAAAAGAGAGCAAATTCACTGTTAAGTCTAACCATCCAGTCAATACTTCAAGATGATGGTTCTTACTCTGGCACTGCTTTTTTATATTCTGACAGAAGGCAGAAATTATGTCCATGATCATACCATCATTACTGGCTTTGGTTGAGTTTTTCAAGCACAAAAGAAAGCCAGATGCCCTGTGCTCAGAGAACTACCATGGGATTTGGTGCTTCTTTGAAAACCCCATATATATTCAGCAAAAGGTAGAAAAGTACACCAGAAACACATTTTGTAGAATATTACATACGAATGTAGAGTTAGAAGAGCTATTCCCTGGCACTCAGTATCAGCTCCAAACACCAACCAGTGATTCTATAAATAAACCAGTTCAGCTCCATCTTCAGAATATTTCTTTCTTTCACCACTCTAATTGGAAGACCATTTCTGAAGCTTGCGGCTTTGCTGTTCAGTTAAGATGTACCCAATTTCCAGCCTGAATTGATTCAAGTCCAATTTATGCCCATTTCCTCCCACATGAGTTTTGCCTTTTTGCTTTCATGGGTCTTCAGTTTTCCTGGTGTTAATCCTTCAGCATCTTTATGGATGAATGCCACTTGTGTGAATACATCAGTAACAGAGAAACAGCATTCCTGTTAATGCTGACTAGCAGAGGTGCCAGAGGAGGCACAAACTGAAGGGCAGCAGTGCTGTGGGAACAGGGCAGGAGCTGAGCAGAGTCCTAGCATCACTGGCATGCACTCTGCTTTCATAGAGTCCCAAATCTGGTGCATGGCTCCTGCTGCAAGTCAGTCACTGCCTCCTCGGGCAAGGACGCAGCCCGTTGCCCTAGGCTTGTGCCTGAAGATCGCTCAGGCTTCTGCCATCTGCCTCTGTTTTTCCAGACAAAATAAGCTATGTTTCTGGGTTTCCTGTAACGAGATAGGCTGCTTCCCCCGGTCATTCTGGCAGCTCTTCTCCGTCTCCAACCCGAAATTGCTCATCTTTACGCGTACTTCTGAGAGCTTCGTCATGCCCCAAAGAGCCACATGCCTGATGTGCCCTGAAACCACCTTCACTTTCCCACCAGCCCCTCCACGCTGGTGAGCTACACTGTGTGCAGACAGACATGTCCCCTTTGTCAGTCCTCTGCGCTATGCTTGCTCTGATCCAGAAGCTGTTTGATGGCGTGAGTGTTATATTATTCCTGAATTAACACACTCTGCCTCCCAGTGGGCCTTATTAGCTCCGGCACAAACCTCTCTAACACGGCTGTATGGTTTCTGTCCCGGAGACAGTTCATAATCTGGCCAGTTTGCAGTATCCATCCATCTGCCCCTTCCATATAGATATAACACAGTATTCCTGTGAGTAGACAGGATACCTTGTCTCTTGCCTTTTCAACACCTTCTAGCTGATTATTTTCTTCTTATAGAAGAAATGGATATTACCAAAGCCTGAAGTGTATGGCTCTGTACTTTGCAGGTATGTGCTACACAACAGTGCACAACTCCATCCCACCCTAAAGTTTAGCTCTACCCATATGCCCCTCTTTCAGCAGCTACACAGTTAGTCAGACAATAATTTTCAACAGAAAACTTTACTGCTCATATAAAGCTATTACCAGTAAAGAGCTCAGAACTTCCATATGGGCTATCCAGACTCTTCTGTCTTGCAGTGATGGAATCACTAATTCTGAGAAACGAGCCACATGACTGTGCAAGGGAATCTCAAACATTAATGCCACAGCCTGGAAATCATTCCAGGTATTTCTAGTCTCAGCCCCATTGGATCCTGCTTCACAATCTGAGAGCTGTGTGTTCAACCCAGAAGAATACCTGTGCTCCCAGTATGTATACCTTTGCTGTGATTGTTCCTGCCCTTATATATTTCTGTACTGTTTCTGTTAAAGTTACCTGGGTTCATTTTCTCTCTCCCAACTTATATATGATTTATGTGGCCGAAAGTATCCATGAAATGGAGATATACCTCTTCATTTAAAACTGGAACCTTTCTAATGACTACATTAGTACCCAGGGTCCTGTGGACACTTGAGACATCCTTGGTCCTAAGCAGTACAGCCTTGAAGAGCCTGCTAGTCAATAAAATAAAATACCCATTCTCTTTAATTAACGTATGAAATAAACACAATCTGTGACACCTAGTGTGCAGCAGCAATTAAGAGGCATTGCTTAGTTAAACCTCCTAATACCTCATTTAAATATGCAATTAAGGGATAATTGCCTTCAATCAATAAAAAATTGAAATATTTTGCAGGGACCTCAGTCATTTTTTTGTGAGGCTTTCTACTTTCTACTTGGCCTGGGCTAAGCCTCCAAGTCGTACACCACTTGTTAAAGAAACATTATTCTTTTCAGCATTCCACTGAGTTATGGCTCTTATGCATCCTGCTAGTATCGTGAGAGTCTCTTGTTAAGCCTAAGCATTTATTTTTGTGTTATCAATAATTTCCACTTCTTTAAACTATCCATTTATCCAGTCTAAGCTCTCCTTGAACCATTTCACTTTTCTAGTCCACACAGAACAGAAGTGTCCCTTTGTGCATGCCTTTACATTCTGAGCTTCCTCTCAGACACCTTAGCAATTCTTTTATATTGTAATTGTTCTCCTGTTTTTCAGTATCTCCTTACAAACAAGCAGTACTTCACTTGTGAACAAGTGCTTGCAATTCAGACCATATATCCAGCTCTCCTCCCTTCCTACACACAAATCAATCCTCAGTAAAATGAGACAGATCTATGAATCAAGCAAGAAACAAAGTCAACCATTGCCTTCTTTCTCAAAGCTGGAAATTAGCAATGCAAATATATAGGCTCATCTAAGAGGTCCTTGAGTGCACTCCATCATGGCACCTCACACTATCATCAGACACAGAACAATCAGAATAAAGGAGGAAATATTGTCATGCTCTATAATTGAATTACGTGGTTGAAGAGATGAGATGTGAAATGAATGAGATGAGGAAAAAGAGGTAAATCCTAACAGGCATTTAGAGACATCTAAGGAACACCAAAGAAAACAATGTACTGCCCTGGGAGGGAAACCTCAGTGCAGTCTACAGTTCATGTTGTTTTACAGCTAGCTGTGTAGGCTGCTAATGCCACATTATCTGAACAATGTTTTGCCAACCATTGCAGAAGTCAAAACCTCCACCTGGACTACTTCTGTCATGGAGAAAAAGACAGAAAGAAAAGGAAGTGTTGCTTGAGTTTAAAAAGGAGGATTCAAATCTGACCTTCTCTGTACCTGCCAGTCAATCATTTCACCTCTTCGTGCCTCTCTTTCCCATCACACCAATTCTTTTGGTCTGAAAGTCTGACCAAGCTAGTTTCAAATATGGACCACATATTACCAGAGCTTTTTATTTACCTGAGTGTTAAAAGTCACACTGGACTTAAGACATACTTTTAATTAAAAACTTCGCCTAACAAAATAAGACTTGATGCTGCTGCAGTTTCTTTCATGTGCTCATACTTACTGCTGGAATTTTTTTGTGGTTTTCAGAGATTTTATACATAGCAATCAATACATGAGAATGGCTTGTATGACCACCTCCAGATCTTAAAAGCCAAAGAGCATAGCTCAAGATTTTATACCGTTTTTTGATGTATAGATTCTTGCTGAAATAGTATATTAATTAATGTGTTCTGTCTTCTTTCTCTCTTCACTATATTATGCTGTCACTAAGCAGTTCAGCGACATTTACCTACTGTGCTGAAATACATACACAAATAAATAATAAGCATGGAACTGTGAATATGAAGATGATGCACTGACACTGCCTAAGGAGGAGAGGAACTTCTGGATTGCAAGACATCCAAACTGTGATCATTAGGAGGACCTGTATATCATTTAAGTAATTATGAGCTCTATGACTTCAATCACTTTTGGAACACCCATTCTTTCTTATGATGTCTAACTAGGCCAGAGACTTACACTCCCTAGACAGTAGAAGATTGGCAGGTTTAGTCAGATGATGATTGCTCCTCTTCCGAAGACATTTTATCAGGATAAGCGACAGATTCGCTCAACTAATAGAAATATTTTTGCTCCCTTCTTGATTGTAACTGATGGTAGTCATTGGGCATTCATTCCTGTTCTCACACTCTTAGAACGGCTGATGTCCTGCAAAGAACACGTGAAGCTGTGTTATATGATCCACAGACAAGCAGGATACATTGATTCTTGCTCTCCAGTACAGGCACATGATAAACTAAGCAAAAGAAGATCTCTGAGTTCATCAAACTTGGTAGTGGTTTTTGTTTTTAATGTGCTACTTTATTCATCCATGCTCATGAGTGACACAGCCTGTGAGCTTTTTTTGCTTATATGAACACGCTACAATTTCTAGTTGTGGTGAACATGTCTCTGCAGTCTGAAATCTTTATAGAAAGATATTGTCAAGAAATGCATCTAAATAATATGTTCTAAGCAAGCAGAAATCTTCATTAAATATGTAAAAGAATTAACTGCTAAGACACATGCATCATTTCCCCTTTCTTTGGCCTCTTTTTGCCTTTATATCAACCAGTTTTCTATATGTAGTGCAGGCTTCAGCAGAGCTGCTGAAGATCCCGGAGGAAGAGTCCCAGGTTTAGCCTGGGTCTGCTGCCTGTCTCAGTGCAGATTCACTCATCTGCTACCTGAATGCGGAGGAAGTGAGATGTTCAGTTATAGAGCCCACTCAACTTCAAAGCCTTGCTGCTGAGGCTGGTGTGGGATGCTAATGAACTGATTTTGCCTTCTGTGATTCCAGATATGGAATGTGCCTGCCATAATCCCAAAGGCTACCTCTACTCACTAAGAACATAACACTCACATACCAACCGACACTGGGGTTAACCAACACTGCCACAGATTTAACCTAGATAGTTGAGCAACCAGTTAACAATTATATGAGCTGAGTTAGTTCCCCAAGGCAGCAATGGAAAATAAGCCATTGTATCATTGCTGCACTTACCTTATTATTATGAATGCACAGTCAACCAAGTCTTGAAGGATCTCATTCATTTTTGCATAAGGTCACAGAGAAACAATTGGCTGCTATTATTTACACCTGTCACCCCCAATGAAGGGAGTGAAGCGGAATGGATATAACAGAGAAAATTAGCCTGCAATGGATAAGCATAGTCCTGTGTTACCTGCATACATCTTTCCATGTGTGAATTGATACATCAGCCAGGTAAATGATGTATCAGTGGAGACTGTAGAAGAGGAGAACATGTGTAGTTTTGTTCTGTTCTCTGCTATCAGTTTGCATCAAAAGAAAATTGACTGACCTGGAATCAAACCAGTTTTCAGGAATCAAATTGCAAATTATCATCATCCAACTCATCTCCCCAGTAACTCTCTGGGAGGATGCAGTAGCCTCAGAAAAGCTGTTTTCCATCTGGTCCTAAATTTTCAGAGAGAATCAGAACAAAAAATACTCAAGTATAGTAAAAATGCATTGCATGATAACAATGAAACTGGCTGTCACAGTGGAAGTCAAATGTACTCTCTCTTCAGTACAGCACCAGCCTGGCATTTCCAATAGATGTATGGGACAAGAAGTAGCTCCTGGTCCAAAAAGGTATGAGTGTCCTTTTGGTGATGCATTACATCTGCCAGCCTTGGAAGATGTCTCAGACACCATGGGGCATCTTAAACCACACCTGACATTTCTGATCAGGCAACTGAACTGAGTCACATGGTGAAATATCTTATGTAGCATGCCAGAGGAACAGGAAAATATGATGCCTATTCAAGGTTGGTATTCATGGAGAAGATAAACAAAACTGCATTAGGAACCCCTGGGCACATGGAGTGGGCCCACGGAGGGGACTGGGTTAAAGAATTGGTCTTTTGTTCAGCGCTGAAAGCATGGCTAGATTAGATGATTTAATGCCATAAGCCCTTTGGCAAGGTACATTAATCCAATGTCTTGGCCAAATTGTGTTTGTACTCTAACGCCAATTCGTGTTCAAATTTATTTGAACTAATTACTCGTCCTTTCTTAAAATGCTGGGTGGTATTTCTGTGCTATTTCAAACAGTTTTCTAATGTAATTCAAGGAATATGATACTATCCTCTTGTGTCAATATTCTTACCATGCCTCCTTCCATAGTAACTTCTCTCTCTGCATGAAATGTGCTATAAGAATGAGGAATTAACTCAAGCAGGCTGAGGGCAACGTTCTGTCTCCCTTTAGGACGAACCACAACTACTCAGTTCTCAGCCCTATGCCACTAATTGTACTTAAACACAAGGATAGTACTTTATAGTTTGAATGTACAGACCGATGCCTTTGAAGCAAAAATAATCTGCTTTGGTCCCCAGCTATGATTAGGAAGCTTCACACATCCCTGGTGCATAGCACGGTGGCAGGAAATAGCTCCTAAAGGGCCACAGATTTGCTGTTTAATTTTTTTAATTACTGCTTATTTAGGAAACATAAATACTTTTACAAATCATTACCATATAAGTATGAGGCGCACACTATTTTTAATTAAAATAGAAGCTAGCACTTTTTTACTGAGAGAAACACTGTGAGAGACATAAAGCCACTCTGTCTGTAAGGTCTTTGCAAGGACAAATATCTCTATCACCGAGGATGCCTTCGTTCCGAAGTATTCTTTGTCCTGACAGGCAATGCTGTCTGCGGTTCAGAAAATCCTGAATCCTGGTAAATGTCTGAATAAAAAGCAAAGGTGAACAACGAGGGACTACATGGTTTGTCTTCACCAGAAGAAAGCAGACAAGGTGTTCAGAAAACAAAAGCTGCCCTGGCATTTAAGTGCCTCCTTAGAGAGTTGCTACCTCTGTGTGAGAGGAGTTGGTATTAGTTGCTATTAAGATACAGCTGGGCTTTGAGGCTTTAAGGTGTACACCTCAAAAAGATTATTCGAGCGAGAATTAAAGTACTGCATGAAAATATGCAGTTAACACATGGCTTTAAGAGCCAAACCCATCCACGTGTTTGTTGTTTTGGTTTATGGTGAGGTTTTTTGGAAAACATTATTCTTTTTTTTTTTTCTTTGTTTGTTTGTTTTACTTTTTACCATTCTCATTCAGTTTAATTGATTGGAAAGGAATAATAAGAATGCTGGAGGTCCTAAAACCCTGAGGAAACCCAAGCAGTACGCTAAGTTGGTGCCTACCAGCAGCTTTGATCTCAGTTAGTCCAATTAGTGATTGTTTGTTTATTTTTCTTATTCACAGCCAAGGTGAAAAACAAAACTTATCTCTGAGTAGTACTACTAAGGAGAAATCCAGCATCATGATTTGTCTTTAAAGAGCGGCCCCATCTTCAGTTGAACCTTCTTTTTGTTACAGAATCAATGACGGTTCAGGCCAAACTTGCCAAAAACTCTTGATTTTCAGAGTCCTAATTGAAATGGAGTGAAACAAGATAAAGGAAGTTAAAAGCCTAGAGATCTCCAGAGACACTCCCCACTGTCACTGGGGCCATGGTCTGGAAGGCTGCTGCTTGAGATTGGTGAGCTTCCTGGAAAAGTAAGGAGTTTCTCTCATACAGGTTCTTCCAGCAGCCCTCACTCTACATGAGTGAAAGAGCTCAGCCATTCCCAGGACCCTGCTGCACAGCACATGTTTGGGGAAGACAGCAGGTCCCTCAAAGCTTTTGTGCCTGTCCTCTAGTATAGGAAACTGTGGAGTAAAATTCAATATCTTCCCTGCCAGGACTATTCTGTAGAAATAAATATGCCTTACCTTTACATGATCCTTGCTGATAATAGCTCTGTCTTTGTGCACATTTTATTTCACAGGAGAGTAATCGTTGGGGAGGACTGGGAAGGTGTTCCTTACTGTCCTGTAAGTAGAGGCTCATATCAAGCTGTAGGCATGGTCACATGGCAGGACATCATCTGAGAAGCATTCAGGCCGTGGGTGGACCACAGCAAATCTCCCTTTCTTCCGCCTCTGCATAAAGCCTGTCCCCATGCTGCAAGAACAAGGCTGAGAGCTAGTAAATGTAATCACAACCCCTGATGGGACTGGATATTAGGAACAATTTATTCTCAAAAGGAGCAGTGATGCCGTGGCACAGAGGTGTGCGGTCACTGTCCCTGGAGGTGTGCAAGAACTGTGTGGCTGTGGCACTGAGGGATGTGGTCAGTGGGCGTTGTGGGGATGGGTTGGTGATTGGACTAGGTGGTCTTCTTGTTCTTTCCAACTACAATGATTCTATGATAGCTGCTTCATATGCTAGCTATAGCCCAGAGCACACAGAGAACAACAGCCTTGCATTCCTATCTCTCACTCTCACAGGGAGTGCTTTTAGTGAGTTTGGCAAAGTCACAATTTCACCGATTCAGAAAAGACCCTTCGGCAGGAGGTGAAATGCCATTCAAACTACTTTGCTGCAGAGCCAGATTAGCTCCCAGTTCCTGACACACTAACATGGAGCGACTGCAGGACACTTGAATCCTGCTGGGACTCCCCAGCCATGCTGGACGTTTACTGGCGTGGGCAAAACACCCACCACTGCCACTTCACACTTTGTGTTTCTTGTCCAAAAAGTAAGAGCTCATTCTGTGCTACCCAACAGCTCTTTTCATTTCTCCTGCCACCTCAGCCCTCCTCCCCCAGCCCCACATTAATGCTCCTCCTAAAGCCCTTACCCTCTGCAAATTCTGTCATTTCTAATGAATCTTGTGCTGTAATTTAAAAGATAACTCACTCCTTTTTCCAGCATTTTAATGCATTTTATTTTTTCTACAAGAAATATACGTGTGTAATTAATAAACAATTTAGTATGTTGAGGAACCTAGGAACTTGGCAAATGTTCTGGGGATATGAAATCTCAGGAAAAGCAGCACATTATAAGAAATAGTAAGTAATTACTTATGTAAGCTTTTCTTTTTAAATTCTAAGAACATTAGCTACTAATTACCTACTAATTACCAGTACTTCAGCAGGTGTTTGCACTTAACTGTAGGCTAAAGCCCCTGTGAAAAACAAACCCCTCACACTCCCTCTCAAGATTAAAGCAGAATCCCACCGGACTCTGAAATACAGCATAGGTGTAGGAGCTGTTTACATGCCAGTCCTTTAACCACTTGGCTGCTTGAGGTGAAAACAAGCACCAGCTTATTTCCCCTTGCTTTGCCTGCCAGAATCAAGGTGATTTACTAGAATGAATAATGCAAGAGCAAAGGAGCAGAATCTAAGGGTTAAAACTAAACTATGATTAAGACTTCTTCATCATCTGCAGATTTATCTCACTTCTGCAGTGACCTGGCAAATGTGTGCTGTATTACTGATTGGGAACAGAGCTGGCTGAATGGGGTGAGAATAAAACCCTTTCTGTGGAAAGTTTCCTGAATTTAAAACAACAGATGCAGAGCCCTCAGCTGGTGTAAAAGGGTTTAGTTCCACCGATGTCAATACCTGAGTCAATACTCCGCTAGAGGAACTAGCCTGCACTTCGTGCCTCTTTTGGAAGATTAATTCATGCAGCCTCAATTTTGCTCAAACAGGCATTTAAAAACAATGAATTTCAAGATTTTAAGCACAGGTCCAAGCTCATATCCTTGGCCACTTGACATTCAGAATTTTGGTTAAAGCAGTTACCTGAAAACATGTTGCTGTTGATGGAAGAAAAGCATCAGAGGTAGGAAATCATCCCACTAGAGAATGGAGAAGACAACAGTATCCTACAGTGACCCATCACAGCGCCTGGGCTGCTCTTTCCGTGGGGCAGCAGAGGGACCTTCATGACTCTATTATCAACAAAATGGGTCACAAGTGAGTAATTCCACCCCTGTCACTAACACTCTTTCTGTTCCTTTTTTTTTTTGTTTGTTTGTTTTTTTGCCATTTGTGCTCTCTAAGATTTGCAAAAACTGCAGAAAATATGCAGTAGCTAATTTCTCTCTGCAAAGATTACTTCTGTTTCACTCAAAAATAAGACTCTAAAGGAGGCAGTGGAAGCAGTTCAGTTCATCACCATTTTTCTGTGGATGCCAGTTGGACTACCAGTCCCCTCCAGATCCCTTTTCACTGAGGTGATAGAAGTAGCGAGTGTGCTGTGAAGTATTAGGTCACAGCAGTAGAAGTGCTCATACCTACAGCTGGGAACTAAGTTTTTTGAACAGCACTTCTCTATTAAAACAATAGGAACTGCAGGAGACTGGAAACAATTGAAAACCTGACCCTTTCATTCTGGTACTTAAAGGGGAGCTTCTGGCTGGTAGTGTATTTTAAGACTTGAGTCCCACAACTGAGAAATTAAAAGCTGCTTTGACATACGACTGAACCAAATGAGACCATGAGATTTCTGAGAAAATTATACTGCTCAACCTTGGTGCCTTCCATCCAAGGTTTTCAAAACCATATATAAAAATTAACAAAACAGCACGCCTGGGAGGTAAGTCACTGATGTTTCACCAGTCAACAAGCTGAGGCTTTGCACAGCAAGATATCCTGATGTCATTAAAAAAAGGATTAAAAAGTCATTTGGTCTTCATGTAAAAATACTTTCTCTTCTCTTCTTTTTCTCTGCTGGAGGCTTATGCTTGGATTTTCAGAGGACCTGAACAGCAGGAAGAGCAGCAGTGTTCCGGTCACCGGGCTGCTTCAAGCTATCAGTGAGACTGTTTCAGTCCTGAGGAAGCACTCAAGTGCCAGACAACTGGTCTATTTTTTACCATTGTCTCAAGTGATCAAACAACTGGTACTGCTTCTCTCTGAATAGGCTTAACCTCATCAAATACTGAGATGACACAAGTGTAGCTGCCTCATCCTATATATTTATAAGATGTCGCTTTTATGTCCCTAAACAAGGACCTTACGAATACTCGCCATAAAAGAAGGGGAACCACAAACCAGGATTTTCCTAGGCAGAGCCATCTGACTAGCTGCTGCTCCCATAAGATGAGCTGAAAGTCCTCCTCCTCTGCTGCCACTGGATCTGGCAAAGTTTGGGACCTGAACACACTTCACTGATCTGACCCTGGCTTGATGTCCAAGCTTGTCTTTCTTCTGGCCACACTGCCACCCTGTTTCCTGTGTCCCAAAACCCTGCTGTACCTCCTGACAAGTGGTGGGAGCGCTGGGGGAGAGACATAGTGGGTGAAGTGGGAATACGTATTGCCTTCTGCCAGAAATGAGCTACCTGACTGCCTCTGATGGTCCCTTTTAGGTGTCAGGCACTCAGGATGCAGAGAGAAGTACCCATAATACGAGCAAGGAGTGAAGGACCTTCTGAGATATGTCGACATTTATGGTTAAATTTGTTCAAGTTGCAGACATTTTGCTACTTTTTTTTTTTTTTAATCTATTTTGTTCCATTTTCTTTGTCTTCCAGCCAACATCTTTGGAGGGATTTCACCATCCCAGCAGCACCTTAATGATGTCAAGGCTGAACACCTTCTGCACACACTGTGGGTACTCTGGATGCCAGGGCACACTGGCATCATTTCAGGTGGTTCAGAAGCACGTTGTGGAGAGGGTTTTTCTCATCTCTTTTCTTCAGTCTCAAAGAGGAGAAGAAAAAATGCAGAGCCAGGATTTTAGCCCTTCATTTTATAATGTAATTGAAATGCCAAGAGACTGAAAAAATTCAATGTTGATGAAGAAACGGATGTTAGTGCAATGAAGAATAGCTCTGTCTTTGTCAGTCTGCAGTCTTTTATGTGTCACAGGCTGTCACTTTCTATTGCATTTCAACTGACTAATTACCCCAGTTTATTAAAAGTGAATATGAATTCACATTTTTTACTTTGCCGTGTACCGACTGCTGGAGTTATCAGGAGCTATTACTGAATGATAGATCCCACAGTTCTAGGCTTCCTCATGTGAGCAAGTACAGAGCAAATCTACCTCAATATCAATGAAAACCAGATATATTCATTTAAGGGGAAAATATATACTCAGTGCAGTGTATGCTCACATCCAAGCATTAATCACCCTGGTGTGTCCCACATGGCTCAGTGTATTATTAGAACCTCACTCACAGAGCAGAAGAGTGTCTGTAAGTGATGGTGTTGGAAGGGTTGGACTTGAATTAAATGTACTCATCGCTTCCTAATGGGGAGGTATTTTCTGACAGCTGTAATGAAAACTGCTGCTCATCAAAAGGTACTCTGTGTCCTAGCTCGCAAATCCATCCTCAGCTGCAAGTTGCACATTTAAATTTCAAAGTTTTTATCTCTAGCCACACTGGAGTGCACTTATAAGTGCAGTGGAAGGGTCAAATTAGATGAAATCAAAGCCCTGCTTCTGTTGAAGAGGCAATTTTAAGCTTTTGCAGTTGGATCTATGTGTTGTTATAGGCTTAAAAAAACCTCATCATCAAAAACAGGGATTTCTAGAACACAGTAATTATCACTTTGATCTGCACAACTCAGTTCCAGCAATAACTACAGTGTTAGAATTTCCTTATTCTGTATAAAATAACGTATCCAGATAAACAGGTGCATAGATTTCAATAGGTATTATAAAACTGGTATACACATTTATTACTGTTGATCTTTCACACCCTATTCTACACTTCAGAGTGTGCAGTCAGATTTCTTGCAAAGACGTCCACCCTGGCTTTGAAGGAGATGGGAGCTGGTATAAACCTCCTGTGCACTGGCGATATTAATCAATACAAGTAATCACAATAACTTAGGAAATTATGTCAGTAACAAGAGCTGGGAAAGAATGGAGCATCAAGTCTTGGAGGGAAATGCCATTTTGCCCAAAAGTATAGGATGGAAAATCAACAGGAAAAGGAAGAGGGTGGTATTCTTCTAGTGTTTTCGTAGTGAGCACTCATTGTTTACAATAAAATGCAGCCATTGTATGTTTTCCTATGATTTAAGATATTTACCTTTTCACAAGCTAAACAAAATGTTCTTTCATTAGAATGTACACATGAAAACAATGTTGTAAGGCTGGCTGTGGTGGTGGTGGTACCATCTTGTACATCTACAAAAACGCAATTAAGTGTATTTTTAACAGAATGCCTGCACACAGAGAGGCAGCAGGACACATGCTCAAACTGTCTGGACTCCAAGCAGGACCTCTTGTTGAGCTAGCCATGGCACAGAAACCACAAAGCTCCCTTTTCCAGTTTTTTAAAGCACTCTGTATGTGACAAATTTTGTCTTTTAATTTAAAGGATCGACTGAAGCTTTACGGGTTTGTGCTTTTGTTCAGAGGACACAGCTGCCCAGAGAAGCTGTGGTGCCCCATCCCTGGAGATGCTCAGGGCCAAGTTGGATGGGGCCCTGGGCAGCTGAGCTGCTGGGTGGCAGCCCTGCCCATGGCACCAAGTGGGACTGGGTTGGTTTGAGGTCCCTTCCAGCCCAAGCCATTCTGGGATTCTGTGATTAACACCAGATACCCTCTGAAGTACTTGTTCTGTTCCCAAAGAGCAACAGTCTATCTTTCAATCGAAGGGTAAGTTGCAAGCCATCTCGCTGCACTCATACTTGAAGAAAAGCTTTTTGAGGACATCTCCAAGCACAGAGGCTGGCTAGCTACAGCAGGGTGCAGCAACAGCAATGGAAACGGAAGAGGTTTCTCCACAGGCAGGGATGCAAAAGTTGGCTCCCTGCTGATGCAGATGATACCTGTGGAGAACAAGAACAGGTATGCTATTCAGGGAGCAAACAACATTTAAATCCCCATAAAGGGAAAGACACACCACACCCCAGCTGAGAAATTTGTAACCAGGCCTCCCCAGAACCAAAAGAATAGCTGAGAAACATTAAGACCCTCTTGCAACAGGAAGAGAGGAGGTGGGCCCCTGTGCTCTGTGCTACAGGGAAGAAATTCAACAGAAGAGGTGCTGCCTGCAGATGCTTGAGATGCTTTTTGGGGGTGTTCAGGTTTTTCCACTGCAGTGACTTCGTGCTGTTCATCCAACAAATTGCTAACCTAGTTAGAAGGGCTTTAAAGTAGGATCAAGGGAGGGGTTGAATGGAGAAAAAAAAGTGAGTGTAAACCAGAGCAGCCTGATGGGAACCTAAAATTTTGGAGGATTTGGTATTCATAATAGAGTCACAAGAGATACATAGAGGATAGTGAATCAATCCACTGAAGACTTCAGAAATCTGTATATCAATGCAAGAAATATTTGGGATAAACAGGCGGAGCTGGAAGTCTTAATACAAGATCAAAATTATGACTTAATTGGCATAACAGAGTCTTGGTGGGATAATTTACATGACTGGAATAATAATATGAAAGGAAGAAGAGGCAGGGGGAAAACAAGAGAGGTGTTGCCTCAGCCTGGATGCATGTATTTGCTGGAAGCCTGGCTCTTTGAGAAGGCTAAAACTGCTGAAAATTTTATGATTAATAATTACAGAGGAAAAGAACACAGGTACTTACCTGGTGGGAGGCCACCACAACTGGACACAAAACCAATTCAATGAGTGAGGCTTTCAGCAGTAATAAGGGGACTTTGATGATGTGGGAAATGGAGAGACCCTGTAGTAGGAGACAGACTGAGCAGCGTGTGTATAGGGTGCACAGAAGGACCTGTGTTCAGCTACTAGGTACTGAATATGGGACACAGAGCTGAACACCATTAGCCAGAGGCACCATGGGTAAGAAGAACACATTCTGCATCTGCATTAGCAGTAAGAAGTAAGCCAAGAGTCAATGATCTAGAAACAGAAAAAGATGTGGAGAAGGCCTCTGTGAAGAGCATCCTCATCAGTTAAAAGGTCAAATGTGAGCATGTGGCTGACATGATTAAAATCAGAACTTTCTTTTTTTTTTCCCCTAGAAATGGATATTTATTTAAGTTCATTTTTAAAAAAACCCTTTGGGTCTGATGAATTCTGTGTAGGACATTTAAAGAACTGGCTGAAACTGTCTCAAAGTCATTAGTAGCTTTTCTAGGAACTTGTGGACAGGGAATGAAGTACTGGATAACTAGAACAGCACAACATTGTGCTTTTATTTAATCAAAAGAAGGAACTGAGGAGTTATTAAAGAAGTCAAACTAATTTCAATCCTCAGGAAAAAAAAAAAAAGAAAAAAAGGAAGAAGTAAAGTATTTGGAAATCAATATTTCTTCATCATACTATGTGAAATTGACCTTATTGTCTTTTCTGTCTACGTAATGCACTTTTTTGGATAATGAGAGTTAACAGATTACATGTATTTTGACTTTAGTAAGATTTTGACACCATTCTACCTGATATGTTCATAAGAGATTATAGGGAAGACAAAAAATATTTTGGGTTGTAATTACTATTGTTTATGAACAAAACAAAAGTATGTTTCATCAAATGCTGTAAACATCTGATCCATCTGGGCTCCAGAGGGACTGGGGTTTCCCTGTTTCCATCCCATTCATATTAGGGGTGTGCAAATGCATGCTTTGGCATTCTACTGAAACAGGATGTTGTTCATTCTCAAGGGACTATACGTAGAATCAACAAACATGTTCCCTGCCCCCAAGCCTGTGCAAGTTCAGTGGACTACTGCCCTTGAGCAACCCAGCTGCACAGTGCTGGAGCAGAGGCCCTTCCAGAGCATGGAAGACCCTTTTGACCTGTATTAGGACTGTACAGCCTTTCCCTAGCTGATTCAGTAATAGTATGCTATGTTAGAGAAGACCTATTTAGATGTTATTAGCTAATGTGGCTTATTTGGGCTGAGGCAAGTCAGAGAACTGGAAAAGCAGATTTGCTGGCAGAGCCCTAAGGACAGAAGCTTCAGTTCTGGGCAGGCTGGATAGAGGAAGGGACAGTACCTGGTCTAGAAGTAAAATAAATCACTTTTCAAAAGAAGTCACACAGGTATCCTTTAACTCCTCTGGCAAATTACTATCTTAGCAACTGCAACTGGAATATTCAGTTTTTAGAAATTTCTGCTAAAACTTTTAGATAAGAGTTTGGTTAGAGCTACTTTTAACTAGAGTTTGCAGTATGCAACTCTAATTAAAACCCGGAACTGCAACAAGGGAATTACCAGTATGTATCTCTCCAAGCATATTGGCTAAACTTATGCATACTCCAGGCTGGGGCCTTTTAGGAAGTTTCTGTTCCATCAGAAAAGCAGTGCAGTGCAACTCAGTGATTGTCCTTTGGTCTTCAGGCATTACTGAACACATACATCTCATGGTACAAGTGCACAACGGCAGTGCAAGCAGTTAGCAAGCGTGACACAGAAAAGACAGATGTTGGGAAAAGACAGGCCTGAATGTATTTGACTTCTCTTCAAAAATGAAGTGTTTCACAAGGCACATTATCATTGCTCTATCAAAGCCTGCAGTTACACAAAATTTTTTCTTGGTATTATTGCTTTGGTAAGCAGCTCCTCCTTCTTCCTTCGACATGCTGCCCCTTTCTTTAATCTGTTTGCAAATCCCAGGAGTTGACCTGAGTTAAAAACAACTTTAGAATACAAAAGGGCATTGAGGCTGAGCCAAATGCCCACGAAAGCACAACCTAGTATGATATTCTTTACAAAATGGTGCTTGAGAACATAGACCTGGAGTAATTAAGAAGATGTGACAAAACATTCAAGAAGGCAGTTTTCTGCAAAAAATAAAAATAAAATAAAATAAAATAAAATAAAATAAAATAAAATAAAATAAAATAAAATAAAATAAAATAAAACAAAATAAGGAAATGTATAAATTTCAGTAAAATATGAATGGGAAAAATATTTTGGAAAGAGGAGAAGCAGAAGATAGAGAGGAACATTATGCCTGTCCATATATCCATATAACAGAATAAAGGCCATCTCATACGCAGTAACTCCCAGGTGGATATCATCAAAACAAAATAAGGACTGATTTGAATTGAAGTCAATCACAAAAAAAAAAAAAAAAAAAAAAAAAAAAAAAAAAAAAAAACAGAGAAGAGCATCATTTTCTTTGCTGCCAAATAAAATAAAAATTCAAATTTGAAATCTTCACATTTTTTCATAAATAATCCACAATTTTTTTATTAAGTCCAAAACATCCCTTACATGACCAAACTCAGCAAAGTGATTTTTTTATTTCAATGGCAGGAGATACACACATATAAGGTGAACTAGTCATAAAGGGTTTTTCATTCAGTCTGATAGGTATCAGTATTCAGAGGCTTTCCAGATTTGGTGATTTTACCATATTATTTGACAAATTAACAAATATCTAAATATTGTTAATGTGTAAAACCATGCACAGACTTGTGAAATACTTGAATGGTACAGTAAATTAGACATCATCTGATAAATCTGAAGATGACTTTGGGAAATCTTGTCCTTAAAAGTTATTTTGATTAAAAGCTGTTTTACTTTTTACTGTACTAAAAATATATAGCTGGTTGCTTGTTTCTTTTTAATTGAAGGACAGTAATTAATGCTTGCGATAAAAGGTACTGATTTGTAATTGCTGACATGAGGGGACAGCAGCTAAATGAAGTGCAATAACTTACAACATGTTTTGAGCTGGCATGAAAGCATTCATCTAATTATACCATTAATTTGCAAGAGTTTTTGTAGCATCATGTTATACTGTTGGGGGGGGGGGGGGGGTGAATTATTTAAGAATTATTAATATTTTATTAATTTTTGTTTCTGTTTTTCCCAACCTTTTTTCCATTTCTTTGCACAGAATTTCTTTCTAGAGAATTTCATGTAAGAATGAATTCATTTAAAGTTTCTTTCACATAACCTCCTACCTAGAGATTGTCATTTTCAGTGTCTCCTTGATTTTCCTACATAATTAGGAAACATTTTCATTTACTTTAAATTCTGGCAGCAACCTTCGGAAACCTGGAGTATCATTTTTCCTTTCCCTGACAATTCCATTGCCTGCATTCCAAGTCCATTTCTTATCGTTTTTATTCTTGTGTTTTTGTCATGATTTTACAGTTAGCCATTTTAAAAATATATAATTAAAATGCCAAAGCACCTGCTAGCCTCATGCATATGCATAAAATAGAATTATGTCCCCTCCGGGACACTGGTGTTGTGACTCTGGGGAAATGGCTAAGTAACCATGACAACGTGTCTCCACCACATCTTACTTCTAGTGAGGAAAGCATGATTTACCCTGTTAAACAAACCATATTACAACTTGCCCACAGCAAGTGGTGTCAGCTTTCCAGTAGAGGCAGCAGGTCAGGAGGGAGAGCAGCCCAGAACCATCCATCCAAGCCTCTCCAACTTTTCACTGCTTCATGGTTATGTTGATGTTCAGAGGCAAGATGAGATTCAGTGTGCAGTGTTCGCATTCCCATCTTGATAAGTGAGATAAAATGAGAGTAAGAAATGCAGTATTCATCAGCTGCAGGCTCCATCCCAATCCACAGCACTGCAGTGATGGACGGTGCAGGAGAACCCAAGGGTAGGATGTAAAGATTGGTGGAGCCAATGTGCAGTGATTCAGACATTTGAATGAGGTATTTTCTGCATCCTCCTTCCTGACAGTTTGCCAAGGCTGCCAATGCTCATTGAATGTCAGAGGAGGCTACCAGAAGTGGTTTTTCAAAGGCTGCTGCCAGAACAAAAGTTAAATATGATTTTTTTTATAATCTTGCTTATGATACTGATTATGTATTATCATATTTAAAGTGATTTTTTTCAATCGAATGTACTTTTCATTGCATATTTTTTTTACTTACACCTTACCTAATTAGAGAAGACACCTTGCTAATGCACTTTCTATAAGAATTTTATAGGAAAATTCCCATAATTGGACCTTTTCTTCTAGCATAATACAGCAACATTTGAATTGTAAGCGCTTTGCAGAAATGTTTAAATCAATCAAACTACTCATTAAAATTTTAAAATACTGCCATGAAAGTGTTTATGTTAACCCTCTTCTCACTATCAAATACTTACAGAAAAGCTTGAAAACTTAATTTGAATTCTTAATCACTTGAGGGCACAATTTGATTAAGAACAATAAACAGAGAGGTGAAAAAATTAAAAATATAAAAGTCTCCTAGAGAAAACAAAACTGGTGTTTAAAGGTCAAGTGCATACACATAATTAGTTCTACTTACATGAAGAATTGCAATTAGCTTTATGGATTGCATTTTGAAATTGCCGGGTGTTGTGAATCCTGGAGCCTTCTTTAGGTATCATCTGTCAGAGGCATGTGATTAGATCAGATTCTTAGTTAAGAATGAAAAAAAGCTAGATTATGCTTCCAGTGCAAAAAACTGCAAAGGCAAATCTGTCTTGAGCCTACCAAGAGGTGTCTATCAAATAACAACCCAGTACTCCTCAAATTATTTGAGGAGCTAACTTAAAATCATGAAATACTTGAGACTGCCCCTTTTCCAATTCCATGTACATGTACAATTCCAAATAGAGCGATTCTCTATTTACATTCTATGGTCTGATTATTTTATCTTCAGAAACAGCTCAGATCAGAAGTCACAGAATCAGAATCATTAACATTGGAAAAGATGACTAAGGTAGAACATCTAGTCCAACTAGACCTAGTCCAACTCCAAGGTCAAAGTCCTACCAGTGAGAAATTATTCACGGAAATACCACTCACAGAATCAAGTAATTCCAAATATCTGAATCCTTGAGCATGTTTTTATCACTCAGTATTTTGGACTATTTTCATTAGAATACCAATATATGCTTCATCAGGTAGACTTGACATTTGGACCATTTTCGTCAGTGATATAACAGTATTGGAGGTAAACCAGCTAAAGACAACTTACAGCTCTCACATTTCAGATTCTTTTGTTTTTAGAAAATAATTTAGTGAGTACTCTCTGTATGAGTCTCACCTTATTGCTCTCGGCTGTAATTGCAATAATATATAGAAGACAACCCAGTCCTTCTTGCAGGGTTTAGATTGAAGGCTTTTACTTCATAAAGAACATCCAGAACTCAGAGATATGAGCTCAGAAAATTAAACTGAATACACCAGCAGACTGAAAGGAGAAGGCAGTGGCTTCTGAAAGACACAAATTTTACTGATGAAGAGATTTGGTGGCTTTGTAAACACCAAAACTTTTCGACTTATGCCAATGATGTCATGTTTTCAGACACCTGAGAACATTCTTGGCTTAAAAATGCAGTGCAGACACAACAAGAGGCCACATCTCCAAGTGCTAGCAAATGATAGCTATTCCCCACCACTGCTAACATCTGGTTTTGAGCAATAAAGTTAGTGTTTGGCCTTTAGGGCTACTTAGCAGTGTTTTATGTTCTGAAAGATACGACACTCTGGAAAACTTTCAGAATTAGTTAGTTTTCCAGTATCCCAGTACCATCGTGGCTCTGAGCTTCCTGAGCAGCAGGTCAGCCAAGAAGCACAGCTACTGTTTCTTACTAGGCTCTCCAGTTGCCTCTGGATGCTTATTCAAAACTCACTGCACATTTACTTTGTTTCTTTTTTTTGATGACAAACCTGTAGTAGAGGTAGCAGTGTACCATGGCCTGGATCTCTGAACAAAGCTCTGGGTTTGGGTCTGGTTTGTTTGCTGTTTTCACGTGATTGCTGCCACATAACTGTCTCCTTAATATTCAGAGACAGGCTGTGGATGATGAGTGGAGGAATGAGAAGCAGACAAAGAAACAGAAGCCCAATTTGTAATACTGCCTAGGCCCGCAACTTAAGTAGTGGCTTTGGGCAAGTAACTTGCAGCAAACTCCTATGGAGGGTGTCTGGGGTTTTACAGAATGCAGCAGGAAAATAAAAGGGGAAAACACTGCATCTCAGTTTTCCTATCTGTAACATGGGACTAATACTTACCAACCAACCCACCTCACAAGGGAAATGCAATAATTAATTAGCTAATGCTCATACAGCACTTTAACTCTGTAAAGTGTAAAATAAATGTTAAGCATTATTGGCACTTAGATTCTGCAGTGATTGGTGCCCTACAATTCCCTAAGCCAGACAGCTAGTTATTGCTGCTCAGAGCAATGGTAGCTTACAACGCATCCTGCATTATCAGCTAGTTTCTAGACAGTTACATGCCAGTGGGCTGTACATACACCCTCTCACACATGCCAGCTGTCACAAAGGGGCAGGATGTGATTCTGCAGCACAGAAAGTGCACTCTGTAGCCACTCTGCATCTGAACATGTCTTTTTGCTGTGGCTTTTTTTCCTCCTCTCTGAAGCAGGGTTTAAGTTATTAATCGTTACATGCAAGCCACCTTTCCACTATGGAGATGGTATTTTACGTAATTTTGTGAAACAGTTCATCAATATTGCTGAAAATATCCAGAATTCCTGTAGATTCAGGGTCAAATGAACTAATTGGTGAAACACATAAAGGAAAAAAAGAAAGAAAAAGACTGCTCCTCTGTATTATTTTGTTTTAAAATTCTTTTCTGTGCTATGTTTTCTAGTGAACATGAAAACAGCAGCGTCTAAAATTATGTCTGAGAGATGGAGGTGTAAGTAATATTGTTTCATACTAACTGCTGCTTCATAAATCAGAGAATAACAGAATCATACAATATCCTGAGTTGGAACCTGCAAGGATTATTGAGTCCAACTCCTGGACTCTCCCAGAATACAAACCCTGTATCTGATAGCGCTGTTCAAAAGCTCCTTGAACTCCAGCAGCTCAGTGCCATGCCCACCATCCTGTGCAGCCTGCTTCATGCCCACCTCCCTGTGGTGCAGCACCTGTCCCCAGCCCCCAGCTGCCCTTCCCTGACAGCTCCATGCCGTTCCCTCGGGTCCTGTTGCTGTCCCACAACAGAGCTCAGCGCTGCCCCTCCGCTCCCTGCAAGGAGCTGCAGCTGCCATCAGGCCTCCCCTCAGCTCCTCTGCTCCGCGCTGAGCAAATCCAGGGACCTCAGCCGCACCTCACACACCTTGCCCTACAGACCCATCACCATCTTCATAGCCCTCCTTTGGATGCTTGGTAATATTTTTTATGTCCTTCTTATATTGTGGCGCCCAGAAGTGCACACAGTACTCAAGGCAATGCCAAAGTTCATGAATTTCCATCAGTCATGGGTTTTATGGGATTTCTAATGTTAAAGCATGGCACAGATAGCAGGAAGAGATTGAAAGAGATTGGTCTTGCAGCTCTGTAGTCCAAAAAAAGAGCTTTGCCCTCTCAGATATAGCCAGAGAGGTTATTACTGAAGCTTCTACGTTTACACTATATGCACTTGCAGGATTTTATTTCAAGTGAGATTCAACGTGATCCTCTGGGTTAAACATCATTACTATGCGTATGTTTCAAAGTTATTCAAAACACTGGTCAGTTATTCGTATCTTTAAGGTTTCATCTGAATTTCGAGCACATCTAGCACAAAACAAGTGGAGAGTTCCTTATTTAATATCATCCCAAAGAAATGTTACTCACATGAACCAAAGGCACCCACCGAACCACATCAAAACAGAGTAAAAGAGGACAGTTGTAAATTCTTGTAACAATTTACATACTGTTTTGAACCAGAACACGAGGGTAGATTTGTCTTCATATCTTTCTTTCTTCAGATTTTGTAAGAAGCAATCTGGACCATAAGCAAAGAAATAACTGGACTTTGGAGTTTAAAAGTGTATCCCAGTGCAAAAGGTGCTTGATTCTTTCTAAGTTTCAAATACTGTTTCCCCAAGCATCTCCTATTTAGTTTTGTCAGCCATCAGTTTGCAGACATTCAATCTGAGCCAGTCATTATGGTATTCTGATACCTGCAGCAGCATGAAAACTGTTCAAATATTAACACATATTTACACACTGAAGACAATTCCAGCAATCCAGTACTTTATTATGGGATATTGTACACCATGTTATTTAATTAGTAGTATCCATGGGAACCGCATGTTAATTTAATTAGTGAACAGGATCAAATTGTCTGGTTTTGTCGTCAGTCCTATGGAAGTAAGCAAGAGTACTTTGTGTAAGGCTTAGCTGGTTATCATAAGCACTGTATCAGTCTCATTTGAAGTTACTGAGAGTGAATGACTTAATTTATCTTTTTCCATTTACCATTCCAGCATCTGGGGCAATGCAAAACAAAAATATAAAATGTTTGTATGCCAGGGTAAAAATCAATTACAGTGATTTTTTGCTTTATTTCAGATGAGAAGATACATGAATCCACCCTTTCAAAAACTTGCTGAGCTTTAAGGCATGTTGCAAGCAATTTCTGTTTTTGATTTGCCCCTGCCCATGGAGAGAACGTTTATAAGCCAATACAATCTCTTTAGAAAACACTTCTCATCAAAATCCATGATACCGATCTTTGCAAGTTTCTCTCAGAAATGTCAGCACTGTCAGTACGTCTCTATTGCAATGTTCTTGAACTCTGGGACTAATATTCGTTTATGAATCATCAAGGTCAAGCAAAGTCAGACAAAAAACATATGGTTTTGTTTGTTTGTTTGTTTGCTTGCTTGCTTGCTTTATTCTTCAGTGAATGAATACCTGAGATATTTCTTGACTGGTAAACAAGCTAACTTGTCACTCAGTCCAGGACGTTTTAAAACAAGCCTAGCTCTTGTTTCCTTCCTTTTCAGCAAAAACTTTTGTTTTCCCATTTTGGCAAGCAAGTAAGTCTGCTGAGGAAGAAACTGAGTTTGTCTTTTTAGATAATACTGTACAAGTTCTAAATGTTGTGGTTTTGTACCTGGGGGATGCAGACTTTCTTCTCCGAAGATAATAACTCAGTAATGTCACGTCTGCAAAAACTTTAACAGGGAAGTAACAGATGCCAGAAAAATGCATAAGAAGATGCTGTTGCTGGAGGATAATATTAGAAAAACAGCAACCTAGAAATGAGAAATACTTTTTAATTAGGTGTTATTACATAACAATAACGATTGTCATGAAGTAAGGAAACATGCATTATAGGAACTGACTATGTCCAGTAAAAGCTGAAATTTTACTTCAACACTCCTCATCTCAATTATTGGTATCTGCTTTTCCTACTGAATCTTACAGTATGTGATAATTTCCGAAAACCATCTATACCAGGGCCAAATGATAACAGTAAGGTCTCAGTTCTAATTTAAAAAGAAAGATTTTAACTTACAGCTACAGAGGAAGACTTCATGTACACACCGTGTATTTTTTAAGTTTTATATTAAATACATACAGGGATCGGACATTTATTGTTATTATAATTGTATTATTTACATATTTCAGGATTCTAAGATTAACTGCATCTCTTGAGAGAGCACTGCTTGATGGTTTCTGGACACTCATGTAGGCAATTGCCATTTTACAGTGAAAACAAAAGTGAAGTTACAAAATCCTCTTAGAAGATCCTGACTTTGTCAATCTTCTTTGCTCTTTTCTGGGACACAAAGCATTGACTAGCAGGACCGATATACCTCTCATCTATTACTGAGGTGGTTGTCAAGGAAAAAACACTCTTTTTTTTTTTTATAATATCATGAGAACTTGACTTCTTGTAATTCCAGTCCTTTGTGACCTGTGCAACAACTGCTGTGCAATGTGCAGGGTCAAGGACCTGGAAGCAGGATACTTGGTAAGTACTGATGGAGTGATCTTGGGTAAAGTCTTTATCTCTTGACATGCTTTGTTTATCTCTCAGAATGGCAGGCTCTTCAGGGCAAGGCGTGTTGCTCACTGTGGCATTGTTCCTTGCCTCCTGCAAAAGATCCTCCATCTTCAAATTTTTAAGGCAAGTCGGTAATGTGTATAATAAATATTAACAGGAACATATTCTCTTCTTCCTATCCGTTTATGGCCCCCTTTACAATTTAATTATCAACGCCAAATGTTTAAAGTCATTAGAGACTTTTATTACGAATTTATGTCTGTAAATCAAAACTGGGCAATTTTAGAGTCTATTATCTCTAAATGAAAGTAAGTACTCGGTATAGCCCACCTTAAAAAGAACAGCATCCCAGTGACTTCTTGCAGTGCAGTGCTGCCCTTCTCTTACTGCAAATACTAAAAACACACACATACAAAAATTAAGCAATGGTTGTATCATTTATTCCCACTTATCCATATCAAGAAGCTGTCTGATTGCACAGCCAGGGAGGAAACAGAGCTCCATGAACATGACTTTGACTTTGCCTCAGAGAGTGCCTGGTACGATGCAGGGGCTGTGTGCTCCTCCCCAGCCCCACATGCCCTTGCAGTGTGGGCTTGTGTCCACACGGCACCTGCTTCTCACACTCCTGGCATCATAATAGCAGCACTTACTGACATCAAGGGAAAGACATGAGAGATGACAACAACTCAGCCTTCCTGTCACTAGATCAAGGCAAAGGTCTTCTGACCCGCTACAAGAGGCAAACTGCTTACTGAAACATCACCTCAAACAAGCATTTCCAGCTCACAGAGCTCAGCACATTACGTGCTCGAGCAGATCCCAGAACAGCAAAATGTTCTGCGAGGTCTTCAAGACCTTTGTCTCCAAAAAGGAGATGTTCTCCTGCTTTCTGAACAGTGGCGTTTTGGCAGCTGCTCTGGCAACTGTCCTTGAGAAGCCAATGCCAGAAAACCATGACAGCCATATGGGCCAAACTCTGAAATCCTGACTGATCTGCACACGCTCTTAATACAGACGAGGCCTCCATGAATTAGATGGAAGTTTTTTTTGGAGAAGGACAGGGGAAGGGATTCTTTGCTCTCCAAGTCAAACACTGAAAACAAATTTGCAGAGAAGGAGATTGGATTACTCTAATATCACTTAATAAGATGTAGACTAGTTCAGAATCATATAAAGGCTTCCCCAAAACAGTTGTTTTGTATTTATAGCATGCTTCTCATTCTAGAGATTGAAAGTACAGTGACCCAATAAAGAAGCCCTGCAAACAATAACCTGTTTTTCCCCAAACTAAAGGAAGCCATGAGATGTATCAGATTAATAATTACAACAACAGAGAATGGTTTAGGGTGGAGGGTTTTTTGTTTTTTTTTTTTTTGTTTGTTTGTTTCTAATTATTATTATTGGTTTGTGTTTTTCTTTTTTTTTTTTTTCTTTTTTTTTTGGCACTGTAGGGTGAATTCAGGGTCAGGGAAAATGCAATTTCCCCAGCTGGAGCTTGGCCAGGACACATCTTTTACCCTTTGCTTGTGCTGCACCAAATAACTGTTAAGAACAAAATAGAAACTGTTTCAATTCTTTGCAATAAATTGTATTCTAATGCTTACAATAAATCACTTCATAACAGATAGAACTGCAGTTTCGTTTGCACCACATCACTTCCTATTTTCCACCTATAGTCTGAGTACCTAAGCATGTCTCCTTTGTCTTATGCAGAGTTTGGACATGATTAAAATCTAGTGAAATCCAGAAAAAAATCTCAGTGACCTAGTGGGCTTTGGATAGCAGAGTAATACCATCTGATATCAATATTTCATGGATATTGAAAACACAGATCATTTATTTTGGTGATTTTTGCAAAGATTTCATCATAAGGACCTAGCATGCAATAAAAATAATTCCTTTATGTTACTTACAAAAGATGTTTCACAGTTGAACATGCATCAAAGTCAGTTGCTGAGGGCATTATATATAATATGCTAAATCTTCAACAGATGGGCTATAGAAGAGGCTGAATAAGTCCTTGATTAGTGTTGTGCCTCTATTCCTCTTCAAAACTTCCAGATGCCGTCATGTTGTTAATAATCTAGGGATCTCTCTACACCATATTGGACCTGCTTGTCAGCTCTGCCCAATTAGCAAAGATAGCTCCAAGGTAGGAGCACAATTCCTAGGGCAGTGGTTTTCAACATTTTTCAATTTGTGGACCCTTAAGGATTTATCGCTGGAGACACGGATCTCTGCACAGCAAATGAGAATCTACTGGCAGTGGACATGCAGTTTTTGCTTACCTTCTGTACTCCCCATAGTAGTAGTGTTGGGACCCTCAGGAGTCTGCAAATACACCAGACTGGAAAAGACTGTCTTAGGATAATGGGTTTCTCATAAAGAGATTTATGTTTTTCTTGGGTCTTGGTAGTGGAGACTTGCAGTTTTCTGCCACGTATGAGCAGTAACCCATCCTAGAAAATCAAACCCTGTGAATAAAGCAAAGCAAGCACTCTCAAAATATTTGGGAATAATATGTTCAAATAACAATTAGTGCTTTTTTTTTTTTCTTTTTTCTTTTTACTTTTTTACATTTTTGGCTTTACCACAGGAAACATATAGCTTCATTTAATGTTTTGAAAATATTTTCAGAATGTTCATGAATTCAAAGTGAAATAAATACAAGTACCTCAGCAGAACTGCCATTTAAATCACATTAACTTTACTAATTAGGGGAAAAAAAGAAGGCGTCTCAGTATCGAGCATAATTTGTGCTTATAGAACTTCACACTTCAGGTGATATACTCCGCCTGAGAGATAGCTAAGAGAGCAATGTACCCATCAAAATGGGAAATCAACCATGGCCACTAAATTTTTCAGTTCTCAAAGATTAAAGCAAAATAAAAATCCAATTTGCCCAGAGGAATTTTAAGTCTTTAGAAGAAACCAAAGTCATTATATTCAAATGAGTGAGTATATAGAATTAGCCACTGATATCAAAATGATTTCTTGTTGGATAGCTGGAAATAATAGATGGAAATGTGCTTGTCATAACACAGTACTTGAGCATGCACATTTAATTCACATTTGCCTACACTTTCAAGTTTCTTCCTTTTTGACAGCTGAAACTGTTCAGTGGCTTACCTGCTGCCAGGAGCAAACTTTCAGACATCAGACCACGGGGGAAGAGCTATGCAGCTTGGACACAACCAGAGGCCCCTGTCACCCATCCTCATCACAGGCATGTCTGCATCTGTGAGGTTTTCCAGCCCCTCTCTCTCTTGGGGCTGTGCTGTGTAAAGCACAACCAGTTGGCACCTCACGGCAACATGCCAAGGCATCGCACTGGGTGGTGGAGGTGGGGAGAGGTTGTGGGTGCTGCGTGTATTTGAGAGGTACAGGAGTAGTTAGTGAGAAGCACAAGCATGTGTGAGTCTTGCTTTCAGTGCTTGGGACTTTATGGGTTTTATGGCTGTGTGATAGCATAATGATGCTGTAAATCATGCATAAAGGGCCTCTCGGGAATTTACCTTATGTAAGAAATTTCTCAGGCAGTGCAAAGACATTTCCACCAGGCTTTGGCATATGCAACAGGAGAAAACAGAAGGAGCAGTATAGCTGGTAAGCCATGGCCTATGGCTGTCATTGTTCGAGAGAATCCTCAAGATGCAGATTTGCCAGAGAACTCCAGTAGCCTGAGAATATGGTGCAAAGGCAGCTTAAAGCCATTATTAACTTCCCTTCTTATTCTGCTCTTGGTCGGTATACTAAGTCCAGGAAAGGGGAAAAGGAGAATTAGGGAATCTTTGCCTCCATAAGCGTGAGCTGATAATGATTTATCCACAAGGTTAAATAGCACAGAAAATAGCAATCAATATTGGAGGGTTGTACCTTAAAAGTGCAAAGGCCATTCATGCTTTCTGGCCTGCCATGGAGAGGGTTGCAGCACCATCAATAATTGATGCATAAACTGTGCCTACTTATTCCCAAATGCTGCAGTAAGTACATACACGCTGAGGCTCAACTCCACACAGCCAAAATCCTTTCTTTAGCTTGCAGCTGTTTCATTTTGAAATTGAGCTGATTTTTATTTTTAATTCTGATGGTCTGCCCCTATATCCCTCAAATGTATTAGCCTTTCTTAAGAAATGTATATCTGCAGTAAGGAAAATTACTTGATTCCAGGATGCAAAGTCACTGCAGGTTACCTGTGCCACCCAACTGTGGAAGGCAGAAAAGACCGGAGCATCTCAAAGCAGTACCTTCAGCCAAAGCAATCCTTCTAACAACACACCATTAGAGACTAGATTTCTACTTCTTGTGCCAGTTACCAAGCATTTCATCATCACATATCTGGTAAGTGAGTTTCCCATTTTGACTTTTGATATTAATACATCATGGTAACAAAATTCAACTTTTTTTTTTTTTTTTTTTAACAGAAGTGACACTTGAGCTTGGCAGAGAATTTCAGTTAACAGTGTGTTTTTGGAGGAAAGCAAAAGAGCCAAGAGTCAGTTACTTATTGAGCTATCCATCACTTTGATAGCGAGACCTGGCCTAAGTCTTTCTTCTTCAAGACATTAATTTTCTACCTCCCCTTCCTTGATCGGAGCAGAACTGATCCTACTCTTGTGGAAATCAATGGCAGAAATCCCACTAATTTCAGTGGATTAGTTCCAGTATCTCAATTTACATGTGATTAACAGTAATTTTGTCTACTCAGTGCCTAAAAAATTCATAATCAAATTTACAATAAGCTGTGCACTGATTTTCTAGGGATCCCAGCTTATTTTATTGGCTTCTAATTTCAACATTTAATCACTTTTGGTTCTAGCCCAATATGCAATCATCTGACCACAGAATGTGTTCTTAAAAGCTTCCCACAAAGTTGCCGGATTTTTAGCTGATGGAATGTTAATTTGTAGGATTTCTTTAATATCGAAGTGCGAGCAGAATTGCTCTGCTCGACAGACAGATATTCATCCTCTGAACATCCATCATACTGAAAGCATTTTTGTACTTTATTAGTTGAGGTGAATGTAGAGCGATTCACAGCTATGGGATGAGTCCTAGGAATGTGGAGCAAGTGTGGAGCCTGGGTTTTAAGGGTATGGAGATTCTTTGCAAATAACACACATGCTTAAAATGAGAGATCTGTGTATGTTTATCTAAAATCATCCACTAGCCATCTGTCTGGGATGACCATTTCGAACCATGGCAGTCCAGTAAGTCTGTTGGCCATGTCACAGGAGTCCCAGTCATGGATGCAGAATGCTCTCTTTAGGAAGGTCCTGCCAGCAGCCTAAGTAGACCCTGAAAACTACCAGCAGGAATCCATTTAGACCATCTGGGAGGATCTATAGGATATATAGATCCTGTGAGGTGCTTAGTACACTTGGGTACTGCTGTGAGCCGATTCCTCACTGATCCTGCTGGTAGTGGGGAATTAGCAGCACTTCAAAGGATAAAATCACAAGGATAAAATCACAAGATTTAAAAAAAAAGATGTGACTGACTCTGTTACTCATTCAAATGAGGGACTAATTGCTGTAGTTCAACTCCAGTCAGGTTGTTTCTAAGCAGGTGTTGTGCATGCCTCCCCTGATATCTCAGGCAGGGCACCTGCAAAAGGACTGCTATTCCTGTCTTGTGTCCCTCAGGATTTACTCTGTGGGAAAGATCACTAACAAGCATTTAGCCTCCTTTAGGGTAGGCTCTTCAGAGAGGTCTGTCTTTTCAGAAACAGCTACCTTCCATCATTCTATAAAAGACTGCTTTCTTTTATTACTCCAGACATGATATGGACACAAGTTTCCATCAGTGAAAGGCTATTGAGCAAGGATCGGCAGTGAGCTATTTCATTAAAGGCTGTCATGTTAACACACCAAAGATTCATTTGTTATGAGAACTTCCACCTCAAGTTAGGAATTTTGGCCTTTCCAAGCCTCCCCTTTTCCTCCATGCTGAGCACTACTCTGCTGGCAGCCTTCCAAGCTACTGTTCCCAAGATGCACCATGCAAACAGTGAGAAACTTTCCAAATCTCTCTTTTTTTTTTTTTTTTTGCATATGCTTGCCTGGCTAAATACATTATTTGATACTTATTCTTTAATTTATGGTTGTGAAAAAATATACCAAGCCCTGCACAGCCGAGCTCATTGCTGTGACTCTTTCTGATCGCTTTATCAAATAGAACCCTTTCTTTAAGCTGTTAGCTAAATGTCGCGTGAAGTTCTGAGAACAAATTGTGCTGCTTTGGGACATTAACTTCACATTAATTTGGCTAATCACTTCTACTTGATAGAAGTTTGTTTGAAAAAACAGGATACTTGGGCTGCAGTGAAACCTGTGCAGAGTCACTTAATAAGAGCCATCATCCCTGGTAGCGGGCAGTGAAATCTCATGATGGGCAAATGTGGAGTTAAGTATGAAAACACCCAGGGAGCGTGTTTTACTGGGTGCTTGTGTGTAACAAAATGGAGGTAGGGATCAGCAGGAATTAGAAAAAACAGACTCAACAGAAAGAAATGAATGCTTCAATGAGGCTTAACCCTCACTTTCCTGTCTTATTCTTCCTATGGACAAATACATGCAATGATGCCCTGTTTTACAGTCAACTCCACAACACTTGATGTCTTTTTTTTCTTGCAGCCTAGACCCTTGAAGTCAGAAGACTCATGTGAGATTGTACCCTTTTCTCTCTGCCTTCTTCTCCAATAAAGTCTAACACTTGCAGGAGACGCCCCAGGAGACTCTTACTCCTGGTGGCTCCAGAGCCAGAAGGCACAAAGGATGTGCTATTTTTCATACCCTGTGATTTTACTGCCAATGTCATGATTAATAAGTTCCTGACACACTCATTTCTGAGCAGCAAGGACTGTCAGTGCTTTCCTGTCAGGGCTTTCCTCTTTGTCCAAGAGGGAGGCTAAGCAGGGGTGCAAGCTGCTGGGAAGGTGATATCCTGCAGTGGACAAACAAGAAGCACCACTTGCAGTCAGCTCCTCATTGCCCACATACTACACAGGAGAGGAAAGTGTGGCTAAAAGGACAAGGTGGATGTTTCAGAGGTTATTTCAGATCTGTATACGCAGCCAGGCACCCTCCACAGTTAACCCTCCACACTTCTTACCTAGAGGAGTGTAACAATTGGAAAGATTAGCAATGCAAGAGAACTATAAGCATGAGGCAGAAGAAAAATCTGTTACCATGCCCAATGTCTTCAGCATGCAGAAGAAAGGAACAGTTCTCCAAAGCATGAGAATGGCAGGTGACTGCCTGACTCCAATCCCCTGGCAAATCACTGTCAGCATGTAAGGGAAGGAAACAACAACAACATTTCTGTTGAGGTGAAGGCATCTGCCCTGAAGTGCTCACTTGCTGAACTCTATTTCCTAATAGCAACAACACTATGTGATATGGTGGATGAAATCCAATAGGTAAATGACTTCCTCAGGAACACCACCAACTGGGACAGTCTGAAAAAGAAAAGAGGCAGCCATAAAGAAATAGAATATCAAGTGACTGAATGCAACACCTTCATCCTGGGAGAAGGCAGCCAAGGTGCTCCAGAATGCTGGAGGCAAGAGGATCCCTTCCCTTGCCCTCCTTCATGACATGGGGAGCAGGCAGAGCACCCAGCTCTCTTCTTTGTGGTGGAAGGCATGGAGGAGCTGTGTTCCTTCTGCAGCAAATGTAAATGAAGCTGAACTCCAAGGCACATCAAGCACAAAATATTTTTGGAAATGTAGGGTGAGAGAGAAATTCAATTTGTTTAGTTCTTATTGATGTCACTTTCAAAGTCTTTAATCAACTTGCCAAGGTTTTGGCACTTTGCCTTTTTTTTCTTATTGCTTATCTTGTTGCTGAATGTTCTAGATGTTGCTGTTATATTTAGGAAAGTTTTGCTAATCTCCAGCCATTTTTAGTGGCATCTTCTGCACAACACACAGGGTTGCTTTTAATGATTCATCCGTAGAAATTTCCTTTGCCCACTCACATACTTTGCCCCAAAAGGCCTTTACTTGCAGTTGCTGTAGGTTGCTCCTGACTCAGCAGCTGTCCCACAGAGAAAAATGTAGACTTCTCCTGCTACCACATTCAGATCCAGTTAGGCCAATCCACTGCTCGAAGCAGAAGCCAGCATCCAGAGCACAGCCAAGGCTATGCAGCATCTACAGAGTGTCATCCAGCTTCTTTTAGAAGTGCCAAGGCTAGGCTCAGGCACATAATTAGTATATGTGAATGGCTCATTATAATATGTAAATGACACGCTAGGTCAGAACTGCACGCCCATTCAAACTAATGAACTGTGCACTTTTTTTTTCAGTGGCACTAGTAATTGGGTGCATCATTTTTCTATTGCTGCTAGGCAGAGAATGAGGAAGCCATCTGTAACGACAAGCCGATGTTTGTGGCAATCCCGTTGAGAAGTAAAGGAAAGGACTGCTAATTTCCAAGTGTCCAGCAGGGAACCAGTATTCATGCCTCCAGTCACCATTGCCACAATTCTTAGTATCTGAGCATGTAATTATATGGTCATATTTTTAGAAGGGATCAGCATTTAAGATAACTGTTGAAAACTCCTAGCCGGAGCAGCATGCAGAGATCTGCCTGAGCACCCACTGTCTGAAGTGCACAACACCTGCGTTTTGAAAATGCAGCTGCATGTGGCCTTGCTGCAATGAAGAAAATATTAATACCTCATTTGTGAGATCTGTTTATCCCTTCTAAAGATAAATTCTACTGTAGAGTTAAGCACTCCCTCTGAAAAAGACTAACACCCAGTTTAGCATCTCCTCCTAAAAATGGATAGACTATGAAGTCTTGGTAAAATTGATTTATTTCTACCCTCACAATTAGACTATTTATTTATTCTATTAATTAAAATTCTTGATTGGAATCTTTATCAAGAATTAGTTAATAATCAAAGAATGATTCAAATACCAGCTCACACAGGTTGTTTTTTTTTTAAACTTCAGATACATTTTACAGAGGGATATGATTATTCTTTTATCCCAATTTTAGATATGAAAACAAAGAACTGAAAAAAAATGTGTTAAATGTCACATTGTAGACAGTCACCAGAGCTTGGAACAGAATTGAAATCGCCTGGCTCTCACTCTCCAGCAGATATTGCCCACAACAGCACTAGAAGTACATTGGAGCAACGTGCTTGGACTCCTAAGCTGACTCTGTACAAGACAGATCTTTATATGACTCAGATTCAGTGCAGTGTCCATGCAAGATATCCCAGACTCTAGTCAGAGCAGGTAGCTCCCCACAACACTGCACTGTGTCACATGGAGTTGCTTATGCAGGTTTTTGATAGCTCACAGATCTCTGCAGCAGGCTCTGTTTTTTTGTGCAGAGGTAACTTCATGTTTATTAAAGCATCCCATCCCATAGAGTCATTGCTTTTGGGATCAGCTCTTAAACACAGTGATTTTCAGATTCTTCTTGTTTGTTATCTCTCTTCTACCAATCACCTATTTACATGAAGTCATCTGTGTCCCACTGTTACTCTTTTCCATCTTTCCTATGCTAGGGTGGCATTGTGGGGATACAGCCATGTTATAATGCCATCTCTATTACAACTGATTCAGAAAAATCATTTAAAATGTCAGTTAATCCTAATTCACCCACTCACATAGCCATTCTGACAGTGAAGGTATTTCCCTTCTGGCAATTTTATGAAGTAAGAGTAAGACAGCAGCTCTGAGCTTCAGAGTAGCTCTAGAACTGAGGAAGTGCACACCATCTTCACTAGCCTCAATAGCTTGGTTGCTTAGAGTACCCTCATGGGTGAATAGGTCAATAATGAGCCATGATGACAAAAAAGAGAAAAGGCTATTTTGAAAAAACTGGCTGTGTTAAAAGCCAGGATTAGCATTCCCAAATTCCTTCTGAGGATGTCCAACAGACAGCAGTGAATGGAAAGGGCAACAACTTAACTGCAGTGATTTACTGAGTGAAAACACAGCAAATTTGACAGGAATCTGCAGATGGAAGTGCTAAACTCTTTGCATATAGTTCTTGCTTTTGATGTCAACAGGAATATCAAAGAGATTAGGATAAGGTCAAACTATATAATATTTCTGGACGCAGAGTTTCAGTATTAGCATTATAAAAAATGTCTCATGTTCCCAAAACTTAAATACATAATTTGTGAATGGCATTATGTGTTTTCAGCTGGCAGTGAAGTGTGATATACTCTTAATGTCTTTCTGAAAATGTTAGATGAAAAGCTATCAAAACTATTGTCTTCTATTGGCATTCATATAGTACAGTCTAAAAACACTTCAATCTCTCTCTTTAAACTAGAGGTTTTACTATTTTTCACATCATTTGAATTTTTATTACATCTAAATAATAAAATCCATTATTAGGATCAATCTAAATCCACAGTATTTGCAATTTTAGGATTTTCTCCACAGATTTGGCTCTACTCTCCAGAATTTAAGCCTTCACTTTACAGAAGTGAACTTTCTCTTGCCCTTCTGGTTCCAAAGGTATCTTGGCAACATTTAAACGCTTCACCTTTCCAATATATGGCTTAGTGCTGAGTGCAGAAAGATTGAATTCAAACTTGCAAGCCACATTCCATTTATAAAATGAGGTCTAATAAAAACTGCTTGTTTGGCTGCAGATAAGGTAGTCATGCTAGCAATTATGTTTCATACTCTTTAGAACATTAGTAGGGCGTACTTGAAGGAAAATTAATAGAAAATGAATGCAATAGATGCGTTATTTTCCAGATTCAATGAATTTGAAAAATATGTAACAATGTATATGAAAATAATTGTTGCTCTTAATCACGGGTTTTGCTTCAGCACTATCTGCTTAAATGACCCTAAGTCATAGAGTGCTTTTTAGCGTTTCTTACCATTTCTTAAAAATTGAATTGCTCTTGCTAAATGACTGGTGGCTGTCTCTATTCCCTCCCCACAGACCACAGAGAATGAGAAAGGAAATATTATCTTGTTTCTATTTCAGAGCCATCAGCCAGCTTTAGAAATCTTTTTGACTATTTACCTATGAGACGCCCTTTTCAGAGAGGCTGTGCTGCACCTGTTGGGGTGTAGGAGCCAGGTGGGTGAATGATAAACTTTTAAGTTCTCTCTCTCTCACACAGTTCATTTGGAATTATTTGGGAGATGTGAGGGAACATTCTCCCCTTGGGAGCAAATTGCCCAACACCTCACCAGAAGGGACCAGAAGAGCAATGTCAAATATCCAGAGTGTTGTTGAATAGAAACTCTTCATGGCCATCAAGCCTTTGGTATCCAGACCTAAATCTTGACCAACTTCAGCAGCAGCCAGTGCAAGCAGAAACAGATGAAGAAAAGAATTAAGACATAGAGATTTCTCAGGGACTTTTGAGGAGTGAAGGGGGCTACAGGGCAGACAAGATTTCCTCTCACTGCAGATGCTGCATGGATAGAGCCATTCTCATCTCCATATGGATGAATCTCAGTCAGGTTACCTGGGGCAGGATACTGCCCTGCAGGGCTCATGAAGCAGAAGAGAGCACTAAAACACTCCCAGACCTCCTGAAAACCCATACCTGAGCCAATATTCTGGAGCCAAAAGTGGTAATTTCCCTAAAGATAATACAGTCCTAAGTCACAGAGAGGATAGTAGAAAGATACTACAAGGCTAGATAGTTAGTAGCAGTTCAGCAACAGCAACTGAAAGCCTTCAGCGGACAAATTTAGCTTACCTGGGTTAAGTTTTGCTTTGCTGCGTGAGTATAAGCACATAAAGCATTTTAGTCCAGGGTCTTTCTGCACCCACCACGGTTTTGAGTGGGAAAAGACCCCTTCCCAAACACCCACTAGTGCTCATACATCCTTCAAGATCTCAAGTCCAATGACTCTTAAGAGGATTTCAAGTTGCCTTACTCTCTTCTGAAAAGCTTTGTCTTGTGCTGTCACAAAAGCTTACAGCTTGCACTAAGGAAAGGATAAAGTGTAAACCAGAATTTGGATCTCCCATTTGGGAAAGTCTTCATGTGCCAGAGCTGCAGGGCTTGACTTGCAGAGAGCTACACTTGGGGCCCTCGCAAAGGCAATCCCAGTAGGGCTACAGAAAGCCTGGAGGCCTGGCAGACCCTGTTCATCCACAGCGTTGGCTTTGTCCCAGACTATTACTCTTGGCAGTAAAGCATGCTGTGTGTTTTAATGGGGAGTTTTATTTGTTGAAAGGATTAAACATTTGCAAAATATTTGAAAAAATCAAACCTTAATATAAATAATCAGGATACGATGGCAAGTGTACTTCATATATTCAGTAGTGTGAACTTCAAAAGGCAGTTTAGGTCCACAAAGACTGCAAGCTGACACTTTACTATTTCTATTAGCAGAGGTTTCTGAGGACTCTTAAGTGCATACAAGATGCCACAACAAAATAATACAAAGAGAACTGTAACCCACAGAACTTGCACATTAGAACATTGGCAATATTTAATAACCTAGTAAACATGCAAATGGGTAGAAAGATAATTGATCGAAGACAGGAGAGTCCCATAAATCAATAATTACAGAGGTATTGAAGTTTGCAGAAGACTGCCTTTCCACCAATCCTGGCCCGTCATGATTGCTTCCAGAGAAGCAGGGACAATTTTTCTGTGCTGTGTTTATCATCAATTTAGCATGACTTACATATTAAAGGGTTTGTATCATCTGCTGTGGCTTCTGTTAACAGACAGGCGGCCTGCAACCCTCAGGCCAAAGAAGTACAAAAAGTTCTAGTCACTGGATATAAAGTACAAATTGTTTTTTCTTTGTCTTGACGAAAGCTAAACTGCACTTTTAGATGCATTTTTTTTTTCAGTTACATTGCATGGAACAAAATCAGAAAATATGGTAGAATACTGATATGTCAAATTATCTCGGTGGCCAGATAAATGTCATTTACATTTTTCATATTTATGGCACATGCTAAAATTGGGAAATTATACAGATCTTTTGTTTTCTGGGAAAAGCTGTTGAGAGTATCCACTTGCCTGTTCCTGAGCTGGGGTGTGCAGTGTGTGCTAATTTTGAGTAAATATGGTTGGGACAGGTTAGATGCTGCTCATTTCTTCTTTGTTTTACTGTATAATTCTGGGGAAAAGTCAGGTAATAAATACATTGTCTAGTCATGCTTCTTACCATCTGTACAAAGTTTATTTCATTTTTCCCTCTTTATTGATTAAATCCCATCAGCTTATCCCCATCAGTCAAGGCTTATGTGAACTAGTGATCCAGTCAGCCTAAGGCTACGAAAAGTAGCCTTTTGGCCCAGCCTGACTTTGGTTGTATTGTGTTACCTCGGATATTCTCCAACCAGGAGAGAATTGCAGAGCTTTTGAGAAGTGGCACATTGGCTCATCCCATCACGGCAGGCTGCTTCCTGAGAAGCTAGCAGTTCTAGCCACACTGAAAGTGAAATTTTAATATGGCCTTGGCAGCACTCCATTGGCATGTCCCCAAATTTACACTAGCATAACCCAGATTAGCGTCTGTGCCAGTGTCTGTATTGTATAAAAGATAAATTGGACAAGATGTGTTCAAATCTGAACCAAACCCAGCAAATCGAAAATGAACTTAGCAAAATAAAATCAGATGGTCTGACTCATTCTCTTTGAGAGATCCCAACAAAACAAAGCTTTTCCAGAAGCGCTAATGTGATCTTAATAAAAGATGACAGTGCAAAAGGGCAGGCAGGGAAATTTGACAAAAAGAGGAGTTTTCCTTGTGACTGGATCAGTCCCATAGATCTGATCCCTTCTAAATGGAAACAGGTGAGATACCTCAGCTTCCTTCATTGGCATACACAGAATAAAATCATTATATAGGCAGAACACCAGAAGCATGCACGGTAGGTAGGTACCAGACTATAATTTCTTGTTCAAAATACCAAAATGCACCAGTTTAACTGAAAGAATGAGGACATGGTATGAAACAGGCATGAGCTAAAGCACAAAATACGAGGAATGGCTGGAGCCTGCCCCCTCCTACTTCTGTAAAAACTGCCTAATCATTAGCCTGGGGAGTCATGCTTTCACTCTCCCTTTCTCCTTCTCTCAGTGAATTCAAACTACTTTTCTGCACAGTGGTGTAGTTTCACGAGGAATGGCAAAGCGTTCCCAGAAAAACCTATAGTCTAATGACTGGAAGCGTGTTAGAATTCTTTCCAACGAGGACAGCAGCTGAATGTGGATTTCCTACTTGCTAACCCCTTGGCTGATGCAAGATGGAAATGGTGGTGGTTGCTTTTCCAGAAGTCTTATGAAAGAAAGTGAAGCCTTTAGATTTTAGCAAGGAACCCAGTCTAGTTAGGCTCTGTTGGGCATGTTCTGAGAGCATCTCCAGGGCCCCTCAACATGCTGTCTGATTCCCTTGTTTGTTCATTACTGCAAAGGGATCGAGAAGCCAGACTATTTTCATATCCTGATGTGTTGCAGGGATGGTAGTTAAGAGAAAGAAGATGTGAACATAACATTAAAGGGATATTTCATTTCCTGTCTTCAGAACTACACAAAGTACTTTTGGATGCCTGGTAAAGAGGAAGTCACAGCCCTGCTGTGCCACACTAGTTTACTTAATTGGATACTTATCAAGTACTTGGCCAAATCACTTGAACAGCAATATTCTTCCATGTCTTACTTACAGAGCTGTGTGTCTTCTGTATGGGCTGTGCACTGACTCCTAGGCTCATGCCATCTCTGTAGGGCACAGCCTCTCCCACAGCAAGACCTGTCTCCAATGGACACAAAGCCCTGGAGCAGCAGCTAGAGTAGGGCCACACCAGGCTTCAAACCATTCCCCTGTGCAGAGGCTGAACAGTGCACAAGGCACACAGTGCACAGGGTCATGGTACACACATGCCACAAGTTAGGGCATGTGCAGCCAGAGAAGCCAAAGGATCATTTCAGCTTGTTATTATAAGGAAAAAGCTACTTCTTCAATGGTAAGTACAGCCATGCCAGTAAAGACAATGTCCATTTAGAGCTTATCTTGATGCTGAATGTAAGGCTGGTCCCAGGCGAACTCTGTCAGCCCTTTATCAGGAAAGTCAAGGAAAGCAAGGCTATAACACAAGAAGGCATGAGAAGACCTTTGTAATGGGGTCATTAAGATCAACCTGAGAATACATTCACAAATATCATGACAACATTGTGGATACTAAGTGCTATCTAAAAAACACACTCCTAAGTGCTAGTATTAGACAAGGTGCATCCTTGTCAAATACTGTTTGGTCCAGTAATTTAAAAGGATCATTAAACATTTACTGAAAGTCAAACTGGAAACACATGGATGAATGGAGCTGTACTTGAATACTCCATAGCTGTCACTGATACTACAAATTAAGTGGCAGCACATTACAGGTTTCTAGGAGAAGAGAAACAGCCACTACTCCATGCCACCCCTCCCAACACAGCAAAGGGAGGCTACACTGGTGGGGACACTCATGCAAACTTGACCTGCCTCTGTGCATGCATATCTGCACTCCTGCTTCAGAGTGCTGATCATCAAGCTGCAGCAAAGCATGGGTGTTGGCACTTGCACTCCATTCATGAGACAAACCTACAGATTTATTGGGCATGAATATTTGATATGGCAACAGGTTTGATATCAAGTAGGCAGAGTTTGAATTATTTAATTGTTTTCCTAGAGTATTTTATTTTTATTATTTAATGAGTGCTGACTTTGTGATCAGCACTGGACAGCCATGAAGCAAACCTTAACTCCAATGTGTTCTTGGGCTGAACTAATAAAGTCCTTCATTACTTTGAGGAATTCCAGCACCCACACCATTCTGACCTTCTGCATGATGTTGTCTCAACACAGTCTTCAGGACTAACTGGGCCTTCATCAAAACAACATCTCTGCATTGTGCTGATCTTCTGGCTAAACATGCCATTAATCAGACTCACACCCAGGACCAGAGTTGAATTCTGCAAACTGCCTTCTCCCCATCCTTCTCCAACTCTGTAGCAGGCAGAACTTGTGTCAAGATTTGGTGTGGTATATTTAGGATATGAAAGTAACACAAAGACAAAATTAAAATGTTTGTGATCCATTATGCAGAAGGAGCATATTCTACATGAAAATATTATTTACATGAATTTTCTATTCTAAAACTTGATTTTGTATTCAAGGTTTAAGGTCTCCATGGATGTGGAAAAAAACACTTTGAGACTATGAGGCTTTGAAATGCTGAATTGCCTTGTATAAGATAAAATCGATATTTTGGAAAAAAAAAAAGTGGAAATTAATGTTCTTGTAATAGGTGAGTAGCTTTTACACAATTATTTCATGGTGATAGACTTGGTTTTGATGTAGCTTAATTAGCAGAATATAAATTATATATGTTTTTTTAAAGATGTGCATATGTATATTACAAGTTTTTTTTTTATTTCATTGTGGAGCAAACCATTTGATGTGGCTCTGCAAAAAGCTCTAATACACATCAAAAAGCAATCAACAAACTCTTTGAGTACATCAAGCAGGATAATTTAGATGGTTTTTAATCATGATTATGAAAATATAATTAGGTGGTTTCATGTTGGTTGGTGAGTGCGTAGGGAAAAGTGATTCTCCAAACAGAAAAATATGGATAACATTACCCAGGAGCCAGGAAACAACCACACACACATGCATACACAAACCAACCAAACAAACAAAAAACTGCTGGCCTGCTTCTCTAGTAGATCAGCAGGTAACATGTTTAAATAGAACGCTATCTCCTTTAGGATGCTGAGAATATTCTTATTTAACACCCAGACTACACAGAAGTAGCTTTGGAAAAATGCCCCTTTTTAATGTGCTAGAAATCATTAGTCTGTGATTTAATAAAATAAATCCTCTTTTCAGAATGTAGGCAATGAGCAAAAGATGCACTTTGGGTCTAATCAAACAAGACTTTTACTGAAGGAAATAGAGGTATTGCTGAGAGTGCTATAACTCTACCTGGGCCTCAAGTACTAGAGCCAATGCCGTGCAGACTTCAGATGAAGACAGCTCCAGATGCTTTTAACCACCTTAAATGTCCACCTGTTGTATAGCCCCAAGAAAGGCTGACAGAGGAACCCTTATTTCTGACAAACTCAGGTTATTACTATCAGCTTGCCAATATTACTAAATTGCCAATTTAGTAATCAAGAGCCTGATTCAGCAATTAGATTTTTTTTTCTTGCTACAGTGAAAACTGCTTGTTCTGTCCTTTCCCTTTTTCCTCCCTCCTCACTGGTCCTATCTCATGGAGGGCTTTATCTCTTGCTTCAAGGAGTGATTATCTCTGCAGTGATGACTGGAGATATCTCAATAACCTTCTCCAATCTCACATGGATCTCTAGCAAATAATCTCCTCTCTCCACTTCATACTGAAGGCTAGATTTATTTTCAGTAACTTAGTAGAAGTGTATTTCATACAGTTTTAGAGATAAAATAATAACATCAGATTCTTTTTAAGGACTTCGATCACTTTTCTTCTTATTATTATTTTTCAATGTGAACAAATAATTTTGATAGAAACCCCAGAGCGTTTTGGTAGGGGAAGAGAAAAAAGTAGCATGCTGGGGAAAGATGTCCAAAAGTGTCAGCTACACAAAAATGTCCTGTGTGTATTCAGAGACACTTGGAAAGGCAGGAGCAGAAGGAACAAGTGTGGATGTCAGACTCAACAGTTTTCCTGGGTGCAGTTTCCTGTGAGTAGAACAGCTGCAGGTTTGTATACTTGCAGATGTATGTGTGAGGGAGTGAAAGACAGTGAAAAAACTGAAGACATAGAGAAAGCCACCTGCTGGAGTAATAAGCAACATTGAATTGTCAGGTGGTGAAAACAAAAGATAGTTCTTCCTGACTTAATGCCCTTGCTACAACTGCACTTTGCATACATCCTCTAAAGAAACAAGCAGGATCACTCCAAAGAAATTCTGGGTTCTCCCTATCCTTTTTCCTTCCTAACACAATACAGGCAGCAAGGCCGGGATTTTGGCTAACTAGTTAGACCATGGGAAGAAAATATTAGCTGGCATTAAAGCCTGGGCTGTGCAAAATAGATCCTCTTATCAAGATTTAGAAGAACTATCGCTCTCTGCCCGCGTGGCTGGGGTCCATGCATTCCCACGTGCTGTTGCAGGCAGCACTGCCTTCTTTCCTTTGGAAGACAGCTACAAACTCCAGCCTGATCCTGCTACTGCTGAAGCGAATGGGAGTTCTGCCATTGACTTCAAGGACCAGAAGCAGGCCCTCAGCTCACAAATCCTTTATAGTCTTTTCCAGATACTAAATAAAAATGCACTTGGAAGTAATTTAGATGCCAGCAAGCTGGCCCAGTTTGCCATGAAATTCAAAGATGCCCAACAATGTGATGTGTATTAGGATACAATTAAAGTATCTTCTTCACAGTGCAATGTGCAATTTCCTTTCCAATAAAAATATAAGCTTGCCGTATGTGCAAACAATTTTAGCATTTCTGTTTTTATGCCATCTTACTGACAAGAAACTCCCAGCTGTTATAATTTGTCTCATCCTTCTCTCCCTTGTAGAACCAGCCTTTGTTCCTTTTTGCAGTGCCAGGGACTTGCTGAGCTCCACCTGATGTGATTTGTCCAGGCATTAATAATGCATCTTCAAGATGCAAGATGCATGAATTCTTCCAGCAGCAGATCCACCGACAGACTGCTGCACTGCCTTGTGCTGCTTCCTGAGCTGGGGGAGGCAGGAGGGCCACAAGGCTGCACACATATACGCACATAAAGGTCACAGGGCTGGGGAGCAAGGGATGCCCTGTTATATCATATGGGGGTCACAGCATCCTCCTGCAGAGGTCAGGCTGGGGATTATGGCTACGATACGAGCTGTTCCTGCAGCTGGGAGGCCCTTGCCCGCCACCCAACAAATCCCAGTGTTAAGACCCGAGAATGATACAGAACGTGTGCCCCATTGCCATCCCTACACATGAAGAAAACAAGTCGACTCAGTCTCCATGCAATCCCCATCGCCTGCCTGCGAGCATCGGAAGCTCGACAGGCTTGCCTGCCCTCGCAGCCCCCCACGCCCTAAAAAAAAAAAAAAAAAAAAAAAAAAAAAACCTAAAAAATTTTAAGAAATAATTCTTTATAAAAAGCTTGTTTAATCGATAGGATCGCTCGCAGGGCCGCGGCTCGGCTCTGCTGACGTCGCCATGGCAACGGCTCTCGGCTCCCGGCGTCAGGCCGCCCCGCGGCCCGGCCCTGGCCCCAGCCCCGACCCCGGCCCCAGCCCGGCCCTGCCGGTCTCCCCAACCACCCGGCCCGCCGGGCCGCAGCAGTGCAGGCCTGCGAGAGTGCCGGGTGGAGCCCCGCGCCGCCGGTGCCCCCCGCGGCCCGGCACGAGGGGCGTTGTGAGGAGCCAGGTGTGGAGCACCGGCTGTAATTATTTTCTTAACGTTTTCGCGGCTCCCGGGACCGGCAGTTGCTGCCGTTAATGATCCGCCAGGTTGCAGGCCCGAGGCAAAGCCCTGGGTCCTCAGCAGCTTTTGCTGGTCGTTTAGCGCCCAAACCCCTGCACCGTGATGGTCATTGTTGCCCAGGCCCTTTCCTCGAAGAAAGCACACCAGCAGGCAGAACAAAAAGCTATACAAAACATAGCTTTTCTGTATATTCCTATACTCGGACACTTGTGCATGTGTTGGGGTGAGTGCTGCAATACGCAGGTTTCTAAACAGCTTGTCTCCAAACAGTGTTTTCCCCAAATATTTCCCAACCTTCTGGATGGCAATGAGGAGCCATCCCCTTCTGCGGGGAACAACCTTATGGAGGGTCATCACACAGCTTAGAATTAATGCACTTAATACCAGTACCCAGCGCACGCTGACATTTGTACAAATACTTACATTCAACAGCATTTGCTGTGAAATGTAGCCGATGCCCATGCAGTCAGGGCAGGCAGAGCAATTTCAGTTGCAGGTTGCAGTCAGCAGTGACCTCAGGTTAATGGTCTTCAGCCCGGTCTGCTGGAGAATTTCTTGTTAGAACTATGCGCCCCTGTCTTTGAAAGGCTTTTAAACGCTCTGGGAAAAAATACAGGGCTTCTTTTCACATTCATCTGGCCATACAGAGTTTCTCAAATAACACTACTCTGTGGTTTGTTGTAATTTTTTTTAGAAGCTTAGCATTCCTCCACGCTGCATTTGGGAAGAATAGAAAAAAATATTAAGATGTGTCTAAGACCAGAGAAATATTGACAGATGGGTGTATAATGGGGGGACAGGGAAAGAAAAAATTGTTCTTGATCAATTTTGAGAATTCAGAGAAGACAAAAATTAAGTAAAAACCTCTACATATTTAATTGGACAGTTATTTCACCTATTTAATCCACACTGAACTCTATGGGATTCTTTCATATTTCACTGTGAATATGTCTGTAGATTTCAATAGGAGAAAGTTTTGTTCATAAATTTATATTAAAAAAGACAGTGAAATAAATCCTCCTGTGAATTTTGTTTCCAACAAGCTTCCAAACTGTATGCAGAAGTCATCCTGAAATCACTTTATATTTTTGAAAACTATTCACCTAGAGACCAGAAACAATAGACTGGGACTTCATGTACAAACCGAATAGTAAATTACAAAAACTGATACACCATCCAGTCTGTAAGCAATATGTAGCCTGAAATATATATTCACATGAACAAGTCGAGTAAGAATTTATACAGTGAATAGAATTAACAGAAATTAAAATGTGGTCGTTGATCAACCACAATCAGGAAGGAGAGCTAAATTCAACAAATCAGCTGTTTGCAACTAATAGTTTTCCTAGGTCTCATGATAGATGTGGGTAAATGTTGACTTTCTAATTATGACAACAGAACCAAAGAGAGTGTTGAGAAATCAAAATTAACTAGTGCCTTTCCTGAATTAGAGTCAGAACCTATTAGCACACATCTGCATTGTGGCTGTGAAACATCCCGAGTTCAGAGATAAGCCTTCTTGAAACGTATTATTTATGAAATAGAATGAGATTTTTTCTTCTTTTCCATGATATAGAGAAAATAAATTGCTCTTAGTTAGTGGCTGAGTTCCAAGCAATTGAAAAAAAGGGTCCTGTATGTACGGAAAGATGTCAGGCAATCTTCCTACCTTTGTCACCTACTGAGACTTGAAGAGCGTTGCTCCCATGAGAGGAGCAGTGAGGCAGCCTTCTAGGTCCTCCAATCTGATTTAGGAAGGGAAATTTTCCACCAGGCAGGGATACAGCCACAGTCTTACCCAAGAGATCTGGTATGGCATCGAGCTCAGTTTAGGTTCAGAAACCATCAACCCCCCACAGCCCCAGCTCCAGCTTTTACTTTGCAGAGAATTTCTGTACACACCAAGGAGTGTTTCGTCCCTTCCCAGCACACTGGCAGAAGTTTTGTAACTGGAAACCTAGATATTCTGTAAGACCAAAATGTGGTTTGACAGCCCACCCTGTTCAACATGATTTTGTTGTTTCTCTGTGAGACTGGGAAGGAGACTGCAGTATTCCTCATGATAATTCTAGTGAGATCTCCTTTGAAAAACTCTAGTATGCTTTGAAAAAGGACCTTAACTGGGAATGAAAGAGTGATGGAAAGTGCCTTGTGGTGTTCCTGTGTCACATTTAGAGCTATTTAGGAAAGGCTTTCTGTGGGAGATTATCGGATAATGTCCTTTCACAGTCAAGGTCTCAAAAAATAACCTTAAATCACTAAACTAAGAACAACATAGCATGGATATGAATGGAGCTGAATATTTTAATCCTGTGTTTATTTAATGCAGTTTTCATAAAACTTCAGTAGCCCTAATTTATTGCCAGTTCATTCATACAGAATAGTTGTCAAAACTTTCCTTCCAAAAAGCAATTTCCATAATGATAATTTGATCAAGTTCTTCCTTTGTGAACACTTCCTACTTTAACAAATAAGCGTTTTTCAGATCAGGGAGGAAATGTTAAACATTTCTTCCAAGAGCTGGTCACATACATACAAATTGGAGTTCTAGCAACTGGAGACAAGATTCTCACAGGATCCTCATAACTTACATTCTAGGAGACCTTGGGCCATGCTCAGTGAGTCCTTTCTGGTCCACTCCAGGAGTCTTCCTAAAACTGCAAAGTGTTTGCCTCCCATGGTCTTCTGTGGTCCTTGTGTCACTGTCCGTTGTGACCCACAAAATGTTTCTCAGCCCCTTCTCATGCTAAATTAATCCCATGCTCTCCTACTTAGGAGGTGCGATTAAAAATCCTCAGCTAATGACACTGGAGAATTCAGTCTTTGGGAGAGGTGAATTCTACAGGAGGATTCATTGCAAAGCATTTAGACAAGGGCAGCCCCACAGCAGCCCTACAGAAACAGCAACAAGGCACTGACCGAGACCTACAGCTCCTTTCCCCAGGATGTCTGGAGTATTAATGGGCAGTTTAAAGGCTGTCAGTATCCGCTTCAATTGCACACTTCCAGAAGAGTTAGACATAGCTGCAACTAAAATCAGGGATCTATAATGCTATTGTGGCAGCCCCAGCCTGCACACCGTTGTTCAAGCATAACCCCATGAAAGCCCAGACTTGAGGAGGCACAGCACCTCGCCTCCAGATGTTATGGTATCGATAGTCCCAGGAGCCACCGGCAGGGTAAGCAGCGATAAACTCAAAAACATCATGATCCGGGCAGAACACCTGATTACAGCAGCCTGCACCACGTCCCGGCGGTAGCAAAGTCGATGCACTCAGGCAAGGTGATGCAGGTCACTGTTGCCGGGGAAGTGAGGGAAAGATAAGAAATGAGAAGAGAAGAGCAGCTGTGCTTGCTCTGTGGGCCCATCGGGCAGATAAACTAGATGCACGTGTGTGGCTGGGAGAGCTCGGCTGGCCCTGGCTGAGGTGGTCCCTCTCCATCCCTGAGGCAGCCTGGGTCACAGAGGAAGGTCTAAGCGAGGAGGCAGCTGGCCTTAGCAGGCAAAAAAAGCCAGAGCCTGAGGCAGCAGCAGTGGAGGGGAGCTGGTCTGAGAGCTGTTTATACAGAGACACCACCTCCAACCCTTTCCCACAGCTGAAAATGCTATCTATCTGTGTAGGCGTGTGCATATTTAGCAAGTTCGATATTTTATCATCAAAAGTTGTGGGGCTTTATGTTTGCTTAACTGTGCTCTTCTATAAATATTAACAGGCATGCTGCGTGCAGTTTCACAACAGAGTCTATCCCAGCTTTGCAAAGTCCTAGTCATCTATTTTCCTAGGGTAAGTAATTTCTTTTGATAGGCAATGATGCTGAGGTTTGCTTTCTAAACATTTATTGAGAATTGGAGATATTTAGGTGGTTTGCTCAGGTAAACCTTCAAGATCTCAATAACTCTCTATTTCTCAGTATTTTATGAACTCCTGAATGTTTTTTAGTTTGTTGTTTGTTTTTTTTTTTCTTTACTAGTAACATGGCCCAGTATGGCATAGTACAGGATTTAGACAATTTTCTTGATAAATAGGATATTATACTACAGTGTGTACAAAGGAAGTAGTGGCAACAGCTTATGCTACCTATCCTGTACTTTACTCAGTTCTACTGAGTGCTGCATAAGTTTTTTAATCACTTATTATGTTTAATCATTTATTAGATGGAAAGAGTTAATTCCTCCTTTCTCCTTTCTCCTTTTCCCTCTAATCTTTATTTCAGGTATCTACAGGTGTATTCCACTTACAGACTGAGAATTTCCTTCAGCTGCGGATCTCAAAAGAGACTAGACTGACACAGAAGTTAAACACTGACAAAGACTTTAAAGTGTTTCTGGCTATGCAGAGAAACTGAGCTTTAGAAATCCACTATAAAGTAGATTTTTATATCAATGTATTTAGCACCTGCAGAATTACCCAGGAATTTTAGAATCAGAAGTCCAGACTTAGTCACCTGAACTTTTTTATGTATCTAACCCCAAAATACTTTTGAAAGGGTTGTAGGATACAACTCCACGTCTTCTGCCACAAAGCTAACTTAATAACTTCTTCCATGTCAGAGGCCATTTGTTCCTAGCCAGAATTTATCATTCCTGCAGTCACAACAGTACTACTGCCATGCTTCAAACTCGTTCACTAGAATTAAGTCTCTACTTTTAAAAAAAAATTTAAAAAAGAGTTATAAGCTGATTTTGCTGCCAAAGCAAATTTACTGAGTAGCTGAGTCCTTTGTCCCAAGTTGCTTGTGATCAAGTTATTCTTTATCCTTGAAATAATGTGAAGAGTGCAGGCTGCTTTTTCAGAAATGCGCACCTCATCCTCCTACTGTCTGTAGTGTCAGATCAGCAAGGCAGCCAAGCACGTGCTTACCTTTAGATTTGTACTTAGTACCCTTAACTTGCTGCTTTCACAGCGGGTTAGAAAGGCTAAGCACATACTTGAACATACACGTACACTTACCTTTTCCCCTTCTTTATTATAGCACTTGTAACCTGTAAAGAACTCTGTCTGTAGCCAAACTCCTGTTGCTATTAATTCTGAAAATAAGCACAAATATTTATGTAAAATATTAATATGTTTTTCAGATCTTATCTTTGGAATAATTACTTTAATTAAAGGAATTTATAAAAGCTAACATTACGTCTACAAGCCTTAGCAGTAGCATTTGAGAATAATGGAATGTAGAGTGGCTGATTTATTAGCCTTAAAATACATTCATGGAAATATACAGGTAAAACTTTAAGTTGGGAAACAATTCAAAGGAATATTATGTTTTATAAATTGGACAGATGAGTTGTGTTTACACAAATATAGGGCATACACAAGCTGATTATCATTCAGTATATTGCTCATGTTTAAATGTAAAATATAAAAATAAATGTAAAACGTAACTACTGCTTCTTAATGGCCATTTGTAATTTGAATTGGCCTTTGATATGGACACAACACAGGGAACATTACAAAGATCTTTAATACTATATATAGATACTAATATTTATTCTTTATACTGTATATTCTTATATCTGACTGCATCTGCTACTACTATGTCTCTACACTCATTGGATGAGTCCTACTCCGGTGTTTCCCTCCTCCCTTTTCTCCCCAGAAAACTTTCCTTAACCTGTCTCCAGTGCCTTGCTGTCTTCACTGACCTCTTCGTAGCCAGCTCTACCCTCCTTAACCTGTGAACATCTTCAGACACTGCTCCTGTACCTATTTCTTGAAATTTTATTTTCCTTTAGCTTCTCTGACTCCTTTTTCCTGTCCTTCTCTCTCTCCTTTTTTATTATATCATAGTACTTTGTGATCACTACTGACCATGTTATCCCATACCACCTCACTGTTAACTTTGACTCCTTTCCAGCACCCATCAGTCATCTCATATTTAGTGAGTGTATTGCAAACACAAGGAAAGATCCACCTTTGTCTTCCACACAGATAGAACACTGAATACTGATCCTATTAGGAAATCCAAATTGATGTTTAACTGAGGCTAAGTATACATTTTGCTTGTTGATTTGTTGAAAGAATTGGCAAAAGAACAGCAATGCATTGTTTACATGTGGTAATTTCAGTCATCTTTATGACATTATCTATCTAATGTGACTGCAAGCAAAATAAACCATGTCAAATCATGACTTCTATGTAGGGAAGACTAGTCTTTTAGACTAAAAGTTTGGCATACAAGCAAAAACCATATATAATTTAAAAATGCTTTAACTGCTGGCAGAAAAATTGTGTGAAATGTGTGAGCTTGAAAGGAAGAAACTACAAAGAGGTTAAGTGGCATAAGAAAATCTTTCTCTCAGTTGTGATCCCTTTAAAAAAGAAAGTTTTGTTTTTTTTTTCTCTTGTGCTTACGTGTGTGTCAGTTGTGTGTACAGCACACAGACTAGAAACATGTACATATTTATTTGTGTCTCCATCTGTTTGGTAAAGCACATAATTGCATTCTGAAGGAAATACGGTTATGTACTCTGAATAGAAATGCTTTCTGTATTGGGTTCCAAGTTAGTCAAGAATACTGCATGGATCATCAGTGTTCAATACTAATGCACTCAAATACCTTCAATCCTTACCACTCTGCTCTGCCAGGTGAAGAACTGCTAAACCAACTAGCTGCATGGCATAAAGGCAAATACAAGTTTGCTTGAGTCAGTCTAGACATAAGTTCATGGAGAAGTTTCATTTGTCAATCCGAGGTTTCAAACTGAGAGAACATTTTGCTTACATCTGTCCTTTCTGTTGAATTCTGAACTCAGGTTCATTACAGCATTAATGCTAATAGCAGTGGGAAAGCAGGAAAAAGATGCACATCATGGAACGTAGCAAAATATTAAGATTAAGAATGATTTAATGTCTGAATTGAACCTCCCTTATATTGTTACTGAGTTTGAGATGTGCTTTTTCAGTCTTCCATGATTTTCTATTTATTTTTTTTTTCCACTGGAAAACTTCCCCATCAATTCACAAAATATTCTGGTGCTTGGTATGGTTTTACACCCTGAGAATTTATTATTCATGAAATAGGTCTTTTGAAGTACAATTTCTAAGTACTGATGTTTTATCTTTAAACAGTGAACATGAGAACCGGCTTAAAGGCCCACTGACAATCACTCAGGAATAGTTCAGCTGCTTGTGTCTAGGCAAGGTCTTCTCCACACAGGGAACCTTTTGTAAATATTAGTTACTAGAATCACAACACTAATACATGTAGTTAATAATTATCACAATGTGCCAAAACTGCACAGTTTGCTCCCTGATTACAATATTAAATTGCTATTGAGCTGTGGTATTTGCTGCAGGCAATACTGCTGAGAAGCCTCCAAAGGCTTCGGTTGGCCTCCCCGCACAAGAACGAGAAATGTGTGCCTGCACAGAAAGCACAGGCAGCACTGGGGTTTGCCAGAAAACAAACAAAACTCAGACAATAGAAGGAAAGTTTTATCAGAACTGAAGTAGCCTTCCACTTGGGAACTGTCATCGTGTGAAAAGAAAATCCACACACACATGCTCGATTAGAGCTTCTGTGGCAGGCCATTACCACAGGCTCGGTGATTCAAGCTGTTCATGGAGGCTCTGAAAGCTTTGTTTTAGTTGCTTTTGATGACATCTAAAAAGGAGGTAAGCCACTTCAGAAAAGTTCAGAGGTTCCTCGTGACATGTTTGCACATCTCCATCAGTGGGAATTTTTTCCTGTTACTTTCGCCTGCTGCACTGTAGACTGAATAGCTGCTACCCGCGAGCTGAGTTGTAGATGACGAAGATGAGCCACCGTTGCTGGTACCATTTTGCCTTACAAATTTATGGTGATTCTAAACCTATACTCTAATCCTCACCTTCAGATCTTAATTCTTTGTATTTCTAAACCAACAAACCAAATGTCCCATTTTGAAGAGTTTCCACTGAACAGTGTGAAAGTCAGAAATCAATCAAACTGTGTCCATAGAAGTCAGGCATTTGGACTGGCATAAGCATCCAGGTGAGCTCAGGGAAAGGTCTGAAAGGTACAGTGATATCTGAGCCCAGAACAGGTCCTTCATTAAGAATTCTGCTTGAGGATGAGAGCTGGAAAATGCTTCCGCAGTGAAGCTTAATTAATGCTCAGTAATCTGATACACAGATATAACTGTTATTTGATGGGAGGAGAAAGTGTGATAATTCTTCCGGGAGCTGAGTTTCAGATTCAAGGTTTGTTCCTTCTTTCCCTGCAACCAAATCACACTGCTTTGATTTTTCTAAACTGAATGCATGTAAGATTTGGCGAAACACTGAAAGGTAGCGTAACCAGAAGAGAGATTGCAGGCATTAGGATATTAATTAGTAGGAGCAGTTAGGGAATGTGGTTTGCAGGTATGAATTCCAACCCTTGCATATACAAAAGCTGTTGAAAGAGAGCACGCAGGCTTTTGACTTTCTCTAAAGCAAAGCCAGGTGTCTGCACTTGGAAAGTGCAGGTGTGAGTTTATGTACTGAAGTTTATCAGACCCAGGCTGAAACCATATCCCTTATGAGATCATGTGCTATTGTCCAGCTTCTGCATCGTTAAGGCATGCTGTTCATGGAGGTTCTGGGAGTTACTCTTGCAGTAGGTATGCTGGATTTTCTAACTCATTTCTTTTGTGAGCTTTATGGTCTCCTTAAAAGAGCTGTGTGAGTTACAAGGGGCAAGGCTTCCATCTTCCTTCAGAAAACATATGTTGAATTGAAACAGTAATAATACTGTAACCCCTAAAATAGGAACCAAAGAAGAGCGGACAGGTATTTGCTGGCTGCTTCACTAAAACTGCGTGTAGGTACCTTAGCTGAATTCAGTATTTCATTTTGTATTTGAAGCTTACCTCAGACACTTCCTCAGAGAAGACACTAGTGCTTTTATTTATGCACTTGCTGAATTGCAGAGCATGTGTTTCAGGTCTCAGCTGTCAGCCTTGTACTGTGAGCCTCTTGTCCAGAAAGAAATGTCATTCTTAAATTAAATCACAAAGGTATAAAAGAGAAAAAGGAAGGGAAAAATTTCTCTCTAGACTGTTCTCAGGATTCTTCTGAAACCAAGGTCATAAAATCAAATAGAAAGAAACTGTTGTGCCATTAAATCTATCCTTCTTGTTTCCCAGTACCTATTTTATGGAGCATTGTAGTGCCTGATTTTAAGTGTCCCTAGCAAGGACTGTATCTGTGGGTTCTTTTGGCTCATGCACGAAACTGAGATTAAGGTGGTCAGATACTTCTGCCAGGCATCACTGAGATATTTTATATCCTGTCAACAGCTCCTCTTCAAGAATAACCTGAGAAAATGAGTTGGATATGACAAGTAGTAAGGGTCCACTCTCTTTCTTCCAGTTTCTTCTCTTATAGCAGCTAACATAAGAAAAGATCAAGGCTTGTCATAGAAAACAAAAAGGAAAGAGCTACCTGGTGCCGTATGTTATGGCAAGTACAATTAATTATTTATGCAGTACCATTGGTACGACAGCAGACAGGCCAGGCTCTCGATTATGCTGTCTGTGGGCATTTTGCTGATGTTTGTCAGTGCCGTTCTTGGTCAAGTATTACGATCCCATACCACTGCTGAGTGTGTCTGTCTTTTATTTGTGAATTACAATTTAAAGAACAGGTTACAGCTGACAGGAAAATGGCATTTCATGCAGCATAAATGTGTTGTAATTCCTGATTGTGCAATAATTTTGATCTGATCTTGCAGCCTGGATTCTGGACAAAATTGATTGGATTTGAAACTGTAACACGAGAACTTGAGTAACTGTATTTAGTGTATATTATTCCCGCTGGAAAACTGGAAATCTACAATCTTTAAAAGGTTAAAATGAAGAGAAAGAGCCAAGCTAGGCTGGTATTATTTTGGGGCTTGTATAAAAGCTTTTCTTCTCACACTCACTAATAAATCTCACTCTCCCACTAGCTTCTAGGTGAATTTAGAGAAGGTTTTCTACTCTGTGCAGGGCTGTACCTTTGAAACTCACCTCCTGTAATTCACAATCAGCCTACTATCACTGCAAGCCTGAGCTGAGATGGGCTGTGACTTCCCTACCTGCTCCTCCTAGCGAAAATTTGCCATCAGTGCTGACAAGACAGTAGCAGCCTCACTAGCTGCAAGTGACATCTCTCCTCACAGACAAAATATCCCATCAGCCTGTATTAGTCTGGAGAGCGCGTCTCTCCCAAAAAGCCCTCGTAGCCATGAGTCACAATGTGAAAGCCCTACCATCAGGGCAACAGTCAAAATTTATTCTCAGGCTGGCCTCACATGTTAACTTATCACCAAGCTAAGCTCTGCTGAAAGGCTGGAGCTTGTATTCACATAGGGTGGAAATTGGTTCCGCTGGGAGAGCTTCAAAGTCATTTCAGCCATTAAACTGTGGCTGGATGTATCATAAGTACAGGAGAGGTCGAGGCACTGCCTATGAACCACGGGGACTTGGTAAAGAAGTTCCTGGGAAATTGGCAGAGCTATTGTGTATTCTGTTTCAGTCTGGCTCTGCAGCAGAAGCGAGTCGCGTCTGTACATGAGACTCATTATGCTTCCTCTGTTTAACATACCAATTACTTTCTGTATTTACCATGTTTAGAGCGACTTCATGTCAAAAATTAATAACGCTAAAATAAAGAGCAGCGCTGGTGTGTGCTAAAGGGGAAGGAAAGCAGGCTAATAGAATGTGTAATAGAGAAGGAAGGTGAATTTGCAGCTGTAGGGATCACATCCAGATAAATTTCACGGTGTGCAATGGCAGGGGTCCCACTGAGGCCCCTGTGCTCTTTAAGGCACACTTCAGGCAGAGATAAGTGTATCTTGAGAGGTGCAGCGCCTAAGTAATTTCACCCTATAAGCAGTGTAAACAAGTAGCAGTGCCAGTCATCCCCTCCATGAGTTTCACTCCTCCAAATTTCTTACCTGTGCCTCAGTATTATGTAGAAGTGCTCGGGGGTCAAGTGGTCAAGGTTGGAGGACAAGATGACAGGTAAATGTTTTTGGGTTTTTTTTGACAGACCCTTGTACAAGCTTGAGCGAGTGAGAATACTTTGGTTCATCCTTGTTGATTCTAGCAGCAGGTCTCTGAGCTTCCTTTTCAAAACTCGAGAGCCCATAAAATATTTTACCCAGATTCTCCAAGGAATCTGTCAATTCTGGTGCATAGCATTTCCTTAAAGTACCGAGTTCAGCACCTGTCTGGTAATAGGACTTGAAGTGCTGTCTAAGTCTCTAGTAGGCAGCATACCATCACACAGAGTAGTATTCTTCATTCTAATTGATCACGACAGACAATAAATTGGAAGTTCTCTTGGTGGGAGGTAACTGAAAAAGGACTTTATTGATCAGTGGCATTGGAAGAGTTATCATTAACAGAGATCACGAAAACAGATGTAATATTTATAACCAAATCAGATGTTTTATGTTTTCATTAAAAGAAAGCCTCTCTATACCTCAACCTCAGTAAACCATAGAAGACCTCAAGAAACTGCAGGCATATACTGTTATGCAGTGTATGGTATAAGGTATGCAGGCATATACTGTTATTTGTACTTTAGTGTGCTTCCAATTTCAGCAGGACACCTTCTCCAGGCTGGCATGAGAAGTATCCTGGTTTCTGCATCCCTTCACTCACTGTCACCGTTGATTCTTCATGGGACATTGTGTGAAGGAGAAAGGTGAGAAGCTGTGAATCTATCTACTTGTTTTGCTAGGCCAAAGGAGTGTTAAAAAATTTACTTTATTATTTTCTCTCAATAGGCAACTGATCCATTATAATACAACACCTTTGTGCACATCCTTGTGGTTGGAGAGACACAAATTCTTCTAAAAGACAACCAGAAACACACTTCTTATTTTACCTTCTTTTGACTTTGTTTTCTTTTCAGTATGGGCTCAGTACTGCTAAAAGGAATAAGGATATAGGGGTCCAAGGGGTCCAGCAGTATGATAGCAAAGGACAGGACCAATGTGATTCCCTTTGCTTGCTAACTCCACTCAGGTAGCAAGTTCAGGTGCAGATACAAAGTAATTCTATGTCATGGCACGGGTGGCATGATGTTGGTGCAGGGACTCCGTACAAAGCTCTGAGTCTGTCTCATACTCATACTCATATCCCTACTGTTTTATTCCTTAGCGTTCCTGAAGGAGCAGATTCACCGATATGATAAAGTGCTTTTTGCACCAGTAGTAATATCTTAACATGTTTTTCTTGCTTTGGAAAGATAATCCATAGCTAAGCAAACAAGCTGTTCTGACAGTAAAAACTGTACACACTCAGTGCTGAGAGTTTGCCTTGCATGTTTGCCCTTTTGTAAAAGATGATCTCCATTAAGAAATCTGTATTTTATAGTCCATTCAGTAAAGGCTTAAGAGATGGTTCTTGTGAATAGACTTTCTCAGAGCCAAATCTTTAGTTCTTTGTTTACTTCTTTTCCATTTAAACTCCATTTTCCTGTAGTGGAAGTTTGCTTTTCACCTATTTCTGCTGTTAACTCATCATTTCTTTTCCACTCAAACTCCACTGTGCTCTGAAGGCAAAGCAAGATTCTTTCCTTATAATGCATCACTCACAGGTAATGAAATCTCTGCCAGCAAAATATGCAAGAATTATTGTTGAGCAAATACCACTGGTCTCTTGTACAAGGAGAAATTCCACTCATGCCAACACTAAAGGTAATAAAGGGAGAGATCTTGGAACACTTGTTAACAATCAGCATGTGCACTGACTGGTCTGGTAACGGGTAAGGAGAACAGAGTTTTATTAATAATACAATAAAGAGGAACCAGCTCACTTGTCTTGAAGCAGGTTGGTTTTTCTGGGCTAAAAATCGTAAACTTTTTAGTTTTGAACGCAGGCAGCAATGATTCTCAGTACACAACAGGAGCAGATCTGCTGAGTAAGAAGGTACAATTTTTATAACATTGCTTGCAGAACAAGACATACATCAATCTTTTACTCTTAAACAAGCTCGGTGTTATTCTTCCAACAGAAAGGTCAAAAATACATGGCATGAAATCTAAATCACTCTGTTGCATTCTGCTTGGACTGGTTGTAGGGCTGTTTGCCTCTCACTGACTGTGTGTAAAGAATATCTCAAGTTTAAATATCTTCCAGAAAGCTTTCTTCTCAAGGTACAGGGAGAAATGGAGTATGACAATTACCCCCAGCCAGGGGCTGTAGTCATCTTTCTGCACCTAGGAAGGACTAAAATGAACCTCAATTTCATGCCCAGCCACTCTGCACAGCCATGGAAGACACTTTGCAATGCTTGGTGTGCTGACATCCACCATGCAGAATCATAGGAAGAAATTCAGCAACCTGAATATCTGGTTTGGTATTTGTTTGCAATTAAAGTACTGTTATTTTTGTTAAGCACTTTCTATACTCAAGACACATCAAAATACATTGCACAGAAGGGGCTCTGGTGGTTTCAGCATAGATGTGTGGGTGAAAGGAGAAGTCAGTCTGTACTTCTACATGGTGACAACACATGGCTATGGATGGTTTGTGCTGAGGTATTGCTGGAGTCTCTTCTTGCTCTGTAGTACAATATACGAGGCCAGTCTCTCCCAGGTTTATCTCAAAGGGGTTTTCTAGAGTCAGTCAGCAATTTCTAGATGTGACAGGGCAATTGTCAATGTACATTTTTTTATGAAAGACCTTTACAGAGGATCTTCCTCGTGTCATCGTGAAAAATAGTCCAGCCAGAGAGAGCATTCATTTGGGCTAGAAGACACCATTCCTTCACTGTTTTAAGCAGAGCAGGAATCTTTTGCTCATTCAAGGTGAAAGTTTTCATTTTTTGTGACCTAAAGCACACCAAATGTTTTTACAGGATCAAAACAGCCATTTCTCTGTATGCTCTAAATTTCAGTTCCCCAAGACATGCACTAAACTATCCACACCAGAAATTATGCTATAAGACCTAGCTTCTGGCTGTAATTACAGTATTCAGTTAATAGCAGTAATTTGTAGCTGCTCTAAGTTATGAATAACTCAATAATTTCAGGGTTGCTCATTGTCTACACCTGTAGAAACCTCCTTCTCTGAATCCTAATAGATATTTTAAAGTAATCTTATCACTTGCCAGCGGCTTAGCAAAAATTATATACCACTGAATGGTAGAGCAAAGAGTTCGGAGCATCACTTAAGAATACCAAAGGTGTGACTATTTGGGATTCAAGAAAAGAGGAAAATCTTACACCTAATGTCTGGTAAATAACTGAAGGACAAATCACATTCTATTAATTGTAAGTGTCCTATAATTTGCGTAGGTCATAAGTCACATCAGGAATGTACAATGGACTTCATGCAAGTCAAGATAATCAAGGAGTCTGAATCTGTCTCCAGTAAGTAATGTGCACCTTCCTATGTGATAATTGTGTAACTCGAGGCCATCTACAAAATACAAACAGAATAATTAATATCTTCCTCATAACATAAAATGGTGGGATGGACTAATGTTGTTTGATCTCCTTGAGCCTTCTCCTTGTAATAAGCTCTTATTTCATATTGCATTATGCATAGTATATTCACTCACATCTCACCGTTGTACTGTTTTCCACCAAGACAATGAAAATACTGGGCTCCTTTTACATGCACCCACACCACATACTGCCAGAAGTAGCTTACATCTAACCTGAGGCCAACAGCTGCTGGGAAGTAATTAGTTGCAGTGTGCTGCTGTAATCCCTTAGTAAATGTAAGTGTAACTCCTATTTGTGCTGAAGGTGAAATGTTTGTGGTAACAAATGCCCTTTTCTCTGAATAAAAATGTATTTACTTTTAATCAATCAGGGACTCATTATCAGCGTTGTCTTCATCTCCCTAAACCTTGGCCTTTTGTGTATGATTTCAGCACTGGAGGAGAGCGTTTGCAGGTTATTAAGAGAATGTTGCAAAATAACTCTAATGACCTGAATCAGCTAGGGATAGATGGTCAGAAATTACGAGGCAGGCTTATTATCTCCTGGTACCTCTAGGCTCTCACCAGACCCTTACAGTCCTCAAAACAGGAGGAGGAGGACATCATTGCCCCTATGATTTAATTAGTGAGTAGTTTATACACTGCATGATGTGTGTATGTGTGCAGATAGCATGCATGAAGAGCATCCACTACATTTCTCTGGCAGTGATGAGCCCACAGCTCACCACCATGCAGTGGACAGGGAGCCACCAGCTGGCCTCTTCCCATCAGGCTGACCTTCATCCCATGCCAGCTGGGCAGTTGTTTTCTTTATTTCCAACATCCTCAATGCATTTATCTTGGCCAAGCCTGGAAATGAAAGTTGCAGGTCTCAGCAACCATGGTAAGAAATTTCCCGGAGGAGGCCCAGCAGTGTGGTCAGGCAGAGGGACTTCCAGCAGGATTCTCCAGATCATTTGTGAGGAGGAAGGAGGGCCCTGTGCAGAAAGGGGTGTGAATGATGCTCTGCCTCACTGACCTTAATGTTCCTCTTGTTCAGCCCCATAATGGGGCAAGACAGGAGTGCCTAGTCCAATAGGTATCTCATTGGAAATGTGAGACTATTGCAAGAAATGAGAGGAAATTCACCGTGGCAGTCTTCGGGGAAAAAAAAGATTTTCAGGTTTCATGACCTCTTCAGCTGACTGTACAACAGCCCCTTCTCTTGGGTGGTTAGTTTGGTAGGTCTTTTCTCCCTCCTTGTTCTTGAGTGTCCTAAACCAAGTATTGCTGGATGTCAAAAAGTGGCACTGACTTCAGATATGGATGACAGTAGTACCTGAAATATTTTTGATACATGTGTTTTTTAATTTGTTCAGATGCTGACATTGATTTTGAAACATTAAGACCAATGAGAAAGAGAAAATCTTGACAGAAAGCTCATCTTCTAGAGGAAGTACTTGGAATGAGTCTTTTCCTTGTGGACTTAATCCGTTGTCCTTCAATATCAAGTGAGGCTTCCACAGACAAATGAAATGGCAGTGCGGCGCATCTGTTTGCTATGGAAAGAGCACGAAGTTGTGGTAAGAAGTACATGTACTGCAGGAGGAAATTTTTATTCTGAACATGTGCAGTTAGCTTTTGAAATAAAACTCCACTGCTACAAACTGCAATCTGGACTCCATTATTACCTGTTTTAAAGATCGCTTTCTATAACATCAGCAGTGCTGAATCCAGACAGAATATTTGACTTGCAAGAAGAGCGCTAGCAAAGGGTAAATTGTGACAAAAATGTCTCCTTCCTTGTTTCTTTTTACAGTGCAGATCAAGTGATACACTCTCAGCAGTAATGCAGTCTGATCATTACCGAGCACTCTCCCTGGCATGCCTATGAGCAAACTTTCTATTGTTTCAATTAGATGATCTTGGGCATTCAGGGAATTTAATACTGATCGAGCTCAGCTTCTAAAATCCTAGAAATTAGAGCCTGAAAGAACCTAGGGAATCATCTTGTCCATCCCCTGACAATGGAGATTATTTTCTACTGTATTTTTACTGTGTTTTTTTCCAGTCTATTTTTAATGATTCTAGCAATGGGGCTTCCATCGTTTTTCCTGGGGGACTATTCTACATTCTAATAGATCTCACTGTTAGGAAAATTTTCCTGATATTCAGTCTAAATTTTCCTTTGCTCAATTTCATCCCATTACTCCTAGATATGCCCAGTAGAGGTGGGTGAAAACTGAAAGTGAGTAGGCAAACCTGACACATTATGTGTGCTCAGAGCCAATTTACAGCAGCGGGTAAAGTGATAGAGTCAATTTGCAGTATTCTGTAAGTGACAGAGAGGGTCTTAGGGCATGCACTCTCTGAAAATGGTTTTGAATCTTGATGAAAACCCCAAAGTATAAAAAAATATCCAGAAGCTGTAATGACTTCATATTTTTTACAGTGCTCGGGCTGAACACAACAAGATCTTCTATGAAAAGATAACAGGTAGGGCACCTTTTTTATACTAGTGCTACCAATAAAACTTAAGTTCATACAGGCATCTGAACATCACACTTTTCCTTTTCACCAAACACTGCAAATTGTCATTTACTTCTTTTCTATGCTAGGCGGAATTAAAATCCAACTTACATTCCTTGAGCTATTACCCACTAGATAACGGATAATGAAACCCAAGGCTTAAAATTGCATTTATATTGTAAATGTTCTTGTGTAAGTAACTTTATGTGTGTATAATTTTCTGATAGCTTGCTAATAAACTTTCTAAATCCTCTCTAAATCCCTGCTGTATACACATGCATTGCTCTTTCTTCATTTCTCCCTTTTTTCCTTTCCATATTTTATGTGCCGTTATGGGGCATTCAACAGTTTTCTTTCTTGCTGCTAATTCATTTCCAAACAGGCACCCAATCTTGCCACCACTTTGCTGTCCACATTGCTAATCCTTTCAGACCACTTACCTACTTTCTTTTCTCTTGCTGTATAAAGACCATATATATTGTCCTTCTCTTCAATACCATTTATCTCTTTATTCATAGACATACATGTGTCATTTCCACCCCCTCAACTTATATTACTAAAAATTGTTTTGCATCCTGCTCTTCGTTTATATCCTTTCTTATAGTCACCACTTCCCCAGTGTGTTTTCTGACACTGCCCCAATACCTACTTCCATCAGCCTTCAGCCAGTACTGTGTCTGATCAAAAATGCAATGCTCCCAGATACAGGCATTTATATTGATTGTGAAAGATGGCAGACAGTGAAGTAATTCAAGTGGGATGGACACTGCAAGAAGAAAGGAAGACAATTTTAAAAGCCTCTTGAGCAGCATCCCAGCCTCCCTTTACACTGTAAAAAGTTTAGCAGACAAAAGAAAACCAAAAGGTTGTGTTCATTTTGCTGTAATATGAGGAAATCCGCAAGGAGGTGGCCAGAATTGTATCCAGATGCCTAGGTGGTGGTTGAACTGGGCAAATATCAATAAATACATCTGGAAGAAAAAAAAAGGCACAAGCTGGCTGAGCCACTGTGCATACACTACAAATTCCACACTTGGGGAAGAATTCAGCAGTAGGGACAGGCAAGGAAAAGAGAGGATGTGCCATTATTTAAGAAGAGCCTCTGTATGACAGGGTAAGGAGCAAAAGCTGCTTCTCAGGCTGGTGGAAAGTAGAGAGGGTGATGGATGCCATGGGAAAGGGAAAGATGTGAGGCATCAGAGAAAGAAAGTTCAGGTTGGTTGTAGGGGGATACTTTTGACGTCACACTGTGAATAGCAGGGCTCCACGTGTCCCTCGTGGTGCTGTGTTTCCAAGACAAGACATCAGAAGGGCAGGAGGGTAAGTCATCTTTCCAAGCACTCAGCACAGCCTCAGAAACCAGCTGTTGAAGGATGACTGTGTGTGATGTTAAGGCTTTGCCCAAGAGGAAGGTTTCTAGACAGGATTACACCCATTCCTCCTGGCCTAAAGTTTTGTTAATCCCAGTGAAGACTCTTATGGTTCCTACTTTCCTTTAACAGTCAGTCCAAATACTGCTCCAGATGTCTTTTTTTTCTCATCTGCATTTAATCCTATAAAACTATCTTACATCCAATCTAGACCATTTAGCACTTTTTAGCCTTGTTGTTAGTTGGAACTCAAAGCCAAAGATCTCTACATCAATGGGGATCTATTAAACCAAGTTTTTGTCTCTCCCTCTAACGAACTGCCATAGATGAGGCCAGCAGATGCATATCAAACTGATATCATGTCAATGACTGACACAGCGATCCCCTCCTGCAGGAGACTTTTGTTCTTAAAATTTGCATCTCAGCACAGTTCTCTAGAGCTCTATGCATGCCCTACTAGTACAACCCTTTGGGCTTGCCTTTCCCAAGGATGAGCAATGTGGTAACACTGTTAGCAGTACTCTTCTGCAGCTGTCACTGTTCAGGGCAGACACCAATCTCTAACTGTATTTAGGAATCAGAAGAAAATGTTACACCAGTATCAGCTGTTTTCATTGTTCCTTAGGGGCCTTGCACAACCTCATCTTTGTCTCCTTTCATCCTATTTCCCTCATTGATCCCATATTTTTCCCTCTTTGATGACTGCAGTACTCCCTGTGACCCCTTCCTCCACTCTGCTTTCTGCCTCCTTACACGCCATTTGAGTTAGCTTTTCCCGTCTGCTTCCTATGTGCCTCGCCTTAAAACCCACAGGAGCATTGTGCTGATCTTCTCACCACTTGAGTTCCCAAGCCCTCTTTCTTCTCAACATTGATTGTAATTTGTTTTGTTCTATTAACTGATAAACTCTTTTGGACAACAGTCTTGACTCCTTGTTTCTTTTGCAACCGTATACATGTATGTGACTCTAGATACCGAGCTTAAATTTACTTGAAAAGGATTTGTTGAGGTACAGCTCAAAGAGACAGAGTGCAAGGAGAAAGATGCAGCAGTTTGAGCAGAGCTAATGCACAGTCCTTTCAGCAATGTTGTGGCTATGCTTTAGCAAAAAAAAGAGCCTCTTCCATGGCTGTTATTTTATGAAGTGTCTCACTAACATTTGCAGGAGATTTTTAAACAGTTGTGAAAAGCAAAATGCACTTCCTCAATGAACATGCCATAGACTGGCCTACTTCTTTTTCTGTTGGCCACCACTTTTAGAGCATTTCCCACTTGTCCTGCCTGTAACTCTCTGGCATGGCAAAGCTCTTTCTCCATGGTACCGGAGCAACTTTCTCCTTAAGGTGCTTTTTCCTTCAATGTGAAGACCTGTGACATTCTCACAAGCCCCATGGGAAGGCTTGAAGGGGGAATTTTTGGAAGGGTTGCTAGCAGAAAGAGCTGTGGGCAAGAAATCTGTGCATGATAACACTTTCCCTAAGAAAGCAAATTAATACATTATTATAAATAAACAGAACTGTATCAGAAGTATCGCATGCATCAATTTCTCCTTGTAATTGGAATAACCCTATCAGATCATAAGATAAAAACTGTGGTGTTGACACTGGGACCCCTTTCAAGTAGGGCAATTATTAGGTTGTATTCTTGAACCAACAACAAATCTGCTCCTAGAAAACAAAGCTAGCCAAGAGAAATTAAAACAAGACCAGAAGGCGCTAAAACAAGAATTGGAAACTTTACAAAAGGAATTACAGCAGCATCTGGAGGTTTCCCAGGAATGGCTGAAGTGATTTGCAGGCAGAGGTGAACTCTCTGTTGTGGTAATGATTACAAAATGTCTTAACAGACTGAAGGCCAGCTGCAAAACTTCCAGTCTGAACTGATAAGCCCAAAAAAGTAAATGGCAAGCATACTGCCACAGATCTTTCAGGGTAGGGAGACACCAGCTGGGAATCCACTAGAAGGGATGAAGTAGAACAAGAACACACTGGCTAAATTTCAGCTCCACGAGGAAATCTCTGGTTGCAGACCCATGATGGTAGCCAGCCACCTGGACTTTCAGTTGGGCCAAGCAAGAGCTTAGAAAAAAACATTTACTGCAGTTCTGCGTGACTGGCAAGACACAGAGTCCCATTGGAGAGGCTGGGTTTTCATACGTCAAATAATGCAAATATCTGATATCTTTTAGGGGAAACTGCACTGGAGATTTACTTTTTTAAATGTAAATTCAGGAATTGAATGAAAGTTGGTGAAGATGGAGATGCTTGAATAGCCATGCCCTGAAAGTGTTGTGGCTCTGATTTACCAAAAAGAGACTTCATGTAAACAATTTATCTGGATTAGAATCATCCATAAATACAAGTCAATACAGATGCAGCTCAAAGCCAGAACAGAAAAGAAAGGGGAAATAAAAGAAAATCCCACCCGAACAGCAAGAGAACCTCCATGCACAGATGTGAGTGAAGGCTTTCAGGATAAACTGGCAATGGATCAATTCAGAGGTGCTCAACTGGACTTAAGCTTTAACACTAGGGTCAGTGAATAGCAGCCAAGGACACTCTACGAGGTCTCTGGGGTTTGCAGAGGAAATTGTGATTCTCCTGTTGCAGCCATGGACCAAAGGAGGAAGCAGTTTCTGATGGCAAGGGTGAAAGACCAGTTCTACAAATTCCCTAAGTACAGTTCTGTATCAGGGAAATAGGATACAAATCTGTCCTGCAATGTTATTGAAGAATAATAAAACCAAAAAACTTGGCCCAGTAAAATAAAAGTGAGAACAGTGTCAACTAAACTTGAAATCTAGCACTGTCAAAAAAAAGTTTATTATTAATACAAGGCTGCCACAGGCAGATCATCTTTACTTCCTAGAGAACTCTTCTTTCAGCTCAGGAAATGGAAGGACACCAAACTGAAGAATCAAAACTTGGGAACGTATCACAGGACCAGCACACCGGTTTTATATCAGGCTGGACAGCTAACAATAAGAAGGGGGATTTTGGCAATTGAATGTGTAATAGAATCAGTGAAATGTGAAAGAATTGTAGATGTTGTTTCAAACTTTATATTTATTAGACTAGACAAGTAAAAAAGACTAGGGATTTGGAAGATCCAAAACGGAATGTCTTAATTGATTTCAAATGGAGAGAATGTCTGGGGAATGTGAAAACATCCAAAACCTGGGAAAACAGATTCTGCAACAGGAGGACCTCTGTAATGTGAACAAGAGGTATGAGCAACTGAGATAACAGATGAGCTAATAACTGAGTTAAGAGTTTATCATATCTAGTAACAGTAGGAAAAGTTATCTGCAAATTGGGTGATTGGAAGATCCTTTTGAACATGTGGACTAGCTGAAACAAATGAAACAAATTTGCGGTAGTTTGCGGTAAATAAGCTGTCACGTTTCCAAGCTTAGAAGCCACTAACACAACTGCTGAAAATTCCTTTATACTGGAAAAGGTGAGAGTGGCTTCTTCTGGAAGACTGTATAGACCCAGGATTACAGGATACAGGGATTATACAGGAAATTCTTTAGAGATAACCTTCCTCTTGGCAGCTGGGAGAAAACAAATCAAACTTATTGAAGACACTGGGAATGCCTGGTGATGTGAAATTAACTTAATAAAAACTGTTTAAAAATGCAGGGAGACTTAAGTACTTACTTTAATTTTACTCTTAAAATCTGAATAATCTTTATCTTGACTTTGACTGAAATAGGGTGACAGTTTCAGTGGATTGAGCTGAGGAGAAGGACATACATCATGCTAAACCCATTTCAGACTGATATGTCTAGCCATCAGCCTTGAAGATAAATATAAGAGATAGGTAACCATGTGTGTTCACCAACAATAGAGAACAGACAGCACAGAGAAGAGGGCCTTTTCTTGATATAAAAAAGCAAAAAACAAAAAACATGGGGGTGGAAGTGAAAGAAGGTAGAAAATACACAGATTGATATGAAAACAGAGGCATCAGCCACTTTTGAAAGAACATGTATGCTATGACAGCAGCAGAAATGACAGAAAGCTGCAAAGGATCTTCAAGCAAGAAAATTGCCTATCTCTGCATCCTTCTTGCATCAAGAAAGTAGAATTTGGTACATTTCTGTAAACAGAATCATAGAATCGTAGCATGGGTTGACCACAATGATTGTCCAGTTTCAACCCCCCTGCTATGTGCAGGGTCGCCAACCACAACATCAGGCCACCCAGAGCCACATGCAGCCTGGCCTTGAATGAAAAATAAACAGAATTTTATTAAATGCATTGTCTCCATCAGCAATTTCTCCTCCTAGGTGGAATAAAATACACTTTTGGCTACCTGCTCACATTAAAAGTAATTAGACAGCTTCCTTTATTATAGATGCAGTAAGGTAGAGAAGTTGGGTTTAGGAGGTAATGGGTCCATGTTTTCTGGCAGACAACTCAAAATACGAAGATGCAGACTCAATAGAATCTTCTGCCAGGCTTCCTACAAATTTCTTCCATGAGTTAATTAAAAGTTTAATTCTCAAGAGGTTAATCCAGATTTAAACACGTTTTTTCCTAGTTGCAGAATCTAGAGAGCAATGTGTTAGTGCAGGGAAAAAGTCCCAGACACAGGAAAAGTGAACTACGGCAACAAGGTAAGGAGAGAGAAGGAGAGAGAGAGGATTTTGAAGAGGAAATCATCATGATCAATAATCAGACACACTTCAAACCGAGTGTCTGTGAGGCATATTGAACAAGAGGAGCAGCACTTTTTTTGGCTTGTTTTCTTTCCTGCTGTATTGCTGGGTTTGCTCTTTGTTTTTAAATTTTGGATGATATCAGCCTAGTTTTAAGAAGGCTTCCCCAATGTCACACCTATTTATTCCTTTACTTCACAGGCAGTCTACAGAGAGCAAGATCTGTTCCACAACAGAGGATCCTTAGAGTTGTAGTGTTTGCCATGCTATCTCAAGCCCTAACCACTTCATTCTCTGTAATTTGATTATTTGGTCATGCCCTGGAATGCAAAGTACAACTCTGATGTATTTGTATAAGCCTAGGCTCTTCAAGTACAGTAAGTAGCTGAATGATGTATGTTAATGACATGCTCTCAGTAATTTTTATAATGCGAGATCTCTGCCCAGATTTAATGTTTAATATCCCTGGGATTCACATTGAAATTATTACACACATTATGTATTCCATTCCTTGGACTTAGAATTAATTTCAAAACAGAGCAAAAGTGCATCCTATTTGTTTTCTTGAGGGACTTTGCATCAGTAACAGTCTATTTATTCTGGAGTTTCTGAAGTTAGAAATACCTTTTCCCTTTGCTATCTTTGATCTATCCTGACGAACTGTGCAGAACATTTCATTTCTTTGTCTCATCTCAGTTATGCCATTTCCTCATTCACTTGAAAAATATTTATTCTAGCAAAATTTACCTCCTTGAGTAAACGACACAGGTTGTTAGAAAACAGTTTCACAGAATCTTTGACATAAAGCTGTCTGTAAAAAATAAACAAACAAACAAACAAACAAAAAACCAGCTGCTTCTCTAGACTCTCTTTATGGAAGGGTGCATAGGAGAATTCATAATCTGCATCGCTTTGATCGATCATTCAATCTTTGCATTGGTGATGTTTCTAATACAGGGGCTTAGCCTCTGGAATGACTCCAAACAGGATGGAACAAAGCAGCTAAGCCTATGTTAGGTTGCGATCTGAGCACTCTTAGGCAATAAATCTTTAATTTGCAAGACTGCCAACTAACTGAAAATTAGAATTAAAGGAACATTTAGCATTAGTGATGTTCTCAGTGTTGTTAGGAATTGCTTTCCTAGACATTTTTTGAAAGGCTGGGTGTTACTTGAAAGTACACTTCCAACATACCCACTGAACACGATAACCTTTCATTCCCCTCCCTCTCAGAAATCAAGCATAAAAGGCAGCAGGAAGATGCGGAAGAGGAAAAGGAATTGAAGCTCCTATGTATTATAGTCCCACCAGACAGGATGATTTGCTATGTCTGGGCTTGTATCCATCCTGCTGTCCCCAAGCAGATCTTTAATTTTACCAGCGCGGAAGGAAACCCCTAGTGTGAGCTTGTCTGCCTAGGCAAAGGCAGCTTCCCCTCCAGCATGAGGACAGCACGTGGTGATGCTATTCAGCTGTATGAGGGCAGAACCATCTCCCATCGGGGTAAGGGGAAGATTACCCACTTACTTGTGCAAGCCCCAGGTGCGAACAATTGCTTGGGCACAACGTGCACCTTGGCTGGAACTACAGAGAATTTCTCACTTGATTTTTCCTTTAGGTGTGCTAAAGCCTTTATGCACATAGCACAAAGCTGTGCAGTTCCCAGCTCTTCCCATTTTGCACAGCACATCCCTGTGCAGAGGCAGGTGCCATGCAGGTGGAATGTTGAGGCAGTGCCACATGTCTCACAGTGGGTGCCAGCATGCTCCTCAGGACATGTTTCCTCCCTAATGAAGGATGCTCTGGTGGGCAGCCCTGAGCAGCCCCAGCATCACACCAGGTAGAGTGAGCAGAGGAAATGATACCTCTTCTCATCTCATGACTCTTGCAAGTTTTCATGTAAAGCAGCGCAGGAATTGCAACATCTCAGCTGAATGCCCTAATCCCCCTGCCATGCCTCCATACTTGCTCTCCCTTGCTACTTAATTCTCTCTTATAAAACGGAGATGCTACACTGGAGAGAAATTGGGAACAATCCCCTGCAGCCCCCGCCCTGTTAGTTACAGTATTCCCCCATGAGATGTAAGCTTGTAGGTTTTTCCAGTGCAGAAGTGAACCAAGGTCTCCTGCAGCCTGACAGCCATACAGACGCTGAGATACTTCTCCCTACCATGAAATGAAGCACATCTCCAAAGGACTGTGTTCCTGCCAATGTATCTTTCCACATGCAATTACCTTCTCCCTTCTTCTGCTTTGGGATGGGGAAGAGGTGGGAATTTGGCCCTGAATGAAAGATTATTAGCTTCTCTCTCAGCAAGGGAAAAGACAGGGACATACAATAAGAATATTAATTTTAATGAGAAACTCAGGCTGGCAAGAGAACTTTATTGTCAGAAGTGAAATTAGCTCTTCTACATAAACAGTTAGTGGCATCAAGGGACTAGTCGTTCATTGCCCAGAAGGAAAAAAAACAAAACAAAACAAAACACAAGAGTCTTTAAGGGTCCTTACTCTCAAGAATGCTCTTCGCTGCTTAATGCAGAGAGGATTTGCTTTGTACTTCAACAGACATCAAGTATGAAAGATATCATCCCTTTCCAGTGTTCTGAAGTAGTAAATATCCAACAGGAACCAAGGCTTCTCTCTTGACCCTTCCCGTTTCCCCCCCCCACACACACACACGTTCTCACATGCTCTACAGATATTTTTTTTTTAAGCTGTTTCTAAAATCAGAGGACCATTAAGTGAAAAAACCCTCACATTCATAATCCCGCTCAGAATTCCTTCTCTTTAAGCTGTCCTTGCATGACTCACCTTTCCCAGTGCTGCTTTTCCTCCTTCCCCTTCCCTCTTGCCACCCTGCCATTGGGTGACAGATCCCATGGTGACCATTCACAGAGAGTCCAGAAAAAAAAGACAGCTTCTTACCATGTTATGATAGGTGCTAGAATAGCTTCTTCCCTGCTGGGGCACAGACAGCCAAGCAGCCTCCCAGCATCTAGTTATTAGAATGGGATTTAACCCAAAGGGTAAGAAACCATGTTTCTTGAAAGAAACTGTTACACAGATCACAGATTCCCAGAAGGAAGGTGTTGTTGTGCTCACATCTGATATTGCAAAATAATAACAATAATAATAATAATGTTTTATGTTTTAGAACTAGAATGCAGTCAGCCTTCCACAGAAAGGTGTTATTTGGTGGAAGTGATCCTATTCTACTTTTGAGAGTAGGGCCAAAAGAAAATATCCACTGGAGCATATTTCTTCACAGAAACTGTCCACACCTCGTAATGGTTTTTTGTTGTTGTCGTTTTTCCCCCTAGCACAAAAAGAAGCAAATACGTGCAAATCCTGTTTCCACTTCCACGCTGGCCAGAAAGGATAGTGTGGAAAAATCTGGCATCCCTCTGCCTTCCTTCCCATTCAGGACTATTTGCCCTGTTGTGCTGCTGTGTCTCATGGGATGTGAAATTAAATAACACACTGATACCAACTAAAAAATGGGCTTAGCACGTCCAGTGACTCATAAGAACATGCTCTGCCAATGTGAGGTGGCACTGAATGGCACGGAGGGACTGGGGCTAGTGGGCATGGTGGTGATGGGTTAACCATGGGACTACATGATCCTTTGGTCTTTTCCAGCCTTAAAAATCCTATGACAACGTATTCTTAAACATTCACAATGTTTTTTTGGTTTTTTTTCTGAGGATAAAGAGCAAATATCTTAAATCATACTGCCATGTCTTGGTAATTCTGACAGCATTCAGTTTACATATAACCTTGCTCATCCTTTTCCCCCACCTTTAATTCAGGATAAAGAATCTATCTTGAAATACATTCAGCTTTAATTAAACAAAAACAGACAAGAGTCAGAGCCATCTGCATTTTGTACCATACTCCATAATGTCTCAATATCACAAACTCTAAGGAGTAACACTATACATTAATGGGAACATGTGTCATATCTACTTGCTCTTTATGACTTACGGGCTATCTATATTATCCCCATGTCTCCCAGTCTCTGAAAACAAGTGTAAATAGTAATTCTTATTAACTGCAGAGACACCTGCACCGATATGGACAAATCTGGTCAACAGCAGGTTCCCCTGCTGTTTTACTAAGCCAGCAACATGCTCCTGTCTCTGGCAGATGCTCCTGTTTCGTGTTACTTGTAAGCAGATACCAACTTTATGCACTTTTTGAAATTCCTTTCAGGAACCAATGTCCTTCTGGCTATCAAGGGCCTTTTGTTGCAACAGAGCAATGAAGAGATCAGGAAGGTACCGGGAGACTGAATTGGTCCTCAAAATTACTGGCAGCTTCTGTTAATCTTTCCATATCCCTTCTGCTAGGGATTAGCAGCAGCAAGAAGGATAGGTTTACTGGGAAAGTCTTGTAAATAAACAAATGTTTCCAATCTAAGCATCCACCCCATTAGATACCAGTTAAATTACCACTTTAAGCACCTAGAACTACTGAATACCTTTCTTGGGCATACTAATCGGTAATACTTCTCTTGAAAACTCTGGGTATTTGTGTGAAACAAGAGCAGTGTTAGGAGGAAAAGTAACATAACATCAACTGGAGAAAACACAGCAACAAACAAATCCCAATGTATGGTGAGTGGAACAGTGCTTTCTGACTGTTCTGCAGTCTGTAGAAACCGTGGGCTATGGGGACCTCTGGAGCCATTTAGTACAAACCCAAGTGGTGGCAAGCAACAAATTTATGTTATTCTCTTCTTAAAATGGAGAAGTCCCATGTTAAAACTTTCCAGGGCTATGTATTTTATCTACAAGCCATGTGTACTCAAATCCTGCTGCTATTGGTTTGCCCCACGCAAGTCTTGTGAGGAGCTATCATCTCCCTTGCAGAGACTGAGTACTTTGTTCCCACATTTCCCTCAGATTCCAGCTACTTTGCAAACCTTGCAGTTGTTAGAAGAGGAACAGATGCCTGGAATCAACATCGTATATGGGTAGGTCCTCAAAAATGTAGGAACTCATTGCTTCCGATTCAGTGCCGCATGAGGCAACTGGGTTTGTGAGCAATTTTAAGCCTTAAGCAAAGAGCTGCACACCACATTCTGAAATACCTGAGCGTGTCCTGCACATGGCACAGCGCTGCATGTGCCACCCAGCTGGACACTGCAGCCCTTCGGCACAGATACCCACAGCTAAGGCTTCGTCTGCCTTGAAACCACCATGATTACGTTACAGCATGGCATTGCTGAGTGAATTATTGAGAACTGAGGAGAGATGGAGTTTGTGGAGCTATGTGGAGCTTTCCTTTGTTCAGAAGCAAGAATTGATCGTACATAGATATATTGACTAGCTGCCTCTGTATCTGAGTACAAATACAGACATCTAATAGAGTAAACTACCAGAGGCATGCCAGGGTAGCAGATTTAGAGCGTACATTGAAATGAATATGAGCAGCAAAATTAAAAGGCAGCATTTTTAGAATTGTTAATTTTATGGTAATTGTAAGTCAAAGTAAAGTCTGTTTAAAAATCCAGGATGTCTATTAGGAGTCCACAGACCAACAGCACATCAACAAAAATTAGAAAAGGAGTCCAGATTTTAATTGTAAATGGGATACTAATCATCAGCAACACAGTTTCCCAAGTGTCAGTCAGAGATGGTTGTTTGACATTTTACATTTTACTCTTCACTTTAACAGAAGCTCACCAATGACCTCTATAGTGGTAACTGGTACTGTAACTGGCTACCATAACATAAACTACCTCACATTGAACTAGCTAGCAGGAGCATTCATTTGAAGTGTCCAAAGCCTTTCCTATGAGCGCCTGTATCCCAATTTTGTAACCAAGGATTAGCAATCAGTGGTAAAGAAGCAGCATTTCTTGTAGCTATTACTGTTCATTTTTTCCTGCACTTCAGTTTTGCTGAAGCACAGGCCAATGGACTGTCTTTGCAGTATTTCTTGGGAAGCATCGCAGCTAAACACCATAGCTAATGTGTGCTGTGCTCAGGGAGGCAATATTTTATCAGTTCCCAGATAGCTTTCTTGCATATACAAGGGATGTACAGCACGTCGTGCCAGGGTCACCTGTAAGGATTTCACTTATTCCTTGGGATGATGTTTGGCACACCAAGAACATGTCCCTGGACACTTAGTCTGAAGTCTCCAGTACACTCTTAACATGAGTACACTCATTCTAGCTGAGAAATTTAGCTCCAAGTGGAATTTTCAACCAGATGAAGATTACCTACATCAGAGGTAATTTCACAAGGCAAGCTCCCCTACTGGCACTGAGATGAATGTGTCTAGTCCCACCAACAGAGTTCAGTGCACAATAACTCTTTACCTCCTGGAACAGGTAGGACAGCATTGAGCACTTGTGCAGTGATGACAGAAAAATCATTTGCAGGAGTACAGCCTTCCCATTGCTGAGTGCCATGCAAACAATTAATCCAGTCATTTCTTCTTCACTGCTGCTCCTCAGCCCTGGGGAAGCTGAAGGCTCTGGCTCCGCACACAGGGTGAGTGTTGGTACCACAACCTCAGTCACTGTGACTGAGTCTCAAGAAAACTGCATCAGCTGAGCTCGGACATCCATCCTGTGGGCATGCCAACTACTGTCAGCCTGCATTTTAGAGGCAATAAAGATCATAATAACTGTTACAGTGCAAAGTTTCACCAGCTCCAAACCATTCCAAACCATTCCAAACCAGCATGAGATATATCTGCTAAAGATTTTGCCACAAAATATTTAGATAGTTTGAGTTTTTTTCAGAAGATGACTTTACGGGTATCTCTTGTACAGCCTGGGGTAGGCACTCAAGGAGGGTTTGTCGGCAGTCATTCATTCATTTCAATTCCAATTGGCTGTATACAGCCATCTGGCTATGTATGTACCATTATTCTATACCTATCACCATGGTATCTAAGTGCCCTCTTCATGTCCCTGTTTATATTCATTATTCACGAGCCTTTGTGCAAACAGGATTGTGTTCCCCTTGAAGGTTTGGAGAACGACTGCTCTTCATACAAATGGCCACATTCATATGTTAACGTGGGCGTCTGTGCACAACAAAATATTCATTACAAGGCCTGTCTGCTATGTATCATTCATTATTCTTCCATCTCAGATGTTTCCCTGTTCCAAGCAAGAGACTTCAGTGACCTCTCACTCAGCACAAATAGTGAATGGTAAGAAGGAACAACTTGTGAAGACCCTTTGTAATCACAACACTCTTTTATGACACTTAACTAAGTCCTGGTCCTTTGAGGCCATATCCAAATGCCACAGTAGCCACAGTAAAATCCTGACTAAGCAGAAAACAGGAAAAAAAAAAAAAAAAAGAGAAAAATTATTCTGAAAGGAACTGATTCAAAATATGAGAGAGAACCAACTGGCACCATTTTTGCTTCTAACCAGGGCTTCTATTTTGCCAGTCCATGCCTATCTCCTTCACTGAGGGAAGCCCATGGAAGTGGATACATCCTTAGCAAAATGCACACTGATGGTGAAGAACATGCTTTGAGTTCAAGGCATTCAAATGATATTTTCAGAATGAAAGGACTGGAGCCAAGCCTTCAACAGGGCACAAAGACTGGAGATTTTGTCCGCAGAAATGCAGAGTATTCTGCATCTCCTCAGTCAAATTTATAGGATCTGCTCTGCCATCAGAACATTTGTACATAAAGCATCAATATTGGCTTTCAAGACTAATTTTTGGCTCCCGTTTGCAAAGCATGTTTGAAATGTATTCTAGAAATTGACTGCATAAAATCTAATAAGTAAACAATTTAGATTTAGGTTGGATGTAAGGAAAAAGTCTTCTGCAGTGAGGGGTGATGAGGCACTGGAACAGGTTGAACAGAAAGTGGTTGAAGCTCCATCCCTGGAGACTTTCAAGGCAAGACTGGATCAGGCCCTGGGCAATCTGATCTATCTGTGGTGTCCCTGTTCATAACAGGGGAGTTGGACTAGATGACCTTTAAAGGTCCCTTCCAACTCTAAAGACTCTGTGATTCTATGATTCTATGAATGAATGAGTGACAAGGTAAAAAGTGTAATAAAGAACAGAAGAACTCTTCTGGATGCTTAAGACTGTGTACATCCTGTTTGGTAGTACTGCACCTCAGTCCATGTCATTGCAAAAAAACAAGGTGCAGTGAAACATGGTCTGAAGTATAACAGGAGCTTAAGGGGGACATAATGTATTTAAATTCCAGACAAAACTGTTTATCACTTTGAATAACCTGCATAAAATCAGATCAGAGAGGAAGAAAAGCAAAATGCAATAGGAGAGAGCTAAAAATTGGCTTAGATGTCTTTCTTTATAGTAAACTTACTGCCACCTGTTTGCTTAGTATTAAGTTGAATCTACAAATTAGTTTAAAAGGTGACTTTCAAATAATATTTAGCAGGAGGAGATGCTGTGGAAAAAAAATCTTAAATCTTTCAGAGTTATTATCTTTCTTGTGTGAGGGTGTTGTGTGGCCTCTGCAGCCATTCAAAGTGGCCAGTGGTTCCCAGCATGCTCAGGGAGAGCTGACACACTGAACTAATCTTTAATTTATTGATGCTCTACTTCGCTGAGAGACGTAGTATATCAATAAATGGCTTTAGTTAAGAAGTGAAGGTCTAAGAAGCAGTGGTAGGAGCTTGCAAAAGTACATCAAAGCTTACAGAAAATAAGATCGAGAGCTTGTGGGAGAAAATTGATGTCTAGGAAGGACAGAAAGAACAAGCAAACATCACAAACTTCTAAGTAAGACTTCTGTACAAGACAGTGTTGTTGGCCATCTTAAACACACAATTTGCAAGCTTTTGTGTACTTCTTGGTTGCCCAGCAGCTTATAAAAATATTGTTATGAAGTACCTTTCAGTGATGAACAGTAACAAAAACAGTAGACCTAAGCTGAAGGAAGAAATCACTGTCCTGTCTGGTAACTGATGGGTTTTGTGAGATGATATACCTCGAATCACTTAACCTGCTACTGCAACCAGCAGCACTTGGAGGTTTGTTTGCCTTGATGATAATCTCAGCACACATAGAAAGAAAATAAAAGCAAATCTGAGTCAGTATTTGTGGCCTTTTTCTTGTAACTCCTGTCATCTTTTTTTTCCCTCTAAAACAGTTAAAAATACAGGATGTGCACATCCATGTCAGCTGTAGAAGCAGGTACCTACCTGCAGCTGGTATCTCTATATATAGCTGACACAGCCCTATTTTCTGCGTGTGTGAGCATTGCAGATCATTCCCCATGTCCAGTTTGTGAAGAACAGAGAGCCAAAGAAGTCAGAAGGACTGGACAGCAGGTGGACCCAGCAGGTCCCTCTCACAACCCTGGGCAATTGAAGGTGTGTATCATACAGACATACATCCTTCCTGGCACAGAGAGAAAGATCTCTCTTTTAAAGGTTGTTACAGCATTGTTTCTTAAATCATCATCTGCAGATGTCAGTCCTTGAATAATACCTCATCCTGTCTGGGTAAAATGCATGATACTGAGTGGTGAATGGTTCCAAATAGCAGCTTTCCAACAGATGCTGCTGCCTCTGAAAGATCCCTTCCCATCCTGGGGAAGAGGACCTGATGGAAGAAGGTGGTTCATGGAGATTGCCTTGCCAGAGAAAATAAAAATGTGGTAAAATCAGAAGCATTGATTGTCCTGGGGTCCACTGGTGCTGCTGCTGTTGGCATTGCATGGAATGCCACTGGAGATAAAGGGGAAGCTGCCTCAGTGGAGGAGCTGGGCCAGGGCACTTGAGGAGACAGGATTTACTAGGTCTCAGGTTCTACAATGATTTCAAATGCCCAGCAGTTGGTTCTTCATCTTCTTGAGGAACATGTTGGTGTGTGGGACAAGCAGGTAGTAAACAAGCTGGAGAAGCTCCGGTGTTCCGGTGGAATTCAGTCCAACACAGCCCAAGTGACCCTTCTGTTTTTCAATGGAGATGGACCCCTACCTGGGGACAGGAACTCCTGTGTTTGTGGCTGTCGTCAGCCCAAAGACACCTTCGTGAAGATGCCAAATGTGAAGAGCTCACACCCTCATGCCACATCTGTCTGTGCTTTTCGTTAGTCCTGGTTCAGTGTGTGAAGACACTGAGATGGTTTCCAGAAACATTTAAATTCCCCATACAGCCCAGATAGCAGGGATACACTACACAGTTTCATGCATAACCATCTCAGTGATGAGATCTTTGATTTAGCAAAAAAAAAAAAAAAAAGAAAAGGAAATAGTGGTTGCTCTTGGTTTCTCTTCTCCTTCTCATACTTCAGTGTCCTCTAAATGTTCTTTGAGTTTCCCTTCCTTCCCTCCAGCTTTTCCCCTGACATAGCACTTTTCCCCCAGCCTGTGCCATCTGGAGGATGTTCTGTGGTCTCTTCTGGGCTTCCTGCTGCTACTCCAGCTCTCTCCCTTCAGCTTCTTTTTTTGGTAGTTTTTTTCTCCAAAGGAGCTAACAGAAGTGTCAGCTGGGGGAGTGAGATGTATCTCTGTTAACAGCTGCTCCTTAAAAACCTTCAAAACTGGTTAGTCTTCAAAGGTTGGTGTAGGTTGTTCACCCAAGGATAGCAGCTCTGGAGAAGCCCCAGCCCTGTCCTTTTTCACTCTAATGATTTCTTGAACTCCAGAGAAAAATCCTTCACTACATTAATTTTCTATGCCAGACACATCCCAGCTGATGCAAATCACTTATGCCCCAACACATTGTTTTACATTCAGAAATGCAAAGGCACTCATTTATTGCAGATTTCACCTGTGCACTGCCTGTGTTAATGCTGCAAATTCATTCAACATGTAGCTCTTAATGTCACAGGCTTCCCTTAGCATTTTAGGTAGGACGCTGGATCAGACCTGAGGATGCTCAGCCATGCACTCATCTGACTACAGAGGTCTTGGCTGTCTCGGGCTTTCAGACACACTGCGGTGTCGCTGCTCAGGCTTTCACTTTGAATCAAGTCAGCAGTTATAGATTTCTGCAACGTCTTTGCAGTTTCAAAGCTTCCTCTTGAATTTCATACTCAAGCAAAGCTGCCAGTGAAAACAATGAGCCGATTGCCTGAGTAATGAGCATAAAATTGGAGCCGAGGTCAGGAAAAATTACTGTGGGAGAAAGGCTGCGATGGCTGAGTGTATGCAGCATTCCTGTTAGCTCCCTGTCAGAAGACTAAACCTTTCATTCCATAGATCTTTTTATAAACCCCCCTAGCTTACAATTTTCTCTATAAAACAACCACGGATTAAATGTGGCTTTTAAAGAACAGAAGGAAAGGAAACACCCAGTACCTGATCCGTGTCTGAAAGGCAAAGAGGGAGTTTTATATGAAAAAGAGAAAGTAAAAACTTTTTTATTTCGGTTTTTACTGGGGTTCTGATTTTAAGTCATAGAGTATTTCAGAGAATCTCATATTCAGCTCTTTTTTTCCAGTGGTACCTTTTAAATCCTGGATTTCACTAGTAGTTCATCACTCCTTCTCTCCCTCACTGCCCACCCCAACTCACTGTCAGTGCTTCTGGCTGACTGTTCACAGCCCTCCCTTGCTAAGCTCCATTCTGTGCTGAGACTTCTCCCCACTGCAGCAGAGCCCAAAGCCTTAATGTAACCTGGAAGCCAAGCAAAGTCAGCTGCGAGAGACCAAGTGGGAGAAAATAAAAGGCACAGGCCACGTGCACTGAGCACTTTGCAGATGGTCATAGCTGGGGTGCCAGCAATTGGAAAAGCAAAAATGCACCTGAAAACAATGTGGTATTTTAATCACTACATACATATATATATATTAGTATATTATATATTATATTAATTACACAAGATCTGTTGTCTGTATTAACCATTATCATAGAATCATTAAGACCTCTAAGATCATCCAGTCCAACCATCAGCCCATCCCCACCATGCTCACCAACCATGTCCCTCGGTGCCACATCCACGCAGTTCTTGAGCACCTGCAGGGATGGTGACTCCACCAGCTCCTTGAGCAGCCTGTGCCACTGCCTCACTGCTCTTTCTGAGGAGAATAATTTTTTCTTAATATCCAACCTGAGCCTCCCCTGGCACAACATGAGGCCATTCCCTCTCATTTTATCGCTGTTACCTGGGAGAAGAGGCCAGCATCTGTCTCACCACAGCCTGTCTCACTGAGTGGTAAGGTCCCCCCCTGAGCCTCCTCCAAACTGAACAATCCCAGCCCCCTCAGCTGCTCCCCATAAGACTTGTGCTCCAGACCCTTCACAGCTTTGTTGCCTTTCTCTGGATACACACTGGAGCCTTGCTGTAATGAGGGGCCAAAAACTGAGAACAGTACTCAAGAAACGGTCTCACCAGTGCCAAGTAGAGGCAGAAGGTGATTCTCACAAAAAATTCTTGCTTTCTGTTCTGAACGTTTAATCGTGCCTTGACAGAATTTCCAGGAGCTGACTGAAGAGCCTGCGTGTTTGTCAAAAGTAACATGAAATCTAAACCTGAAAAAAAATGAATGTCCTTGTAGTGAAGGGCTTTAAAACCGTTACTGTCCCCTCACAGTAACTGAAGTGTCCAAAACGGGGAGGGAGAAAAAAAATTTCTTTGTTATTCCGCATCTAAATTAGAAGCTGATAAATCTGATTGCTGCAAACCATTCACCTTTACACAGATGAGATGATCTCCAACCAAAATGAGGAAGTTATTTATTCTTCTCCTTAGGAGCCAAGTGAAATGAAAGACAGATATTAAGAAAAACTGGAAATTCACACCTCCTATTTCATTATGACAATAGTCCATGCAGTCCCTTCTTTCCCATATTCCAGGGCACTCCCTAGAATGCCATTTGCAGCACTTTCTGAAGAAGGGCGCACAGATTATTATTTTTTTGCAAGAAGACTGGAGGGAAATAATGCCTCATTTCAATAGTAGCAATAATTATAATAATTAATACCAATAATGATTCAGAGCAACTCCAGCAGAAACGCCCAGTGTAGGAAACACAGGAAGCCACACTCACTTTAGAGATCCATGAAAAACCTCTGCTGAAAGTTGGTGCAAATTTGACTTACAAGTCTCAAAAAACTCTACCTTTTATCCCTGATAATGTTTTCTGAACAGCTGGAAGATAGGCTGAACAGGCTGCAGATTTATGTGCAACTAATCTAACCATGTAATAAATGTCTGTACTCCAAATGTGTACATTAAATAGGGCAGGGATCCCAACGACACACAAGCAGTCCGTATCAGAAGAGGTGACAGAAGCTTTCCCACCACCTCATTGCTTTCAGCGGAGTTCCAGGAGGAAGTGAGCTTTCCACAGTCACATTGTCTGTCAGTCAGTCCTCCCCTAATAATTCTCCAACCCATTAGCAAGTTTCAGACAGATATGAAGAGAGCCATAGAACTCTCAAAGATATTAAGTTCCTGTGAGTTTCATAAAAATGAACTGCTGGATGGAGGAGAAAAACACTGCCTCCATCTCTGCAGGAGGACATGCAGTGAGCACAGCCTCCTGAGCCAGCCTCTGCCCCAAACTCAGAGTCCTCCCTGAGCTGGGAATCGTTTGACTTGGAAGGGACCATGAATGCCATCAGGACCAACTCTCCTGCAATGAACAGGGGCGCCTACAGCTACATCACGTTGCTTATAGCCCCGTCCAATCTGACCATGAGTGTCTCCAAGGATGGGGCATCCACCATCTCTCTGGGCAACCCGTTTCAGTGATCCACTGCCCTTATTGTAAAGCACTTCTTCCTTATATCCTATCTAAAATCTTCCTTCTTTCAGTTGAAAACCACTTCCCCTTGTCTCTCACATGGCATGGAGGCCAGCCTGCCTGCCTTCAGAAACACCTGGGCAAAACTTGTTTTTTTAATTCCAGTCCTATTCAGCTATATTCATGCAATGAATCTCAGCTCTGGACAGGCCATAACAGCATTTTGCAGTGAATAAAGTGGATTCAACCAAAAATCTCTCTTAACTTTTCTTATGGTACTCGATATTTCATGCGGAAGTCTATAAAACAACGTTTTACCCTAATCTTTTCAGAGCCACCAGGAAAAACAGCTGGGACATCCAAAGCAGGCATACAAGAGGGAGCTAGGGAAATTCTATTAAAGAGTTCATTAATAATTGATACGTAAGAACATTTTCTTGTGGAGGCAGATTAATCTTAAATTCCTTGCAGGAGGAGCACAATTCTGAAGAACGATGAGAACGTTTAGGTGACTTCCCTCAAAAAATGCAAAGGGCAGAGTATAGGTGCCTCACCATAGTGGGTTTTATTAAGAAGTGGAAAGGAATAGAAACTGTTTTTCAGAAGACAGTTATTCAATATGTCTCATGCAAACAGTTGCTGTTACAGAGGAAGCCTTCGGAGAGACGAAGGAAGGCGAAAAAGACCAGCAGCAGTGGTACTGGCAGCAACAGGCTCCCTCTGTCTGGCTGACAGTTCTGGTGAGGCAGGAACCCCACTGGGGTTAGAATGTCTTCAGCTGTTTATGGGGATTTGCTAATTTATTTATTTCTTTTTTGCTCTTTGAAGGGGGTGAACTGCACTCTTTCACTGTTGACTGTAGGACCCACTTCTTTAAACAAGCCTAGGCAAATTTTGATGCCCTTACAGCCTAAGCAGACAATTAATAGGACGTGTAAGTGTAAATTCTTTTCCTCATTCCTCATTCAGATTCTGATCCCTTCCCTCAAGAAATGTGATTGCTGAGAGGTAAGCGCTATGTTAGTGTTTTCTTTCCAGGTAAGACAAAAGAAATATTCCAACCTGCTGGCTGACAGGCATTGTCAGCCCCTCACTGACCTCTCTGCTGTGGCATACCCGCTGCATGGAAAAACAAAGCCACCTTCTGAATCAGGGCTGCTTAAGGATCATGTGTGGGAAAGGGGACGGGGAAGGCTCTGAACGGACAAATGTTTGTTCCTTTCTAGAGATCTCTGTGCTGCTCTCATCAAAACCAACTGCGTTGAGAAGGCTGCTTTTTTTGCACCACAGGAGGTGTGGAGTTTGCTTGCTGCTGCTCCCCATGAACAGCATCACCACCACAGAACAGCTGGCTCCACAGCTGGCTGTGTGTAGGCTGCTACTCACACCTTGCTTCTCTGTGGTGGCACCTTCAGTGGTCACCATGTCACGGCTGTACCACAAATGGCCAAAAACACTGGAACAGGTATGAGAGTGCTATCCGTGCTGATCCTGCACTGCCTTCTCTCACCTTCTCTGAGAACCCAAATTCGTTTGTATGTCAGGATGGGGAACAACTAATTTTATCACATGCAAATGTTCGCTTACAGTGCTAAAGAAGGGGGGGGGGGTGGGGGGAGAAGATGAAATATTAAAGGTAATAAAAGGGATATAACCGGTTGGAAAGGGAATAAAAGTACAGAAAGGAAGAGTAGCACTGAACAATCAGGGGAACGGCTTCCCAATAGTGAGCTCTAATAGGCCATGAAGGCCTCCCACAGGGAAAGGCTAAGAGCCATATCGCCTGGGACATTCAGAAGAAGACGTGATGAAACAGCAATAATTATGCAGCCGAGAACAATGCTCTGCAGCTAAGGGAGCAATAGGCAGAGATGATCCAGGAGATGCATTCCACCTTCAGGATCTCTGATTCACCTGTGTTTTGCTTTTAAAGAACTCACCTGACATGGAAGTGCTCCCTGCCGCAGCCTCGGACTGGGATGCAGAGAGTTTGTGTAATGCCTTATATTTCATTACCATTGGTTATAATTTAAATGCTGCATTGTTCCATAGTAGCTATGTGATGTATGACAGACTAATAAACACAAAATAATACAAAAATGAGTATTTTATGTCGTATCTTCCTCCCTCAAAACCTTGCAGATGTTTGGGTCCCAGTGATATTTCTTAGAGGATGGAGCTTGCAACTGCTATAATTAAGCAGTGCTGTACCATTAAGTCACTCGAGAGGAAATTAGGAACTAAACTAGCGCTGTGTGCCGAGGAAGCCAAAATTGTAAGCTGAGATCTTTATTCAGTGCCTGAAAGTCTGCCTTTTTCTAGCTTGCTTTCAAAGAGGTGTTATTCCTATTGCACACCATCAGAAGACGTAAAAAGTGAATTAAATCTGTATTCAATGTTTATTTTGCATGTAAAGTGGGATCTTAGATGGTGGGAAAAATATGTTTTTGTCAACAGCACTTTGTTCTGGTATTACTGTATTAGTTTTTAATGGGCAGAAGAAATGTGCTGATTTGGAGGCTTTCCAGGGGTTTGGCAGTATTCCATTGTGTCAGCACTGAGTAAAAAAGATGTTATTCCTTCTTGTTACAGTAAGAACTGGGTAAAGGTAATGTCACTTCTCTGAGTCATGCTGGCAGAGCTCCATCTGCAGAGAGGCAGTTTGACCAAAACAACCAGAGTGTGAGATGTAGAAATGATACGTGATGGGAGTGAACTCCCAGTAACCTGTTTGGGACAGATGCACTGACACAGCTCATACCCACTGGCAGAGGAAAGGGCTATCTCCCAGACAACACTGAGTGATTAGATCTTGGATAATCCACTGTCACAGGAGCCTTGCTAGCAGAGGACTTGCTAGCACATATGGAGGCTTACAAAGCAGAATAAAGGTTTTCTGATTGCTGCCTTCAGTGCTGATTCTAAGGCACACGAGGTGGCCTTTCTTCACAGAGTTCTGTTTGAACATTCACTTTTGTTTCCTACCACATCTCTGGTAGACAGCCATCATCTTTATTATCCATTACCTGCATCCTCACACAAATTTTTACTTTGTCTCTTTGTCTTTCACAGCCTCCACACAACCTTTCAATTGGACCCTTGACTTTGAAGCTGTGGCCGTCACCCAAAGAACCATAGTGCTTTTCTTATTTCAGAAAATCTTTGTAGACCCCAACTTGTCAGAGCGTTGTCCTTCATCTCTCCTTTTCAGGTGATGCACTTTTTACTCACTACATAGAGGAACACCAGGAAGGTATTGATGTACGTTTTCAATTTAGTTCTTGGACTGATCTTTCTGCACCTAAATTGCCACCTCAACAAATTGCTCTTCTCACTGCTGTTGACATATGTCTCTCCTGATCTTGGACTTGGCTATGGTTTGGCAGGTTTTGTAGATGCAGCTATGTATTCTGCTGGTTTTCAGGTCTACAGGCACTCTTCTTTCCTCTTCACTTACCTACCTTGACTGGATCAGATTTATGTAAAGGGGAAACCACCCATTTGTCAGTGTATACAACAAATAAATAATTTTACCTTAATCTAAGTGATCTCAAAGCTTTGTGTGTGCTCACAAAGCTACTCATGAATAAGCCAAAAGAAATGGAAAAGGTGCCACTTCTCTGTCACAGCACTCCTGAGACCATATTTCAAAATGGGATTTTATAGAGCAAACTAACTGCATATCAACATCAGCTTCCAGCCACCAAGAACATCATCCCATTGTGTACATTGCTGTGCAAAAATATAAAATATAACATAAGAGAGTCCTCTTATTCAGTGCTATATAGATTAAAAAAAAAAAAAAACAAAACAAAACCAAAAACACTTAACAGACAGAGATACAGCAAAGAAGTCTTATTCAGAGGTTGAGTCCACACCCAGATTAACCAGTGTATACTTACCTGCTCTGTCTTCCCTTACTGGGAAGTGGCACTGTCATTTTGATGTGTTTCACTGACATATCAGCACAGTCAAGTGATGGTGCCAAGTAAGTAGTTAGAAAACTAAAGCAAGAAATGAGAGGGGGAAGGTGAGGACCTGGACCTCTCTCTGACAAGCAGTGCTGCAGGCCTTCCAGCCCTCTCCTCCTAGGACGCATGCATTTCTCCAGAAGGAAACAAGTCTTTGTGTAGTTTACAGCAGGACACAAAATACTCCATTATTTGGTAAAGTCAAATTAATCACACCAGTGATTAGAATGCCAAGCACTGCTCAAAGAGTTTTGAAAGGCAAGAACCTGCTTTGTCTCATACAAAGTCTCTGCATAACGGGGGGAGAAAAAAAAAAAAAACAGTTTGTCAGCTGCTTCCTTGATTATGTTCAATAAGAGTACACAGGGCTGGTTTTATTTTCACTTGGCAATTTCTGTGTTGCTATGACTTCACTAATCTCCAGTCCATAAATCATTTGAGTAAACAATACACCAGCAAGCTCAGATCCAGAGGAAATTTCTCCAAGGCAAGTTTTTCATCTTTCTGCTTTTCAGGAGAGAGCTCAGGAGACCCTCCTACATGGGATGTCACCAGGAGAAAAAATTCCTGACATTCTCGAGGTTTAGCTTTAAATCATATCATTAGGTGTAGGTATTAAAGTGAATAGAGAATAGCACAGTATGGTCAGCTGTATTTCTTTCTCACTCTGAGTTCTGCTCCCTCTTGACCCTTACATGAGGATCCTTCTGTTGACTAGAGGGTCTCTGTTTCTCTTCCCACTTCAAAACCCTTCCTCCTAGCAACAGAAAAACTATCGATGTGTGCAGGCTTTCAAGGCAGCCCGTAGCTGTGCTCCCTTGAATGTCAAAAGGGGTTGGTCTCACAGCTACAAATCAAATGTCATTTTACTTAATAATGTATTTCATAGCGGTCTGTATCTCGTCCGAGTTATTTAGTTCCACATCTATCCTTTGAGCTTTCTCTACAGCTGCAATCCAGTGCAAATAACCCTGGGATAGGGGAAACGTGCATCAGCTTTATAACACAACACAACTAAAAAAATAATCCTACTGGGAAACACACTTTATAGGAATCAGAGGCAGAAAAAGCAACATGCAGAGATGCCTGTACACGAACAGATACTCAGCTGGCCTAAGTCTCTGCTGCCTTGTATCTTCCTACTAACACAGTGAGAATGAGCACAGAACACACAGAAAACCATGAAAGATCCAGAAAGGGACATTCACACCATTGCCCACTTTGTGCAAACTTCAGTGGCTAAATGATGTGAAATGTGGAAACAAATGGTGTACCCACTGCTTTGTTCACAAGAGAGCTACATAATGAGAGAACTCTGGGATATAATCAGAATTTGAAAAATCTCTCTTGCAGGCTAGGAACGAAGCTTTTCTATTCCAGCCTTTGGAATTCCTCACGTGGATGGACCAATGGTGCAATGGACTGACTGGAGAAGGATGGCATGGCTGCTTTGTAACCATCTTCTGTTGAGTGAACTGCATATCTTTTCTTTATAATCAAAGTATGCTCTTAATAACTGATGTGCAAATTGACAGGGGAGTTACTTAGTTACTTGATGTATACAGATCCATGCTTTGTTATGATTGGTATATAATGGGATGTCAGCCAGAAGCTTTAATCTCTCAATATTTAGTTTGCCCACCTGGAAAACTTGCTTTTATTTTTCTCATAGTCGGTAGTGAAGAAGTCTAAGGAGCTCTTGACACATTGTACATACCCTTCCTGCTAATAGAGATGAAGTAACTTTTGTTTCTAAATAAGCACTTTGCCCTTTATTCTCAGTCATTTCAGTAGAAAAAATGTCTTAGGGTTATCATGTCAGGATCAGTGGTTTCTTTCTGACCACCAGTTTTCCTAATTCTCTTCCATCAAAGGATCTGCCTTGATTTTTGCAGGGCATCCTGATTGTTCCTGGCTGTATGCTGCCTCTTCAGTGCAGCAGGAGGCAGACACCAAGACAGCCTGTGTGCGGTTCTGTTTTCTTCTCGTCTGCCTGCATGCATGGCTCAATTTCCTTCCTTCTCGGCTCTTGGCTCTATTCAGCATTGCTCAAGGCTCACCACGCACAGGAGCCAGCGAGGCTTTCTGGCCTGTCAGTTTTTGAGAGAGTTTGCACAGACGTTTCCTTGGGAGAGTCTTCACTTCACTCTAATAACAGTGAGAAATCCCCTGTACGGAGCAATTTAAAGGATGCTAAGAGGGTGGAGACCTGCAACTTAGAAGTCCTCGCACAGAACAGGAAGCCCCAAGACGCAAATCTCTGTTAGGCATATTTCCCTTTTGCTTCCCTTCTTTCACATGAGATGATCTGCCAGAAAATATTTCTTCAACTACCTTCAAATGTTCATCTTCTTTTTGACTACCCCAAGGGCAATCTCAGTCCCTGTTTTATTATCACCTTTTCTTTATGATTTTTTTTTTTTATTTTTTTATTTTTTTGCCGCAGAGGCAGCATAGAACACTCTCCAAATAAAAGCACTGTTGTTTCATCCAAGGTTGCCAAAGGAGTGCTTTAGGAAGAAAAACAGGCAACGGGGGTCCCACTGCAGAGCGAAGCTAAGTGACATGCCTGCAGACATGCAGTGGTGCAGCACGGCTCACACTCACACTGTGACGCCTTGGCTGCCAAGCTGAGATTTGTGAACTAAGCCAGAACAAGCAGGAGAGCCAGGTGGGAAGATGGTCATCCTCAGACAGATGACTTCAGTGTTGTCAAAATACCCAATAGCTCTTCAGGAGGAAGTTCCATGTAAAAGATATGAGCTGCTCGTCCTGATTTCAAGAAAGATATTACATGGACTCAAGTTGTGCCAGAGGACATTCAGATTGGAAGTTAGGAAAAATTTATTATCCAAAAGAGTGGTCAGGATCTGGAATGAGCTGGAACAAGGTGCTGGAGTCATCTTGAGTTACCTGGAGTCTCTGGAGGTGTTCAAGAAACATTTAGCTGCTGTACTAAGGGACATGTTTTAGTGGGAAATGGTGTGGTAGGTAGACAGCTGGGCTCGATATTCTTTTCCAACCTTGGTGATTCTGTGATTATATTGGTATTTTTTTCCCTTCCTGCCATCATCCTGTTTCTCTGAAGACAGTTTCTTATATGTAGTGACTTTTATTGTGGGAACCCTATACAGCTTTGCTTAAACAGGCACTGTGCTCTGCATCCCCTGGGGAGTCAGAGGACGTAAGCAGGATGGAGATGCTTAGATGCTATGGGCATCAGCTATGGGCACCAGCCGGGCTAAAGGAGAAAGGAATCTTTCAATGAAAATGTCAAGTGCTATTCTTTCCTTCGGGTTTTCTCTCCTGTTCTTTTTGAATAATTCCCCTGAATGCTCTCAGTGTTCTTTTCACCCACCTCTCTCAAGACTGGCTCTGTCCTACCAAAATAAACCAATGAAAACCAGTTTAAAAGCAAATGAAAAATTATTGGGGAAAAAAAAAAAAAAAAAAAACATAGAAAAATGTTTATTTCTGTAATGAAGATAGGATGAGATTCTTCTTCCCTAGAAGTCTTCAATTGGACAAAATTTTACTGCACGGATATTTTTGGGGCATTACAAGAATCATTCATAAAACATCTATAGATCTGTTGGGGGATAATATATTTCTAAGTTAAACATGAAGGTATCTTTTAAAAAAAAAAAAAGAAAACTGAGATATTCTTTCCAATATTTACTTTCTAATTGGAATCTGTGGTAAATAAAGATTTGTTTAAAGCTAATTTTAAGGCAGAATTTTGCAAAATTAAAAGAAAACAAAATACTTGCTTAAAGTCTTGCTTAAAAGATTTATATCCTTCTGGTTCATTAGTATGACTGACAACTGTGTACAAGTGAGAGGGTTGGTATATGTGTACAGTCAAGTCTTAGTCATATTGCTGCTCACTGTGATGCCATTTGTAACTTACGTTCCTCTTCTGTCTACTGTTGTTTGAAGCATTTAGATTTAATACAGTCAAGGTACTCTCAAGAAGAAGATGCCTGGTCTGAGTAGCTTGTGAACCAAGACCCAGAGCTTTACCCTACCAAAAGGCTGCACCTTCTGCCAGTCATGCTCACTCCTAAATGATGAGTAGTTGCACTGCAATCAGTGGAGCCGTGCAGAATAGTGAGCTGTGGTGGCCTTCCCTGAGTGTAATCCCAAAGTGACAGCCAACACAACAGCACCATTCTGGGGCTGAGGGTGGCAGGATCCCATCCCAGCAACAGTGAGCAGCTCCTGGGCAGCAAGGTGGGAGGGAGAATGCTGGAAACTGAGACAGAAGTGTTGTGTTGGACAATTAAGCACCAGATTTAAAGCAAACCAAATGTTGTATAATCACCAGCTAATTTAGATATTTGTGCAGTTGATTGAAAATATGCAAGGAAAGCAGCATTATTTAAAATTATTTTTAAATGTTTGGAATTTATTAGGGTTGACTGTGGAAAAGAGATAATTAAGGATTCTAAATATAATTAATGTGCCGAGTTATAAAAAGCGCTGCTTAGGTTAGGAGTTTTCCAGCAGTTAGCAAAATGGTTGACACTGTAATGACAATTTTACATTTAAAGATGTTTGCAGTTCACATAAATATGTATTGAAAAATAATTTCACAGTAGGTACATGACGAGTATACTGCCGTCTTCATTTTAGAACGCTTGTACGTGAACAAGCATAGAGAAGAGAGGCCACAGAACAGAAGAAAGTCCAGACCATCATGTGACATGGATAATCTTTGGCATGGGCAGAATCCCTGCTTGAACAGGCAAGGTGAGATGTTCATTTCTAGATGTGTTAAACGTTTCCTTTTCGACTAAAAGGTGACACACAAATAGCGCAAAGGAAGCAGAGAAGTGCTTGAAAAAAACAATTTTATTATTACATTTTTACATAATATAATGAGTAGGTAAATAACATTTTTTTAACTTTGATTCTCTTGAGAAAATCTTACTCAGAATTTTTGATCATTCACAGTTTACAGCCCTAGAGGAAGGGAAGCATCCTATAGCAAGAGGATGTCCAGTTTAGGTCCAAGCAAAATGGACCAGACATCTTCCTGATGGAGGTCAAGAAGTGACTTCTGTTTGGTTCCATATACATCCAGTATCAGCCAGCTTAAGAAATATTTGGTTTTTAGACCCTTTGCAAAGTTCACCACTGTGTTCTCTCCTTTTCCAGTGCACCTGAAGATGAATAAGGACAGGGAGACTGCTGTGCTCTGGGAGGGCAAAGTCAGTCTGGGCTGCATGATGGACTGCATAAGAGCACTGTGCTATCCAGGTTCCAGGCATCGTGGACCTTCTGGAAGGCTGTGAAGCTCAGCTGAAGGTCTATTATGATTTTAAAGTGTTTACACTGGACTTTTAAACCATCTGCTGGCAAAACCAATATTTATTGATAAACCATCTGAAAAAATGCCCAAAGAATTGCGAAGATGAGAATTGTATGGAAAGCTCAAACTTCTTCATCCAGCACTGATTTCCAGTGGGTTATAGGCACCTCAATGTTTGTGCCACCTTTCAAACTGGCATTAACATATAAAATTATCAAAATGTGAAGTTTCTCATCAGGTACAGCGAGATATAGTACTTCACCCATCAGAAGGAGTAGGTTTACCAAATTTCCCCAGCACTGTTCTATCTGGTCTTTGTTCAAGTAGGATGCTCATCAGTTCTCTGGAAGAGTAAATTCAGACTGCACAGAATGCAGATGGCACGCTGAAGTCTACAGCAGGAAATTCACTCTCCTCTAAAGAGAAAATGCCAATATTGTAAATAAAGTTTCTGTTTATCATGTCAGGTAGGTAAAAAAAGAAAATAGAACTTATTTCTGGGTGGGTGGATCAGAACTGTGTTTCCTTGGCTTTTGTTTGCATGTTTTGCAGGATCCTAACTGGGTCTTTGCTGTTGCCTGGCTGACTGCTGCACCTGTAGAGATTCCCCCACATTTAGGGTAACCACTTGGCTTCCTGGAGAACAAGAACAATCAGGGTGAGACTTGTGCAACCCTAACAAACTGAAATGAATCTCTCCAGTTGTGGCTTTCCCAATTCTTTGTTTTCCTTATTGTCCAAGGCAAGGAACACGTCTGAAATCACAGGAAGTGGATTTGATCCACAACTTTGCTCCACAGGCATTTCACTACTATATTTTGGTGGTGGTTGAGGGAACACAAGAGCTCAGGAGAGCGCCCAGCAGCACAGCCCAGGCCCTTTGTCACATGCAGGTGGTGAGATTGCAAAGGGTCACAAAAGATGTTCAGTTCAGAAAGGATTTTGTTCCCATTTGTATTGGCTGTACTTCCCTTCTGTTATCCCTATGCTGCTTACAATGATACTGATATAGAAACCAATGTTTGTTTGGTGAAGTTCTTACTTCTTACCTATTTCCCCTCTGAAATCACGAGGTGAACTATTTGTAGAAACAATATATTTGATAAATATACTCCTTTTTCTTTTTCACAAATTAAGTAGGAACAGACATCGATTTTTTATTACTCTGTTTGTTATCTAAAGTATTTGTCAAATTGTTTACAATAATATCGCATGCACTGTTACCAAGCAGCCTGTCACAGCCATCATTAACAATTTTGACTTGGTGATTTACCTTCTGGAACTGAATCTTGAATAATTCTTCATGTCACTTCCAAATCCCTAAGACACTGTTAATTTGCTTTGTGGAAGAATCTTCTGTTCCCTGCCATGCATAAGGATGTCACTGTGCTAGGTGCTGCATAAACACAGCTCAGAAAAGTCTTAGCTCAACGCAGAATGTGACTTTGGGAAAAGAGGGGTATCACCAGAAAGCCTCGGCACAGAAAGAGGCCTTACGGGTGACTATGATGGACACTGGTTGAGCGGCCAGAGTGCTGTTAAACATTTTGCAGGCATCACAGCAAAGAAGAGTTCTAAGGAGAGACTAGAAAAACAATGAGGTATTTTATGTAGGTACCTAAATCATTTTGTTTTATCCATTTATCTGATCATATTAAAAAAAAAAAGTCCCTTTTATTATTTAGCATTGCTTGAGTTCTTCCCAGACCTCTCAGGCTACCCGCACGAACAACTCTGGTATCAAAAGATCCAGAAAAACAGATGGTACAGATGTTTATGATCTCCACTACCACTTCTTCTAATTACATTTTCAGAGAGTAAAAGAAATCACAAGCACAATCAGAGCGAATATGAGAAAACGTATTTTCTCAACCTTTACTTCAAAAGTCAATTTTGTAATTGCAGACAGAAAACATTCACAGCTGTAATACCAATGCACTTACTGTCCAAAAAGGAAAGAGTCTGCATAAAGTGACAGGGAAAGGATCTACAAATGAAGAATCTTCTCCATAGTTTTCCACAAGGAGTTCGTGGCTCTTTAAAATCAATAATCACTATTTCAATATATAAAATAGAGCTTCATCAGAATCAGGCCCGAGCCCACCGTATGTGACTGCTAGGATTATATAATGGGAACGTTCTTATAGACTTTTGTAAAGCATCCCAGAGATTTTTAAAATTAGGCACTGAGGTTGACCCAGTTTGGTGGAAAATGCTCGCCAGACCCCAGGGAAGAGCACTGCCCAGGGAGAAGCCTCAGGAGATACAGTTATTTTTAGCCTTCCGGACCTACACAACAAAGAGGAAATTCTGGAAACCCCAGGTAGAAAAGAGGTATTCAGCCTCAAGCTTTTACAAGTTTCTCCTCCACCAGATCTCGACCCCAGCAGAAAACCTGTCAGAAAACTTTTTTTTTTTGGATTAAGAACAACTTTTGGTGTAGATCAAAGCTGCCATCTCACTCTTCCCTCCGCAAGCATTCAAGACAAAAGGAAAACAACATTTCAGGGCATAATTCAACCAAAAATTAGAATACTGACTGCCAGTATAACAAGACAGAAAAGGCCTTTCATTTTAGCTAGAATTAAGAAAGTTAAACTCGTAACCAACCTCGGATCACAGAGCGGCTTGAGTTGGAAGGAACATAAACAGCGGCATACCCACGCTGTTTAAACAAAAAGATTCATTATGCTCAGAGTTGGCTTTTGGAAACTGTTCCAAAAATGCAGTTTTCTAGCGATTAAGTATGCATTGTCAGATGATTCAAACAAAATTTGATCTGGGCAAGTATTCTGTTGAAACTGTAATTGAATTTTCTTTTAATCTCATGCAGGTTTCAGCCCTTCTTATAAATGTGACAGGACCATTAGCTGAATAGGTTTTATTGTACATGCTGGACAGCATTTCAGATACAAATTTAATATTACTCCCTTGCAAGTAAACAAACAGGCATTTGTGTTTCAAATCAGGTGGGGATGAGATGCTTATGTTGGTATCTGATCTTATCATATGAGTGTGTATATTTTTAGCTGCTCTGAAATAGAAAGAGGGCTGAGTACACATTATATAGACAATCTAGTTATATTGTACTTGCCATTTATGGATTACAATCCTCACTACTGCTCCAGCATCATCACACCATACCAAAAGAAAGGCTAGACTAAGGCTTCAGCAGTCATCCTTTCACTGATTCCTAAGGATGGAAAAGCCAGGAAGTGCAAAGAACAGGAGAGGTGGAACACAGATGTGTATCTTGGGGCTCATTTCTGAAGACACCTCTAAAACCGCAGGGACACACAGGATGGGAGCACCCAGTAAGTCCAAGCTGGCTTACAGCCCGGTGGTCTGGCATCTCATGCAGTCATTTTAAGGCCACCCAGTACTAGTCAGTGCAGAAATTTTACAGCATGAGACTTTGGAACTCACAAATCCAGTGGTGCAGCACAGGAGAGAACATCTGGAAACTGATTTCTCCCCTCCTCAATGCTCTCCTGTCCAGCACTGCCCCAGCTGTTTGCTCCTGACACTTAGGGTGCAGCAACCCAACAATGAGCAGCTCAGTGCAATTGCACCCAAGGGAGTTCTTCCCACTGCCATCTCCTGTTATTGCTGCTCATCAGGACTGTCAGGTATCCCAGGACACTACATGGGACTGCTTTGTGAATGGGTGTGGACATTTGTTGTTCCACAACAAGCAACAGATAAGCAACACAAGTTTTTTCTATTTTCTGCTAGAGAGAGATTAATTTCCTGGTTGTGTTCAAGCCTTGGCGCAAACAAGAAGGCGGCAATGCACTGTGATACTGGCAGTAAGCAGTAATGCCTTCAGCTGGTATTGCCAATGAGGACACGGACAATTTCTCAGATGGAAATCATTGGCCTCACAGCCATGTTTTGTTAACAGAGCCGAACATTTCTCATTCATTGCTAACTGGCTTTGTTTGAGTTCTTATTTTCAGTGGAAGAAAAATTATTCTACAGTCAGTGCCTCAGACATTAAGGTTTGTTGTCTTTTTTTTTTACATAATAACCTTTCCTCTTACAAACTTTGTACCTACAAATTTTAGTGTTTCCATCTTTGCCTACAAGCATGAGGTACAATCCTGTCCTGTTGATCCTCTGTTGTTTGCCTTTGGAAAAAAGAAAAAATGTACATGACAGCAGAGAGGATCTTGGGCAAACTTCATTCTAAGTCAAGAAAGAGTTAGGTTTCATCGATCCACATCTTGGCATTCAGTTCCTGCATCTGAATAGAAAAAAGGCATTTATAACCTATTAAAAACCCAAGGAAGATTTTAGCCTTTTTTTTTTTAAACCATGTTGGAGAAATCAGTCTTTCAGAATAGCCTGGGAGTTGTGAATAAAGAAGAACTTTGCTATGTTTATTTAGAGAACCTAACCCCTTGGAGCCAGCATTTTCACTAATGCATTTTACATTAGCAGGCTGCATCAGGAAATCCTGACTTTTGGTGCCAGGGGGGTAATTAATATCAGATCATGTTTGCAAAATGGTTGTGTTTATGTGGGAATGAGGACTGAGCTCTAACTGTCAGGATTTGAAGTACTCAACTTTGCTATGGAACTTCAACTATTTGCTAGAGAGAGAAATGCTGAAATTGAAGTATGAGGTCTTGGCAGCTCAGCTGCTGAAGGCAGTGCAATCTTTAGATTTATGAAGAGAATTCTACAATGAGTGTCTGAAGTGGTTTTCTTAGAAATGCTACGGAGTTGGAGGTAACGTGGAAATGGCTGTTTTGATCCTGGTCTTGGATGTTTCAAGGAGTTCCAAGCTATACATAACGTGGTTGTGCCACACATGTTGTCCCACACCATTTCCAAGTTCCTGTGTTTACTAGCTAGGCAATATTCACCTATGATCAAAAAAAATTTTCTAGGTATTCTTGAGAAGATGTGCTTGCTTTGGCGCTTGTGCTAGTTAGCATGGTCAATGCAGTAGGTGCAGCAATTAAGTAACTAGCCTAAATGCCTCCTGTTCAGCTGAAAATGGAGAAAGGGTATCCAGTGACCATCCATTAGGCTCTCAGTAACAAGAAGAGAAAAAAAACATAGAAGATAGTGGTGCTTAAGAACACTCTGTTAAGTAGAGAACTTGGATTCTCACATTCTCTGAGGGCCTGTTTCTCAACACCAACTGGGAAATGTGCACTGATGCTCAGAAAATCATTCAAGAGTATAGGCCCCGCTGAATCATAATGACCTCAAAGAATATTTTGAGATTAAGAACCATATAATAGTCCATCTGAATATAATACAATTCACTTACTGGTTTCCAGGCTCTAAAACATCCATTTCACTGGGATGTGGAGCTGGCAGCTCCTCTGCAAGAACATGTGTTTACTCCCTTCCCATCAGATCCTTTGCTGGAAATTCATGGTTCCCTCAGCGGCAGTGGGGATTAAAAGTAAAGATGTAATCTACGTTAGAGCTAATATATGTTTGGTACAATAATGAGCCAATATACTATTATGGATCTTGTGGTCAGCTCACTGTGTTTCATAAATACAATCAATACATGTTACTCCCCTCTGACATTCACCCACCGTCATTTCTCCATGCTCACCTCTTGCCAGTAGTCATCTGGGGATAATCATCCCCACTAACAACCTACTGCTAACGTGCCCACTGTCTTTCCTCCTGCCCTGAATTGATCCAGTATAGGCACTAAAATAACAAATCTGGACTGTATCATTATTATATTACCAGCTCCTTGATCCTAAAACAGGAATGACAATCTAATCACGCTCTGCAAGTATAGCAAATGTGTATGTATCTAATAAATTGTTCCTCATCAGGTATTTGTGCAACTGATTTTACTGAACTCTGGGATTTATGCCCTGAATTTGAATACTCTGCAGCAACACTGCCTACAGCTTTTATTTTCTGTGTAGTAATGGATCATCCCTTCTTTTATCTACCAATCTCTCTGGGTACCTACATTTCATTCTGCTCTACTATCTTTTTAAATTTCATCCTTATCCTTTTGGTGCACTTCCTCTTTTGCTAGAAGATGCTGATAAGCACTTCATCCTCCACATTGGGTAATTTGCACTCCTACCTGTAGTATAATTTCTTTAAGGACTTGCCAGCTCTCCTGAACTCCTTTTTCTTCAGACTTTTTTCTCTGTATTGTGTTTTCTTTTCATCACCTGAGATTACAGAGGTCTTCTTTGAGGAAGTTTGCTATTTCTTAGGCTTATTAAGGAAAACTGAACTCCGTGATAAATTTTGACCAAATTTGACAAAATTCTTCAAATGCTGACAGAGTTGTTTCAAGTCACTACATTCCTGTAAGGGTCACAAACCTACCTACCTAGGAGAAAGAAAGTTTTGATAAATACTTCAATTCAGCAAAGCCTGTTGTTATTGGTCAGTAGGTATCAGAGAACTCAACCATAAACTTAATTCCTCACACTACTATGTAAAAATAAGCAACATTCTCTCTCTTCAAAAATTATTTGCTTCTCTCTCCCCTTCAGTTTCTAAGAGTGAACTCATATCACCTCATGATTTCTTACTCAGGCCACACACTGAGAGATGATTACTATTCACTGGTGAGAATGAACGCAGACCTTTTCCATTTGGTTGCTTTCTCCAAACCTTCCTTATCAATGCTCTGCTAAGAACCTGCCTGTATTTTGCTGAATTCACTTCCTAGGAGTTGCTTGCATAGCAACAATTCTCCATTACAATCAACACAGATGATTCAGCATGGTTAGTCACAAAATAACCTCGTGCACCTCAAGCAGGTCTAATTTGAAGTCTATAGCAAACTCTCACCACAATGACAGCATTTGCTCTCTTCCCATTTATTACTGGCACAAATTCACAACTGATCTATTGTCTACATACCTCAGAGAAGATATACTGCCTAATTCACTGGCAAAAAAGTGTCTTCTTATTACTTTCTTGTCTTTTCTGGAGAAAAGTTCTCTATATTAATACTCAAGCCTTATAAATAAATGAGAATCATAGAATGGCTTGGGCTGGAAGGGACTTCAAAGCCCACCCAGTCCCACCCCGTGCCATGGGCAGGGCTGCCACCCAGCAGCTCAGCTGCCCAGGGCCCCATCCAACCTGGCCTTGAGCACCTCCAGAGATGGGGCACCACAGCTTACATGGGCAGCTGTGCCAGCGCCTCAGTGCCCTCTGGATTAATAATTTCCCCCTAAAATCTAACCTAAATTTCCCCTCTTTCGTTCTTCTTTTTACTGCATTTATAGACAAGCATTTAGAATTTTAAGCATATTGATTCACTATCCTCATTCTTCTTCCTCCTCTATCTCCTTTTCAGCATCTTTTATATACATAATCTGAAGTTTCTAATGCTTTCTGTCTCCAGGCACCAACATCTGAGTCAGCAATGTGCTTTGTCACTAGGAAGACTAACAGTATTCTTGGGTACATCAGGCAAAGCACTGCCAGCAGATCAAGGGAGGTGATCCTTGCTCTCTAATCAGCACATCTGGAAAGCTGGGTCCAGTTCTGGGTTTCTCAGTACCAGAGAGACACAGACACATTAGAGAAAGTCATACAAAGGGACACTAAAATAAATGATGGGACTGGGGCACACCTCTCTTGTGAGAAGAGGCTGAAGAGCTGGGGCTGTTCAGCATGGAGGAAGCTCAGGGGTATCTCACCGATGTCCACAAATACCTGGAGAAAGGGAGCAAAGAGGACAGAGTCAGGCACTTCTCACTGGTGCCCAGTGCCAGGCCCAGAGGCAATGAGGACAACTGGAACACAGAAGATTCCCTCAGAATATCAGGAAGCACTTCTGTGCTGCGTGAGAGACAGAGCATTGACACAGGCTGCCCAGAGACTGTGGAGTATCCTCCTTGGGGACCTTCAGCAGCCACTTGGATATGTGCCTAGGCCCCCTGTTCTGGCTGTCCCTGCTGGAACAGGGGCTGAACTTAATGGACCAGGAACGCCCTGCCCACTTCAGTCATTCTTAGATTCTGTGACTTTCAGCAGCCAGGGACTGACTGTGCATTGGGAACTGTGTGGACCTGTAGCCCTGTATCCACTCCTGTTCCTCAATCCCTTTCCTCAAAGGAAATCAATTAAATGGAACACACAATGGAGGGCTACTACGATGGAACATTTGCCCTTTCAGAAGAGGCTGTGAGACCAGGGCTTGCTCAATCCAGTAACAAGGTGGCTTCAGAGCAGTCCTAACAGCAGTCTCTTAGCACCTAAAGGAAGGCCAGCAAGTAGACCACATCAGGTACTTCATAGTACTACATAACAAGAGGATGAGAGACAACAGGCATAAACTGAATCAAAAGTTCAGATTGGATAAAAGCAGAAAGTTTTTACTCAGGGGAGTCAGGTAGTGAAATATGTTGCTCATATAGCCTGCCCATAGTCTTCATCCATGTAGGTTTTTCAACACCCAAATTAAGACATAATCAATAAGATCCAATTTCATAGTCAACCCTGCTTTAAGCAAGAGGTAGACCAGAGATTTCCTTCCAATATGTCTCTTCCAATATGTATTAGTCTATGATCTGACTTTTAACTTTCTGAGAATGCCAACAGACACCGAAATCTTGGTAAACCATCAAGTTTTCTCATCTTCTCCCACGCTGGTGAGCACTGGTTATACAGACCCTCCCTTGTTCTTATAAACCTCCTGAGTTACAGTAAGAAAGCTACTGTGATTATGGATGGTTTTAAACGTTGTTATCTCTTCCTCTTCCTTCTCATTTGCTCAACTCTCCCTTTACTCAAACACTGTACATACGTATTTGTTTTTAAAGGCAACATTGCTCTCAGTTGCATTAGTGTACAATGACATGGATACATTGACCCTTTACATCATGCATAGTTGTCTGCACAAGCTCACGACCCTATTCCAAAGGCTGTTGTACTAAGGGATCTACTCTCCCTGGACATCCATGTATGAGGAGGAAAGGGACTATCAGTTTCCTGCTGTTTAGATGTTGTTAACACCTGCAGAACATGGTGGACGACATGGTTGTCACAGTCTGAGACAGTGAAGCCAGTCAGTACATGAAAATTCATGAAGTCTCATGAAAATTCATGTAAGAAAAGTAGTAAACTCCTTTCTTGATGCAATCAAAGATGCCTACAGTGACGAAAACTGAGGAATCAATGCTGAGTGAAGTTTCACATGACCTCATGGATTTTGCCAGAAGGCAGATTTTGATACCCGTTTTCCTTGCAGCAGACCTTCCCATCTCAAAGCCATCATCCACTGAGCAGCAGTAGCAAGCCTTTCCTGAGCAATGGCCCGCGTCTCCCCTAAGCAATGTTCCTCTTTTAGAAGTGGTGGGGAGCAGTTCCCTACAGAGACCTTCATCCAAAAGTCCTGTTTCCAAATGACAAAGAAGACTAATATCTAGTTAATATTCAGTTAATTCTTAGGCTCAGAGGTACCTCATAACAATGGAGAAGCTGGTCTCAAACATGTACCAAAGGAGGAACTATAGACGAGCTTATGAACTTGGGCAGCTCCATAAACAATTTCTGTCATCATAGACATCTTGTACCATCTCCATCAGCAATTGCACCTTTGTGACTATATCAAATTTTGAGGTTATTCTTGTCTGCTGCCCTTCTAGAAGACATGCATGGACAAAAACTGAGCTATCATGGCTTACAAAACATGGGAAAGATGACTGACATGGTCTCATGGTGAGAAACAAAGAAGAGAACTGTTCATTTTTCACCTAAATACACAAATTGTCTGTGTGGCCAATGGCATAACGTGGAGGCAATCTACAAGTCAATAACTTTTTGGACCCATGTGTTGCAGATGCGGGAGCCAGCATGACACCCCACAGCAACAGCTCTTGGTGGAAACAAGCAGCTCAACAACAGGCACCAGCTCACTTCAAAAGCTGCTACAAATTGGTAGTGCAGACATTCTGCCAAGTGTTTGTTCAAATGGTGACCAGCTGTCAGTCAATCTAAATAATGATAATAAGGTAGAATATCAAGAAAACTCAGTTGGCAGGTCACTACTATTGTGGCATGGCCCATGGACCTCAAGTCTGCTATGTTTTTAATCGACGAAGCAGTTGCATTTGTTCATCTCCATGTTCCTCTCTCCTTCCTCAGCCAAGTGCAGCTCATGGAAGACCCCTGGTTTTCTGCTCTCCTTGCTTGCTGCCCAGAGCAGGAAAATGCAAACCCATGCAAAAGCAAAGGGCAAGTAATACAGGCAGAACCAAGATTCTGCTGTAATAAAGTATCAGTGCTGCCATTATAGCAACAGTCATAACAAGCACCAGTGAACATCAGGCTCCATTAGGCACGTCAGCCTGCACATTGGGTATTTGCAGTGGTTACAGATTTCCTAGTGCCCACCAGGCATCCATTCATTCACAGTCCTACAAACAACCACTTGCCATCAGCAAAAATTTGGGAGGTACTCACACAGTTGCCTGGCTTTTGCTCCGTTCTTCTCTTCTGTGCCTACAGGAATACCAAAGCAGGGGATAAATGTGAAACGAGCATCAAACCAGTAAAAACTTGCTCATATTCAGATGGATACCCTCACTGGGATCAAGAAATTAAACACTTTATTACCAGCAGAACTCTTTTCACCCAACAGTATGATATAAATAAGGTATTTCAATGTGGAAGGCAAACATTTTATCCAGTTGGAAATAGCCTTTGGCAGAAACGTATGGATGATGTAGGTGCTAGACCCGTCTGAAACATCATCATTGCTGGGGGGGGGGAAAGAAGATTTAAAAAAAAAGATACACAGATCATTAATCTTTGAGACTGACACCTTTTCTACTTGACAAGAAACCGTCTTAACAAGTAAAGCCATTAACAAGTATTTAGATAGAAGCTCTGAGAACAGTGGCAGTTGTTTGTATTGTAGCCCCGTGGAAAAGTAGTGGGAAGGCTCCCAGGTGAGAAGCACTATTGCTGCAGAAGCATAAAAAAAAGGCTACTGGACAAAAGTTCCTCACCTGACTTGAAGTTCGATGAAAAAGAGTTTGGATATTGAACCGATAGAACTTAATTTCACAAAATCAACACCGTAGCACATGGCGTTTTTCTAAAAGCCTATCTGCAATGGAGATGTGTCAAGGTGCCAGCGCACTTCTGGCAAGGCCAACCGCAGCAGGTGATTCGAATTTATGCTGTGTAAAATTAACTTCTAGATGAAATGAAAATTACGAACCAAAATGGAAAAGCATTTACATGGTGATCCACCTGTACCATTTGTTTAAAAAGTGTCAAGTCCAGTCCAGTGAATGTAAAGCAATGTTCTGAAGAATTCACAGACATAATGGCTCTGCTGTTCCAGCAGCTGCCTTCTCGTTCCCAGATCTTTCCCACTTGAAACCTAAAGTGTAAATTGCAAAGGCTGAACTACCTTTGAAAAAAAAATTAAGAATATACAAAACAAGTGATGTACTGAGCAATTTCTCACCAGCTGACTGATGCTCAGTGAGTTCCTGTCAAGCAGCACTCCCTTCCAGCAGCTCTCCCGTCTTATTGCTGATCACAGTGCCACGTGGTATGGCATATCCTTTGCCCAGACTGGGTCAGCTGTCCTGACTGTGTTGTCCCCTCCCAGCACCTCATGCACCCCCAACTCATCTTCACAGGCAGCACAGCACAAGAAGCTGAAAAGTCCCTTAATGTGAACACTTCTCAGCAACAACTGAAGTATGTTATCAAAATCATTCTCATCCTAGATCTAAAACAGAGCACCTTCCCAGCTTCTAGGAAGAAAATTAACTTGATGTTGGCTGAAACCAGGACACACTGCAATGGGAAAAGTGTTCCAAACAGAACAAGACACTTCCACTTCAAATGCACATTTCACTTTAGTTCTAACTGAACTAGACTGAACAGTCTAACTGAATAGCTAGTGATACCTGCTACCTGGCTTTGCAGAGCAAGGTTCTGAAAATTAAGACAAAAAGGAAACTAAATACATTCCCAACATTTACGGTCCAACAGAAATTTCTTCTGAACTCAACATGCTGCTTCTTGCATAAAGCTATGAAGCACAACGTGTTAATATTCTTCCAAAATAAGCCATTTCATTTGATCTAATGCGACTGTGCGTGCTCTAATATATAAATAACCATGCAGTAGTTATTTGTAATCCTACTTAGCTCCTAGCTTCAACACAGTAGACTGAGTCTGCAGTTGTGTACGCACAACTGTGTCCCTCGTTATTGATTTTGAGGCTGTTGCCTTCCATTTTCATTTCTTTGCACCCTTGCAAAAAATCAAGACTGCTTATTACAGCTCTGGTTTTCTGAAATGAAGAGTACCAAGACTTGCTGCAGTTTACTGAACTGAGATAAGCTGGTATTACCCACAGAATTTCTCCTGACATGATGAAGACAGCATTATTCCACCCCAAGCCTACTGTGTTGTGTTTATGAACAGACATAAGTTCTGCTACAGCCCATTCCATTTTCTCCAAGGTTTAAGTGCTGAACAATTTACTGTGCTGAACTATTTCCACCTCACTGTGACACCTGAAGATGTATTCTTTTCTCCACTTCATTTGGCATTACTCAGTGGTCCCAACAGAGCTCTGGCATAGTTTGTATCAATATTCACCTTTTTTGATATTTAATACTTATTCCTACTTCCCCCTCCTCCCATCTTATCTGATTTCCAGCACTTCACAGTCCACCTTACTGCACACTTCATGTTCATGGCAGCTTCTCAGAGAACTTCAGGATTTGTGAACATAAAGATCAAGATAATTTCACTTGAATGTGGATCTCCTGAAGTAATTTTAGTAGATTAATAGGTTTACATTTTTTGTCTACATGTGCATTCTTTTGTACTTAATACATTTAGTATACTGTTTTAAAATATAAACACTTATCATCTGGCATAATGTTTTATATAAATATATATTTAATTTACTAATGCGTCCAGTTATCCTTTCATTCTAGAAGGGTTGTTTGAATCTAGAATCACAGAATGGCCTGGGTTGAAAAGGACCACAAAGATCATCCAGTTTCAACCCCCTGCTACATGCAGGGTCACCAACCAGCAGACCAGGCTGCCCAGAGCCACATCCAGCCTGGCCTTGAATGCCTCCAGGGATGGGGCATCCACAGCCTCCTTGGGCAACCTGTTCCAGTGCGCCACCATCCTCTGTGTGAAAAACTTCCTCCTAATAACCTAAACCTTCCCTGTCTCAGTTTAAAACCATTCCCCCTTGTCCTATCGCTACCCACCCTTGTAAACAGTCATACCCCCTCCTGTTTATACGCTCCCTTCAAATATTGGAAAGCCACAATGAGGTCTCCCCAGAGCTTTCTCTTCTCCAAGGTAAGTTCGGACTCATTGCATAGGATTTCACTTTTATTTTACAGTACAGCAACAGTTGCCTGCCTAGGAACATCAGCCATTCCCTCGAAATTTCTTCAGGGCTCCCAGCTGAATTTCACCTGGACTTGCTGCTGTAACAACTTCCCCTCGTTTTATAAATTCAAGCATTGGCTCCTTGTTTGCAATCATTGTTTGGCCATTTATTTATTTAACCAAATGAAAGTATGTTTCAGCATCCTCTGTGGTGAGAACTGCAGAAATACAGCACCTTTGCATCAAGTCCCTGCCCTCCTTTATCAGCAATACTTTCTCGAAAATTAATTACTTTAAGTATTTTGAACTAATTTGAGGAAGGCTGAAGTAGGACTGTTTGTAGAGAGAGCATTTGTCCTGCTTCATAAAGGAGCATGTTTGCTTCCTTAGGTTAGAACACTGTGAAGTCAGTTTCATTTTGAACAGCGAGCCAACTTCTCCCTATTTTGAGTCATTCACACAGCAGAAAGGGAAATACAATCACCTGAAAAGAAATACGATGGAAAAAAAATCACAGCCCTACAATAATTACAAATCATTTAATTCATTAAGTGCTCCTCTTTACTCTTCGGACATTTGTACTGTTTCTGCACACACACTGCTCTGTCAGTCTCTCACTTGGCTCTTACTTTCTATACTCTGTATGCAAAATGCCCAGTGTAAAACCTTTTTTATTAGTTTGCCATTGGTTGGATTTTATTTAGTAAATAATAATTACTAAAAACATCTTGCTGTTTTTCGTCACCAGGCTCCTGCTGTGCATTCCTGCTTTTTGTTGTTTAGGGAAAACTGTTTCTTTTTTAATATATAACTTTGGTAGAAACACTCACTTTTGAATGGAGCGACCTCCTCTTGAGTTGTTCTGCTGGCATAATATCAGAGGAATAAGGTAATTTTTGTCACCGCCAATTAAAAAGTTTTACGAAACAGGACTGTTATAAAACAATTAAACCTTGCAAATGCAGTAGTCTCTAGGAGGGAAACCCTGGAGGAAATTCTGCTTATTAAAATTGCAATTTTAGTTTCCATTAAAAAGGAGAATAAGACAACACAAGATGGGCTGGCAAGACAAATTATTTCTTAATGTCAGTTGAGCTTATTTCAAATGAGATAACATATCTACACCAGGTTGGGTTCAACACATTGTTGCCTCCTCAACTCATTTATCTAATTCAGTCATCTTGATTATAGCCTCGTGGACCTACATTTTCAGAGGAAGAATTTCGTAACAAACAACCTACACAACATGCTGATTACTGAACAGTTAATTCTAATTAACTTGGCTATGGCAAGAGAATTTTGATAAAGTCCTAGAATGCAAATACAGCTTGGCTACCCTGGCCAGATTTCTATAAAATAAAAACTCACAGCAGAGTCTCCAGATGAGACATCAGAGTGATAGGGATCTAATTTAAAGAAACAAATGAGAAAATTAAAATCACAAATAATTTATTCTTCTGTTAGAACTGATGGAGTACAGTTTTAAACAGCAACAAAGTACACAGTGGTGGAAAATTGGCACAGAACCTACAAGCATTTCATTCATAATAATGCTCCTCATGCTGTAACTGTTCAAAACTTAATGTGTATTTTTTAACAACCAACTTTAAGAAAATTGTTTTCCCTTAAAAAATGATGAAATAAATGAAAACCTCGTTTTCCGTCTCTATTGTCAGAGATGTCAGGAATATCTTTTCTTTTTTCTTTTTTTTTTTTCTCTCTCCTCAACATCATCTCTAAGTGAAAAAATAAGGTTTTACTCCTGGGCTAATCTTAAGTTTTCTCATTTCTATAAAAAGTTGCCAGGAATTCTGAAGGCATGTATTCCTGCACAAAACAATATTCATTTATTTATCTGATATACAGTTGCAGGACAGTCCCAAAACCAATTTTTTTGTGTACTATGCTACTGATCAAGGTGCTGCCTCTATCTTGCATGCAACACTATAAGCGTTAATGCAGTTCAAAACAAAATTTGGCATTGACCTCACCAACAGGTTTTTATTTTTTATGTTATAAAACACCCCTTGGTCTCATGTTAACCAATAAGAAAAACGGACACGCACAAAAAATGCCGCCTTTTCTAAAGATATTAACTCCCAGTCAGGAAAGTTTAGATAGGTTTTACAAAGTCTTCTAGGCTAATTTGATACGTACAAATTATAAACTAAAGGTTAAAATACACTTACACAATACAGTCCTGTCCTCCATACTCTTTTTCAAATTCTTTGCATATTTAAGCCAGGTAAAATTAACACTTGTCATTTTCTTTGTTATTGCAATTATTAAGAGGGATTACAGCTTGCTTATGCAAAGCTGTGACTAAACACTTGATAAATACAACCCAAACGTTTATCCTGTTACCCAAAAAAATGTTGCAGAAAATTGTCAAACTATGTTAGAAATAGTTTTTACAAAAACGCTTCACTCAGAAAAATTGGAAAGCTTAAAAAATTAATCTTTGCACAAGACTATATTATACTGTCCTCAATTATGCTCCCATTTAGATAACTGGGATTCTCATTTTTTGTACATGAACCTATCAGTGATGTACGATGCTCTTCATCTTTTTTCACTGTTATCTTTATTGTACACCATTTTGAGACTTACAGAATCAAGCACTTATCATGACCCTACCCATTTTTAACAGTAGATTTCTTATCCTGTCCAGCGAGTAGTGTACTGTCTTGCATATTCACCACATGAAAAACATAATATACAAAATATTGCTGCTGTAAAAAGTGTGCATATCCCCTTCCCCCTACAAAAAAAATCTGTGGAAAAAATATTAAATTCCCATAACCTTCATAAACATACAAAGCTGTTCGCACCTTTCAGTCTGTAACAGTCTATTTGATACACAGTTCTCAACTCACTGCAAATTGCTATGTCACATATTTTCTGTCCAATGTTGCCACCTAGAGTAGAGACGTGAAACCAGCTTCTGAGAATCTACAGTCTTTTAACAATTAACCCATGAAGACCGTATACTGTAAAACAGCCACAAGATTTTTTCCAAAAACTAGATGGAATGGGAGGTTTTCATCTCAGGAAGATGTCCACAGTGCTGAGAAGACAATATGGCTGCTAATAGATATTGCCTACCGGAATGTGAATACTTTTCACTGTTGGTAATTTCCATACTGACCCTAAAAAGGAAATTCAAAATACATAATTAGGCCACAAGGTATATTTCCCCGTATTAAAAGCTCAAATCAGAAGATCTTCCAAGCAAACTATGACATTAAAAGCTGAACACAAATGATAACAAATGACAAACCATGTTGATGAGGACAGAGCTTCATTTCAGTTAAAATCATTTGTGTTTTAAGGCAACATGGTATCCATCTAAAGCCAGCAATCAAATCTGATCAGAATAGTATGACTTTGAGCTTAATACACTACTGTGAAATTTGCAGAACACTACAAAAAAACGAAAGACAGAAATTGCTGCCCATCTAGACTTCAAAATTTATTTTAAAAATTTAAGGTCACCTAAATTCAAGTAATTCAAACGGCCTGTTTTTGGTGACACTTAAAAATACTCATCTATCAAAAATCACAGAAAAAGGGTAATACATGTAGCTCAAAAACCAAGGAACAACCCGGTGAACACAACTAGAAAACTTATCTTACAAGAATCAATTATTATGTACATCCAATTGACAAAATTAGCTGATTCTCTATTTCTTTTGACAGAACATCACATAATGCAGAGAAGGCAGAAGTGAAAGCTTCACTCCTACAAGCCTAACAGGATCCTTCACCATAGCGTTCAAAGTCTGCAGAAACAAATATTGCACTACTGAAGTGGATGTCCTCCGTAAGCGCAGTCTCAACACTATTTCATGTTAAGTACCATCACAATATGGCAATACTTTCAATTTCATTTTTATGTTGCAATGTCAGTTTTTCCATTGTAATATACCAATCAGTCAGGAAGAAAAATTTCAGAACAGCTGCCAGAGGAGAATTTAAGCAGCGGAATTCCTCTGGGAATGGCGAGCACAGAACTGCAAGGAGGTCTTCTATAATTGAGTTTTCCTGTCAAACTTAGACTGCGCATACAGCATACCTACAGAGAGATCTATCTGTTATCTGTTATCTCCGTTTCTAAGAAAGTTGGAGGAAACTCAGCAAACTGAACCTCAGTTCCCTTGACCCTACATGTGCCACAACCAAAGCATATTCATGCAGCTAACACTTTTCATGAGGGAGTTACTGCTTTAGTGCTAAGTACTTAGTTTATCTTTTAAATAATTAGGAAAAGTAACTGCATCTCTCAACTACCCCATAGAAAGAGTTTGCCTGTTTCTTCTTCCTTGTCTTTTTCAGTTTCTGTAGGGAGGGAGCCAGCTGTCCTCCACTACAAACGCAAGTATTTGGGGTTTATCTCACTTCCAAAGAAAGTTCTTAAGAATTTGATTCTTATTCTACTGACATATCAGGATTTTTTTAAACACTAAGATATCAACTGGATCTTAAATATATTTTGCTAGCTCAATTCTATTTATGCCAAGGAAAATAACGCTGTATGTTTCAATGACAATTCTGAGCTTTTTATATTGCAGAACTTTTATTTTTACAGTTGTGTATGTTCTATAGGAATAAAATCTGTTTCATTCAACAGTAAGATAGCAGTTTTTTTACAAGAGTCCTCTGGTACAACTCCAGCCTAGAGTTTTGATGGCGTATTCTTGTTTGTTTTAAACTTATTCTAGCAGAGATGGGAAAGAAGCCAGTAATTTTCTTCTCATGTATTCCTTTTTAGAGGAAACCTGTGCAAAAATGGTTTCCTACCTCCCCACACAGCTATACAAGTAAGACGGACTTTAGTTGTACACGAGAGGTGCTTCTACAGCTGCGAGGATTACCAGATTTGTATTTGTGGAAAAATCAATTAAACAATTCAGCACGAGATTAAGGGATTTAGAAACCTCAACTTTCAGATTTGTCATTTCATAATCAGCTATGAAACAGATGAACTTAATTTTTAAGGTCTCACTTTGCCAAACTGCCTTAAACTTTGCAAGCTCAAAAAAGAATAACTAAGTACACTTCTAGACAAACATTTCTGGATAACTCTACAATTAATAAATTCTTGAGAACTGTGCACACATGCCAGAGAGACTACATCCCTAAATTCATCAGTTAACATGTCACAAGAAACCAAAAGTATCCAGTGAATGTGTAAGAATCACAACTTTCTGACTGAGTGAAAGAATACCTGGTCATATCCGTAAGGCCTCTGCTGTGGTGGCTGTGGTGGCCCAGGCTGTGTGGGTCTGTACCCCCCATACTGCTGGCCTTGTCCTTGTGGATAATTGGGATACTGAGGTCCAGGGCCACCCTGCGAAGGGCCTGAAGAACATTAAAATGGAAAAAAGAAAAAAAAGGGAAAAAAAATTAAGACTGCTTAAGGAATCAGGAAGAAAATGGTACAAGTATTGGGTTTCACAACTGAGCAAGGCTAAGAAGTATCTCTACCATGAAATCAGGTCTTCTATCTAAAAGCATTATCAGGGACAATGCTTCTCTAATCCCAGAAAGCACCTTAGCTGACAATGCCTGTTGTGCTCCAACTATAGAAAATTTACAACTTTTTTTTTTTCTAATTACCAATGGATGCAGTTCCATACATAAGGTCCCAGAACAGAGAAAAAGCAAGATGTGACAAACCATGAACAAGAGCACTTTCCATGATTTACTCACTCTTCTCTTACTGCATGCTACTCCAGTTTGCAACTTCATTATGTGAGGAACAGCCAGATGAACAATTGCATTTAGTGTTTGGACTTTCTGAAGAGACCAGTAATGCTGTACTGCCATAAAGTCAGTTCTCACATCACAGCAGGCAATTATAAATGGGATGTGAAGAAAGCAAGTTACATGCATAAAATGTGTGATGTCACAACCGGTAAATGCTACTGTCGGAAGAAAAAAGGCACTGCCTACATCCCTCTCCTCTCATCACCTTAACTTTACAGGAACAGGATAGAAAAGAACTTCAGCTCCAGCCTCTTTTGGCTGTAAAAGGAAGCAGCTCTTTTGTCAAGACAAACTTTCTGTCACTGTTCACAGGGACTAAGCCAGTCAATCAATGGAAGCTGTATGTTACTACCATCAGGCACTGAAGACATCTTTCAAAGAAAATTAAACTCATCCCCTTCTACCTTGGGAGATGTGATGTCCTGTATATTTCAGAGATACTAGATACTTCAGCACCACCTGCTAAAAACTGGCAGACTCAAGAAGAGCTGTAACTCCAGAGAAGTATTTTAGAAAAAACTGGTGTTCTTTTGTGTTTTTTTTTAATCAGAAAAAACAAGTTCTGTTTTACCAATAAGATGACTCAGCACAAGAGAGAGAGGGCTGTTCAAACTACGGGCACTGGACGTTAAAACCACATCAGCCTGTAACTCTTTTGGTAATTTCGGATCTACGAGACAATCAGAAAGATGACCCAGCAAAGACAAGTTCCTTAGCACATTACCATTCTCCTCAGGTCTCAAATCTCCTTGAACTATACAGCTTCTGCTTTGCACAGTGGAAGAAAACCTTAAAGATTGATAATAATGACCGAGATCCTGATTTATTTTTGCAAATTAGAAAGCAATTAAATATTAAATCGAGCAAGGGTATTATATCCTAAAAAGTGCTGTGTTCATCTGACAAATGAAGCTTGGCTTTTATTTATTCATGGTAATACTTTATGATTGAATTCTAAATATTCAGTAATAAATTCTACAAAATGAAGTGGAATCTTAATTTGGAGCTTCAGTGTCTATTTTTACTCATTAAAAAAAAAAACTAAAAAAACATGATTTTTGTGTTTACAAAAAAGTAGCTCCCACAGACTTCTTCATCCTTTTGTTCCAGTATCTCTTCACCTAAATTTTCAGAACATTCGACTTCTTTACTTAATCAGAATAGAGATCTAGATAGACTTTCATTCTAATCTTCATTCTGTTCCTATATTAAGCTTAGCAGAATGTAAGTACACAAACATCATTTTGGAACTATAATTTTTTCCATAACATTCAAAAGGAGGAAATTTTATAAATGTTAGTGGATCTTCCTTAAAATTGTCTCAGTGTAACTGGATTTGGGGCAAACCTGGCATTTATCTACACAGTAGTCACCTATGGACTTCCACACATTCCCACAATGCTGGAAGTCTTTAGCACACAACCTACAAGAAAGCTAAAGTTAAAATATATGCGATTAGATTTCAGAGATCTCTTCCTAGATGTTGCATCTCTTAAGACAAATATGTACAGCTTTACAATACTCAACAATAAGCAAAAACAAGAGCACTATTTTTAGTACTATCTGCTGACTTACAGTTATCACAAACAGTGCACAAAAATCACATACTACTACTTTAAGTTTCCTGTTTGGGTGTTCTCCTTGAATTCAAAGAATTCATCATTTAACTTGTGGCACATTTCTCATTCTTGCCATACATTACACAGTTTGCACTATTAGCACAAGCATTTGCAAGACAAATCCTTAAAAACATTATAGTTAGTGCTACTGCTCTTTTCTTTACTTGTCAGTACAAGAATTTCAATAGAATGATTCATCTATGTTGGATGAAATTTAAAAAGAGGTTTTATTTGTTTGCTGTTTTTAAAGATTTTGTTGTAAATGCCAAGCCCAGAGATGAAGTGGTGCAAGTGGCTCTTTGCCAACTTTGTGCCCTCTAGACTGTGTTCACCAAGAGGACAGAATAGAGTAGAACTTTTCTAAATTACAGACACTTCTGAAAATAGTATCTAGACATTGCTCAGCTTTCTGTGTAATCACTTTGTCCAATCTTGCCAACAGATCTACTTGCAAACAGATGCTGTTCTCTACACTTTCTTCTTTTGCTCCATTGAAATTGAGAGCAAACAGTTTTCTTGCACAAGCCCAGCCTTTCAACGCAGTACAACCAACATGCAATAACATATGAAGACCTCTTAGTGCTATCTCTGATTTCTGCCTGCACCATCAGGTTCTTACCATAACCCTGCTGTTGTCCAGGATAGCCTTGTTGGCCTGGATATTGCTGCTGTTGTGGTGGATAACCCTGTTGTTGGGGTGGCCCTTGATATGCATCTTGCTGCTGACCATACTGTGAGTTTCCTGTAAGATTATTGTGAGAAAGAAGAAACAACTGAAGGTGCTTACTTTATTAAATATTTTTCCTTTTAAGATGCACAGCCAACAACACAAGAACAAAATGAAAATGCAATATTGATTTCAAAAACTGAACAAAACAAAGAAAACTCAAACCAAACAGAAGGAATTCGGCCAAACAAACTGCAGTTAAAGCCAATTTTGCAAAGTTGAACTGCAGCATTTTCAGCATCTCTGCCAAAGGAGCATTGCATTTACTGGAACATCACAGTCATAAGATCATGACTATACTAAATAAAATAAAAAAGACAAAATTAAGGACAGCTACAAGAGCACAGACTAGCTACACAAGATCAGCAAGCTGTTTCCTAACGGCACTATAATTACAGAAAATATATACACGCACAAAAAGATTTAGAACTGAACCAACAAATTTATGTTTAAATAAAAATTTCCATTGAGATTAAAAAAAAAAAAATCTCTGAAGTGTTTTAGTCATTTTACTGTTGTTAGAAATGGCAAATTATGGTTATATATTTTAGGTGTTTGCAAGAAATTATTCTGAATGCTTCGAGTTCCCTGCAATTCTCAAGACAGCCAGCAACTAGTATTCTACAAGAGCTTTGCATGGGTATAAGTTGTGTTGTGCAAGAATTTTTGTTCCCGTTGCGGGTGGGGGAGGAAAGGGAATGTATGTGCGTATGTGTGTGAAGGTATATAGATACCTCCTTCGTAGTAATGTTGTGAGGAATCCTCATAAGGCCTATCGTAGCCTTGTTCAGGATACGACGGTTGCTGATAACCGTAATCATTATGACCTACATCAATTCGACAAGAGACAGGAAGAAACGTTAATGGCCTCTGAGTGAAAACCCTAAGAATATTTCATTTCTCAGAAAAATGAAAAAAATTTCAACTGGATATACATGAAAAATATTTTTCAATTGTATTAGCTAAAGTTTTATTAAGATGATTTTCTTTCATATTGAGTTAACATGTGACAGGAAAAAAAAGCTTAAAGCAGTAGTTTTAGCAACATCACAGCAAAGGATGATCTTAACCTTCTGCTAATTCTTGTTGGGGAAAAAAAAAGTACTTTATCTTTCACTCAAAAAGGGAAAAAAAAAGCATTTAGGCCTTTCACATGTAAATAACCTGAATTAAATTAGAATGAACAAAGAAAGCAATTATCATACTTTGTCTAACACCTGTTCTGCTGATCTCCAATTCGAAAGCATATGCTAAAAGCAGTGTGAAATAAAACAAATAAAGCTCAATGAAGTTATGAATTACAGTCTATATTAAACTTTGCTTTGAAGTGACAGAAAAATAACATTCTCAAGGTCGACGTTTCCCTACAAACATAATTTCTACAAGCCTTAGTGAACCTTTCCTCTTCCTCCAGTCCTGAGCAGAATCATTACAAATGTACTTTTCAATTCAGAGACAGTAGGTATCTCCAATTGTGAAACCAATACATGCAGTAAGCATCCCAGTTGTTTGCTGCTTTAGGAGTAAGTACATCTTACAGATGAAAAAAATATATTGCATTGCTACTCTGGTCAAGAAATGAAGCTGAAATTTTGCTTAAACTCTGAATAAAATTAGATCAGGTAGCTAGTATAGGAGAAAACAGTATAGTGGTCTTTGTAATTAATTCTGGAAGTGTACAACACTTCATAGACGTAACCTAATAAAATACACAATCATTAACACAAGTTTTATAATACAATCTATTTCAACAGAAGTGTGATAAAGAGGTAGCGATAAAGAATGAATCCTTAGAAGGAATAATTCTCAGTGATTTTCTCTGTGCTGCCACAGATCTGTCAGTGGTAATGTCCAATTGCCTTCACTATAGTAAATATACTGTAATCATTTAAAGTTCACGTTTATAACATGCAAGTTCAAAAATGAAAGCTTAATAATTATGAATTATGCACACTGTAAGAAAACTTTACACATATATCTCCAAAAAAACCACATGTAAACTTATATAAGCATGGCTTGTTGTATCTCAAAATTAATTTAACAGAAATGAAAATTCGGATAACTAACTTGTGCCCTTTTATTTGCAATGAGCAATGGCTTTAACAATTACACTGCTTAGCTTTGTGTATGTTTTTTTTTTTAAAGACATGAACATCTACCACATTCCTTGAACTTCTTACAAAAGCATTATGTACCACACACAATTCTCACAGTAGTCATGACTCAACATTTTTGTTCTCCCAGTCTCTGTCAGTCTAAGAACAGGTCAATTGTAACTTTTCTAACTTATAACACAATACAATAGCCTTCAGCATTCTAAATTCCACGAGGTAGGAGGACAGATTTATGCAATTCAAAGTTTTGGTCTTGCCTTGAAAGCTCTGGTGGGGGGGGGGGGGGGACTTCTAAGGAGGATTCACAATTACAAGATCCTCAGGGCAGGGACCATTCCATTCCTTTGTGAAAATTACACTGAAGGCCCAGACCAATAGAACAAGAACGCAAGTGCGACATGAAAACTAAGCACTAATTAAAAAATAGAATATTTATAGAAAAAAAACCACATTTCTTAAGCAGCAAGTTCTTCCATTTCAGTAGAATCTTTATTAAAAGGATATCACCCCCTCTTTTATTTGTAATGAAGTTATGTCTTAATTCATCTCAATTATACTAGACATACTAAAGAGCTCTCCTTTTAGATACACCAATTACAGATTTTTTACTTTGAAATACTAAACTGTTGTTATAGTTTCAAATGGGAGTATTACAAATTACATACTCTAAACTTTAAAATTGACTACTCATAGTAACTTAAACTGTATAAACGATTCTGAATTTGGAAGCTTTTGTAAATGTGAGGTACGATATTCCATTACTACTTATGCCCCACTCGCTAATTGTGGGCATATCTGCATTAATATTGGGCAGGTATAGAAAATGGGAAAGTCAACATTTATGAGAGATTACCATCAGGGTAATATTGCTGGTTCATGCCTTCTGGAGGACCTTGTCCACCATGACTGTATTGGTCCCCATAATAGTCTTCCTGGCCTGAGTACTGCTGTGGTGGGCCTGAAAAACCACAACCAGTCAATACGTAAATAACTTGTTTTCTCTATTATAAAGCCTACTATTTTCTGATTTTACTATGAGAAATATTTCTCAAATGTACTCCCCACCCATATCGTTGCATTTCAGACAACATATGTAATCTCTGTGACTTAAAAAAAAAAAAACAAAAAAACAACACATCTCTATATAATTTTACACACACAAGCATACAGTCGTTTGGCTGCATCAGATTGAGCACACATATATCAAACTTCAGTTCTGAGATCATTTTAGGAACACATGTATAATAGCACCAAGCATTAAAAATAAAGATACTCTTTTTCTAAAAGGACTGGGGAGAAAGAAAAAAAAAAGGAAAAAAAGGAAAAAAAGGAGAAAAAGAAAAAAGCAAGGCTGCAGAACACTGTTCCTTTTTTGTAACCGAGCAAATTCAGAAACAGGTAGGTACTTGGCTCTTTTTCTCCGATCGTCTTAATATTGAAACAGTATCTGAATCAGCATGAGATGCATATGTTTAGATACTTTCTATCAGAAAGAAAACAAAAGAAACACTTGTATTCAAGTTAAGCTGTGATACCAGTAACCTGTTGCTACAAGAAACAAAAAAAAAAAGAGTCTGCAAAGTCTGTAACTGGAACACCCAATGATTTCACTGAGATTTGGTGTAAGCAAGAAAGTGATCTAAAATAATTTCAAAGATGGATATTTAAAATCGATGTAAGAACACTGAAGTGAAGTCCTACCTTGTTGTGGCGGTCTGTATGGAGGAATCTGTCTCTGACCCATCATGTGATTGCCTTGGTTAACTTGGCCCATCATTCCCATAGGTGGTTGCTGTCCCTGGTAATGCTGGCCACCAGCTTGTGGCATATTGTATTGCTGGGAAGGAGGCTGCTGGTGCATCATTGGACCTATAAAAGAAAAGTAACAAGTATGTCTCCTGTAACTCCACCATAAAAAGCAGATCAGAAGTCTCTATCTTCAGTTCTTTCATGCAGATTGGTTGTTTCTGCACCTATGCAAATGTACACAATGAATTCAGCAACTAAGTCATGAAAGAGAACTCACACTACGTAGGACTGCTTTCTAGATGTCTTTTTTGAACTACAGACACAGTTTTGCTCATAGACAAATAACTGAAATGTTCTTCACTTTTCTATGTTTGTTTAAAAAAGAATCTGCAAAGAAAATGTAGATTACCACCTGATGGTGAAACCTCAACAAGTTGTGGAAACATTATTTAACATTATGAACTCCTTGGGGCATAGTTTTAATACACGTTTAGTTGTTGTTATAGCCCATTAACAAATCACCTACCTGTTATCACAAAATAAACAATTTTATTAAGCCTGTAAAGACAAACGACTTGCATGACTAAGTCAGACAATATGCAAAAAGACCCACAGGAACATGTGCTCTGACCACCACACAATAGTCCCACATAGCCTAGTATGAAAATCTTTCAGCACCAAGCTTCTGAAAATTTCTATGAGCCACAGAAAAAGAACAGAGATCAAGTACTGCCTGTGTTTTATCAACCAAGAAAAATTGGTTAAGGCTGAACTTGTAGTCATGTTAATGAGTAATGAAAACAGACAGTTAAAGAGTGACCCACTGACACAATATAGCAATGAAAATGATGACCGAGCCATTTCATATGAATATAGGTTACACTGATAAAACTTCTAACAAAGAATAGCTTCTTCACTTCCTCAGAAGAGTTATTTCAGTATTAAGATATGAGAAGAGTTGTGACAAGGAGCTAAAAATTTTCAAACAATCTACTTTTATAATACATCAACTGAAAAAAAGCACATTGTACAATGTAATTACACACGAAGAAGAGAAAGTAATTAGTCTCACTGAAAAAAAAAAATAATAATCAAAACAAATCAAAATATCAGACCAGAACAACCACACTTAGTCTCCATCCCAAGAGAAAAAGGCTGCCATCGACTTGTACTGTATGCTAGTTTCTGCCATTGCATTTCTTTTTTATTATTTCTGTTATGAACACAGTGCTAGAGCACTAGTAATTCCTATGTTAGACCTAAGTGCTACAGAACTAGCTAGGTACAGTCAGTACCAACAATGGGTTTACAGATGGAATAGAATACAGTCACTTGCGTCCTCTTCATGTGGGGTTACAAGAGAAAGTTAAGCCAAATTAATGGTATGAATTCAAAGTGTGTTAGTTAAAGCCATTGAACCCCTGTGTGGAATCTCTCAGTGAGAAGTGAAGTGGCCTTAGTTCTGTTAAGCTTAATTTTCCTCTGAAGATAAATACTGGCCACTCTTAAAATGATCTTGTTCTGCTTCTACTCTTCAGGGTGACAGTTTCCATGTTCTGATATTAAAGTTTAAAAAAAAAAAAAAGGTTTATATTTGGATACTATAATTATGTTTCACTTAAAAATAAGTTTCATTTTGATTTTCTGAATAAGGAGGTAATTTAGATCATTTCGTTTCACTGCTTCTCCGCTTAGAGATACTGAGAAAGATGAGGCAGCCTTTAAAAAAATAAAAAGTTCTTGCCATAATATTCCTAGATCAAGAAAGCTTGTTAATTAACAATATTAATATTAGTCACAATACAATGTGATAAAATGTGTTGGGTCCCCATGGTGCAATGTAGAGGTTTTCTGTTTGCTTTTTAAATTAGAACTTCATTAACGCTTTGTAGAGCCACAATGAGAATTCACTGCCCTGTATCAGACTGTGTGTTGTGTTAATAACTGAGTGCCTGGCTTCCTTCCAGTTTGGTTCACAACTCCCTCTCACTACGAAGATAGCTAGGAGAACAACCACGGTCTCCATCATCTCACACAGCAGAAACATTTTATGTAGAAGTTTTGAGGGGTGGGGGGATTTTGAATTTGCTTTTTCTTTCGGAAAGACCGAAAATGAAGCTATATTTATTCATCATACAATGCTTATATGGCACAATTGTAACTAAGAGAACCCCTTCACAAAGCTTAAGTTAAAAGCCTAAGATCATCAGTTCACGATCTAAACATAACTATCATGACTATTAACTTCAGGGAGACAAAATATCTTATTTGCACAGAGCCCAAAGAGAGTGCAAGAAAATACTGTATAGAGCTTCCACTGTGAATATGCAGGAACAGGGACTGACTATGGACTTTCCAAGAAACTAACTTGGCAGTAAAACCTCAAAAAACTACAATGTTTCTGTATATTAAGGACATCGCCTTCACGTGCTAATACACTGGAAACTTTCTTGGGAAAAAAAAGCCTGAATAAAAAGATAAAAGGAAATAATAATATTGTAGGGTCTGTGAAGAATGTGGCTAATTTGAAAAACGCCAAATATAGATCTGTATCACGCGTATAGAGTGAGTGAATGTATAAGGGAAGTCAGACAAAAGGTGGAAACCCAAATATTCCCTGTAAAATTGAATTTAAAAATTTAATCAAAAATAGTTTACGTTATCACGCTGGCCTAGTGGTTGGCACCCCTGAATGCAGCAAGGGGGTTGAAACTAGATGATCACTGTGGTCCTTTTCAATTCAGGCCATTCTATGATTCTGCGATTCTAAGATGCTGCTCAGCTCAAATAGCCTTCTGCACCTACCAATAAAAAACCCGTTCCTGTTCCAGACACTGTTTCATAAAAAGGATTGATATACAAGAAAGAGAAGGTATGACCATTGAAGTAAAAATAGGTTGGTTCCAGATCTTTTTAAAAATCATGCTAATCTTGGGGCAATTTCCTGACAAGAAACTACCTAAGGAATCCAACAATGTAGCTGTTGGACACACAAAGCAAATAGAGAGAAAAAGCAAAGTGGGCCCTAGATAAACCTAATAAATTTAGGAAATGCACTGAGGATGAATGAGCTGCTCAAAAGTTTAGCAGTTTAAAATGTCTACTTAGCCTTGTCTTCTGCTGAAACACGAACAACTGATGGCAAATGCTATAAGGGGGCAAGAATAACTGCTAGCGTAGCTGAAACTTCCGGTGGAGAAGCAGAAAAATGAGAATCTACACTCCAATGACTCTGTGTTCCAATTCAACAGCTAAAGGAAAGGCTGGCTATAACAGAAAAGTAAAACAAGCTGTTGTTTCTCTAGTCTTCAAAACTAAACACTTTTTGTTGCTAAAAAGAGTCTCTTCTTATGGCATCAATAAAGCTACTGGATACTCTCATCCAGAGTATTAACAAAAAACACCATGCCAGGAGCTAAATCTCACCTTGGAGTCCACTGCTGGACAAACAAAACGTAAACCAAGCAATGCAGCAGCACTCTGCAAAATTTTGTTTGTTGTCACTGTTTTCCTTTAGGATTAAAAAAAAAAAATTACAGTAATTACTTGCTTTAAAACACATACGTTGATAATTCTTGCAAAAGCGAGGTGAGGAAATCTAGCAAAGGGCAAATTTAACTTTAATTTTTCTCAAGATTATTGACAGTCTAGTTTTTCTACACCATAGGATAGTTTTTGCTACTCCTAATAACAGGCTGTAATAAAGGCAATGGAAACTTCTCCATACTTGCTTTCTCCACAAAATTTTTCCTAAACTGAACCATTATTTCAGGTGTCATTTAAGGCAAATAAAAAAGACAAAAATGTAAAAAAAAAATAAAAAATCCACTAGTTACCACTGCTGCCTTTCATGTCTCTTAAGGAACAAACATGACAGAACTGTGACATCTGTTTGTCTTCTTTTATTTTTCATGATAGGAGAACTGCAGTGTCATCCACAGCTAGACAAGCTACAAAGCCAGCTATAGCACATCAGCACTTCAGAATTTAGAAGCAATTTTCTTTTTCCTGAATACCTTATATGTCCAAAACTTTATGACTGTCCTGCTTACTTCATGGCACCTGTGAAGCTACTGTAAAGCAGTTCAGGTACTGAAACGAACAGACTTTTATTCCATGGGAATGAACAGACAGCAAGAAATTCATAAAAGATCCTCAACCTCACAAAAGATTTTATCCTGATCTGTCATACCCTGAATATGTTTCTATTTCAGATAACACTGATGTTCCCATCCTTCTGTTCCTTTCACTCTATGGTCAATGAAAGGAGACACAGGATTCCACACCAGCCTAGTCAGCTGTCTCTGTGATCCGTTCATATTTGCTTGTAATACAAAGAGCTCTGAAACTTCATGGAATTTTCCTAAATTCATATCAATGAAATTGTTATTAAAAATGTCTCAGCATCAGACTACACAACTGGTCTTCTGCAAGTAATTGAGTCAACACAACATTCTCATGTAGGGTTCAGCTGTTAAAAGGAAACCAGTCTTGCTTCCTCACCCCAAGCAATGTATAATGCTCATTAAATAATACCTGAAGGAGTATGGCACTTGCTTCAAGGTCTTCTTGCATGGGAACAGGATATAGCAAGATGATACGAGAAACAACAATAAGAAACAACAATTCTGAGATTGTCAAACTATTACTTCGTTGGTCCTTACTCTTAAAGCATTTGAGATATGAATCTATGACTGTGAAAGAACTTTTCAATATAAATAAAAGGAATTTCCATATTACAGAATCACATAGAATCACAGAATGGCCAGGGTTGGAATGGACCTCAAGGATCACGAATCTCCAAACCCCCTGCCACATGCAGGGCCACCAACCTCCACATTTAATACTAGACCAGGCTGCTCAGGGCCCCATCCAACCTGGCCTTGAACACCTCCAGGGACAGGGCATCCACAGCCTTTTTGGGCAGCCTGTTTCAGCACCTCACCACTCTCTCTGTGAAGAATTTTCCCCTGACATCCAACCTAAATCTTCTCTCCCTCAACTTAAAACCATTTCCCCTTGTCCTGCAATTATCAACCCTTGTAAAAAGTTGATTCCCCTCCTGTTTATAAGCTCCCTTTAGGTACTGAAAAGCTGCAATGAGGTCACCCCGCAGCCTTCTTTTCTACAAGCTGAACAAGCCCAGCTCCCTCAGCTTGTCTTTGTAGGGAGGTGCTCCAGTCCCCTGATCATCTTTGCAGTTCTCCTCTGGACCCCTTCCAACAGCTCCCTGTCTTTCTTGTACTGAGGGCTCCAGACCTGAACACAGTATTCCAGATGGGGCCTCACAAGAGCAGAGTCCAGGGGGACAATCACCTCCCTGTTCCTGCTGGCCACCCCTCTTCCTCCTCCCTTGTGAAAAGTTAAAAATTGACAAGAGTTAAAGAATTGCATTCAACATAAGTAGCTTCCCATACAGAAGCGAAAATGCATTTACAAAAAAGAAGCTTCCCCCTAGTCAATCAGCTCTTGTTGCTTCTTGTCCTTTCTGAAAGGGTAGCCAATATTTAACGTGGATGTCCCAGGCTGCTACAGCAGCTTTCTGAATATTCTGTTTCTTAAGTGCAAAATGACTAAAACTCTATTGTAAGTAGAGTGACCACATATGTGAAAACTTTTTCTCATTTAACACATTTCTATGGCTAGCACTTTATAAAGCTAGTGAAAATCAATAAAGAGTAGACCAAAAGAAAATCCCACAATGGCTTCTGTACTAAGTATTCAATTCCTTAATTAGCACTTCTTTATGTTTTTTCGTACTAACCGCATATTTCTCAAAATGTGTACATGCAGTAAGATGTTCTGCTAAAAGCTACACAAAAAACATTATGTTAAGAACACTGAAAAGTTAGATCAAACCTTTTCATGCATTATAGTGTCATCTTCCATTATATGATAGCAGGCTTTTTTTCTACAAGTCCTGTCCTCATTCAGTAACAGTAGATATTATTCACTGAAAAGCTATTCAATATTTTGTTTCCTCCTAATTGCTCAGCGTGAGATGCCATGCCAATTCAAACTCTGAAGACAGAGTTACTAATTTACTCATGGGCTTTCTTATAGTATTAATAACTAAAATGCCTAAATCTTCATAATGAAAATACTTTAACAACACTCCTGTGAAATCAGATGCTATTATAATCTCACCATTCAACTCAGTCCTTAACAGATCAGGAATCCATACAGGGAAAAACTATGGTCAAAAATATCTACTAATTTCTAATAGCCAACTTGACATGCTAAGATTTTATCTTCTGGAATATTTAGCATTATATTGAGTTAGCATTGTTATTAACTGACAGAACTAGTAGAATGTCTTATTTTCAGCAGAAAAGAAGCAAAATGTGATTATGAGTTCACAAATGCTTCTTAGCAGCAATACCAAAGTTCAGAAAATTTTGCCTCATTTCTGCTTCTGAATGGCAGCATGCAGTCCTAATGAAGAAATCAGGAAGTCTCAATCCACTTACTAACTTGCAGGGGAACTGTTAGGTTGCAGCTTTAACTGGTGATTGAGCACCCAGGCACAGGGAGCACACTGCTGGCACCTGTGCTCCGCATGTGACCAGAAGGGATGGACCCAGAGTGGAGCCAGGCTGCGCTCATATAAGAGCCAGCCATTGAAGGGAAAGCAGCTCTTGTACCTGGGATACTTCCTAAGAAAGAGTTGTGCACTAGAGAGATCCTTCACTAGTTGTGTGAGTTTAACTCTTCTTTCTGCATACCGACATGCACGTGCTGTAACACACATAAAACAATACATGACTGCTGCCTACCTGCAGATACTGTGCCTGGTATCACCAAGAACCTACCAGAAGCACTTTTGATTCTTTGTGAGCAGAATGTACCTTTTGCTTTAATCGCATCCCAATGCATTTCCTAACTGCTCATTCACTTAAATCAGAAGCCTGCAGTGACTGCATTTAGCTGAGTCCCTGTGCTTAGCAAGACTGGACCTTGGCCACCTACTTTTTTTATTACTATCTCACCACTTATAACAGACTTGCCTGCCATTTTTTTCCTCCTGTCTAGGAGCCATAAGAGAGGGAAAATACAAAAATGCTTCCACTAATTTGTCACAAAATCTCAGAACAAATACAACAATTAAGAGAAGAAGATAGAGAAAAGGGTTAAGTAAACTTGTCTAGGAATATTCCTGTATCAAAAAAACTTAACTACCAGTATATTACAAGCATCCACAACTTCAGACAGAAGAGCATTTTCTCGCTGTTAATTGAAATTTGACTGATTTAGAACAGTATTTTCATTGGAACAGCAAAACAAACTTCCTGTTAAATTATCCTCCATTACTAATGAACCAGTTTCAAAGCCTTGCCCCAAAGCAAGGGGGCTGGACAAGCTGATCATTAAAGGTCTCTTCCAACACAAACCATTTCATGGTTTACACAAGAAATGCTCTACCTATTAATGTTTTTGTTTAACATTAATATTTTAAAGCATGCAGTTTTTCACCCCACTCTCCTAAATGACTCTCCATTTCTGTTGAGCTTCCACAAAAATTACAGCCTTAACTAAGATGTAAAACCATGAGCCTAAACAAACAGAAGGACCTCTTGTGATGTTACATGCAGGCAATAATATCAGCTCATGTTCTAACAAGATGTTTTGCTCTTCTTGAACCTGTAATTTGGTTAGACGCTGCTTTATTCCCAAAAGCCACTTCAGTGTTATTATTCGTTCAGAACAGAAACCTTTTAAGTATTTTTCTGCTTAACTTCTAATGAGCAACTTCCATGTTTGATAGAGTACTGAAAATACAACAGAGGAATATTACAAGGAAGAGTAAAGAGCACAGTTTTGAGAAGGAAAAATCACTAGTCCTAAACTGTAAGACAGTCACACAAAGTAAGTTTTTTTTCTGTGGAGCAACTTAGTTGATGGCTCCTTCACAAAAACAGCTGCACATTTATTGCTAACTCTCTGCAACTAAGAAATTTCAACAGAATATGCAGGGCTTTTATAAAGCATTCTACAATGGTTACAAAACGACTCCATTGTGTATTGCATAGAATACACAGGTAACTTGAGAGTTGAGAATAAAAAATATTCACACTCATAATGGTTTCCTCTGCTACATACCTACCTTTTTTGGTTTACTGTTAAAATTTAAGAAAAATGCCAGTAAGAATGTGGGCAACAGAAGATTTATCAGACTTCCCACTTTCACTACTGGTAAGTAAGCTGCAGAAATAGCTGGTTTAGCTTGACTCATTTTTGGTTTCATATCATCTTCATCTCTCCTCTGTTTTGAACCTCTCAGTGATGTAATGACCAAACAGATCAGTGCAAATTGCTCTATTTGTACACCTCAGAAAGAAATGGCATCTATGTAACAAAGTGGAGCCTATATCTCCAATAAAACCATATTGTGAGAAGAACCTGTATCACTGGAGTACTTTTTTTTTCCTCCAAATGACTAGAAAGAGAATCCTAAAAATAGGAAAAAATGTTCTACAGCATAAGGAGACAAAAAACCCCAAATCATACACTTCAGCTAATAAGTCTGTGTAAACTCATACTGATTAAAAAGGGAAAACAACACACAAAACCCAAACCCAACTTGCTGTAAGCAGAAGTCTTGTTTCTGTGGGATGTCTTCTATTGGGTTGTATGTCTAGATTCGGTGTAGAAACAAACGAACAGCTAAGCAGAAAATACCTCTTTTTTTGCTGACTTGAAGACATTCATATAAATAAACAGTATATATACATTTTAATAATTTGGTCTGCTGTGACTCTAATACAATATTTTAATTCTGTGATGTCTTTGCACTTCACCAAGGAGCATACCGTCAACAGTTTCTGCTATGTAAATATCCTAGATACAAAATTAGTTTTGAATTTTACTATATACACAAGGACATCTTCTGAAGACAGAACCAGGAACAATCCTCTACACTCTACTGAATTTTATTTCTTACAACTAACAGATACTCTGAGCTAAAACAGCATGCAGGAAAGAACAAAGATTAATTAGGTACAAAAATGTGAAGACTTGAATTTTTCAATTCGCCCAAGAGACTGAAGAGCACAGATATATTTTTATCAACTCAAACAATAATAACAGTAAGAAGTGTAAAGTCTGGAAAAGTTAAACTGTAGTTCAAATTTACAAGCTGTGAAAACAGATTTAAGCCCATCTCACAAAACACCAGAAAACAGTGTCTGCAAATATAAAAATTCATCGGCACATTGGAGAATAGAAATGTAGAGTCCTAAAAGATGGGACATGCATTTAGGGAAGGAAATCTACAAGAGAAGTTCTGTTAAGAAAAGCCTGAGTGAGAAGCTTCCTTTTTGGTAGAAGCAAACAAGCACCTCATTTACCTTGGTTTGGTTGCATGTTCATGTTTGGTCTGGGCCCATAGTTGCCCATTGGCTGTCCCTGGCTCATGGTCATCTGATTCTGCACTGGCATACTCTGTGAGGATGGCACTGAGTGATTATAGCCGCCCATCGACCCATGGCTACTTGAAGGCATGTTCATGGAACTGTTTGTCATATTGAGTTGGTTAGGTCCAGGTCCTTGCATAGGCATATGGTTAGGTCCTTCAAAAAGAAAAGCAGGGGGAGAAAAAGGGTTCTATATTAAGCACTATATAACAGACAAATGCAGTCACACCAAATTACAAAACTAAAATAAAGCTATTAAATACAATACGTTTAAGAATGTTTATCCTCTTGCACTTGCAAGACACCTTGCTGAAATAAAGAAGCAAGCTTATTTTATCAAGGAAAGTGAAAAGAGTAATAAAGGTTTACTGCTCCTGCAAAACAAGATAAGCAGAGATTGCTGAATTGTACAAAGACAGATCCACCACAAACGCAGGAAAGTCAGTAAATAGGATGATGACCATGACAAAGAACAACACTCAGCAATACTGTCCATGAATACTGTCTAACTGTGTTACACAGACAACAGAGAGGGAGGAGATCATCGCTAACCATGTGACCATCGCACTGAAGTAAAGCTAAGGTGAAAAAAAGCTCCAGACTGTGGTAACAAGCAACTATGACAGGACTGCAAGAAGACTTCTTCCTCTGTTATAATTTCCTAAGGAAAGGAAGACGCAGGATTAGTGTCAGAAAGTAAGGGCATGGAAATGGTTTTGCTTTTGTTTTTTAAATTTCTTCTTAAAGGAAGAAATTGTCTACAGCAGATACTAGAGAGCTCACCAAGTACACAGTAGAATATGTTTTTGAAAAACAGTAATACAGGAAGTGGAACAGGGAAGACAGAAAGAGAGAAGTTGTTGAGCACATAAACCAGCCCCTTAGGGAAATTATTTAACACTTAATGTCTAGGGCAGCATCAAAACAGAAAAAAGCACTCAAGAAGCAGTGGGCAGAGGCAATATCAGCATGTGTATTTTCTGGGATCAAAACCAGAATTTTGTTAATGTGGAGCTAGAGGAAAAGGACAGAGGTAAAGCTAAGATAATAGTATGGAAAAAACCTTGCAAATGATAAAGAAGAACGTATTTGAGAAATCACTGCCAATACACTTCAGGAGGTTCTCCTGCATATAAGGACACAAAAGTTATTTTTCTTAATGAAATATGAAGAACATGAAAAGAGGAATATGAATGAATGAGACAACAAGTGCCTATCTGTCATTAAAGTAACTGCTTTAAATACTTTACTAATTAGATCCCGTGTTAAAACTAAAGTTAGTGGAATAAGTATCTTACCTAACTGATATTGAAGTTAACTCTCAAATGCTAATAGATAGCATCTTAGTCCTGAGACTAAGCTGTAAGTGCATTTGAGACTACATTTGTAGGAAGCTGTGAGAATCCTTCTCTGTTTTTTGGCTCAAAGCTTGCTTCCTGAGGTATTTCTTGTGATAAGACTCTGAATGATTTGTTGAGGAGGCAACTAATGGGTGCTAACCGTGTGACAATGGATATCGCTTTGGGAACATTTGAAAGCCCCTTCCCCCAGAACTGCTTGCTCTATAGAAGAGCGGATGAGAGTATTCAGGAGTGTTTACTGGCGGAAGATCTGGCCTGTGACAAAACAACTCCAGCTAGGTGTGGGAAAATTGGGGAACGATACCATCGTGTCCTGTGAGAAACAGGATGCAGATGGGTACCCCTGCTCCCTCTTATCTGCTGGCAAGGCCCGGAATATGGGAACAAAGGAGTTTCTGCTGAGATCCCAGAGCCAGAAGCTGCCACTCAAAGGAGAGCTGACTCGACCACTTTGGATTTGAGCTGTCACTCCAAAAAGAGCTGACTCGACCACTTTGAAACCATTGAAAAGGGGCCATCATCGCCATGGTCGTCGTCGTGCTTGGTCGTCGTTGTCAACAGGACAACTCTGCCTGACGACCCACCGCTACTGAAGATCAAAGACTGAACTACGGACCACGCTGGATCCATGGTGGTGACTATCTCCCTCTTGCTTCCTATAGAGACTCCTTGCTTCTTCTTTTCTATCTTTTCTATCGCCCTCCTTCCCTTCCCCCATTACCCTAATTCATAATAGTGTCCGTCCTCCCCTTCCCCATTTCCCCTGATTAAGATTTGTAATAAACTGGTCGGACCAACATTTGAACCGTTGCTTCTTAATCTCACGCCGGGTATATAGATAATAAAAGAACCTCCTCTCCCTCCTATAAATTGGAGCGAGACAGAAGCAAAGAAGAATTTGGAAGAACTTGCTGGAGACATACAAGCACGTATTATTCAGGAAAGATAACTACACTGTCAAGGTAAAGGTCACAGAACCTTACAGCTCGTCTTATCTTTCAACTTTTTACTTATCAAACAAACTGAAGAAATCAGGGAGAAAATTTGACATCAGCAAGAACCTTTTTATCACCTCCTTCCAAATCCATGCCCTACCCTTAGTCTGCATCACAGATTCAATGAACAGAATTCTTCACACAAGGTTGTTTTTTGTTTTTTTTTTCCAGATAAAACCTATCATCTGTCACAGGTACAGATGCATCGAATTCCACTACAGGCTGAAAAAGGCTTGTCTTGACTGTCTTCACCAGTAAGAGGATACAGACACTTATCTGTCAAGGGAAGCAATTAAGGGTCTCAGCAGTACTTCAGGCTCTTTATTAGCCAGAACACAAATGTAGGAAAAATCACCCTTTGCCCTTCAGGTAATGGGAGAGGTCTGTGGCAGAACTTTTCAGCAGTTCATGCACTGTTACTAGAGAGCTCTTTTAATCATCCCATCAGTCCTTCCACTCATACTTAGTCCTCTGGAAGCATCTACTTGGATGAGGCCTACCAGAAATCCTTAGCTAGCAATTTTAAAAGCCTAAAATTTATTTCTTCCAGGCAACTTGTGATTTTTGACCCTGGATTCTCATGTCTTGCACTGAACTCCTTCAGGACAGATAATCTCTTCAGTTATTTAAAGTTTTGTACCTGACTTCTATCATAAAGCATCTTATGCAATCTTACACTAAGTGCCCTATAAAGAGAAAGCAAATGTATACATCAAATAAATAATCGCAAATATGTGTCTACAAAATGCAGGAAGACTCGCAAACAGACAAACTAGTAAACACTAAAGGAAAAACAACATTCAGATATCCACTTAATGAGATGATTCTCCTTCCCCTTCTCCAGAGTGTAACTACGAAGCAATTTTAGCATGCTTTCCCAATATTAGAGATGCCCTCATCCTAAGCTGTTTATCTTCACATCCTCAGAGACAACCTTAAACACAGATGGGAAAGAAAAGACATTCAAAAAAGGTACATGTTGGGAAGAATGGCTAAATTAAAGCTTAGTTGGAAACTGTTTTTAAGCATTTGTCTAGGTGAATACCCAAACAAATCTATTTACCTTTCACATATCTTCATAAGCACTCTTTTCTTATTCTATCTAATTACAAAATATGTGTGTTTAAGGAGTGACTTTCCTCCCCTGTGGCTCTGCAGTGAAGTCATTATGCTCACATTGTGACTTAGTAATCCTTCTCCTTGGAAAAGATCATTATAATAACAATAATATGATTACACTAGAGGGTCAAAGAGACTGATTTGTGAGAAGCAATGCTATTCTCCATGGGAGCTGATGGTTCTTAGATGGATAGAAGACTCCTCAACCATAATATCTCTGCCCTATTTAAGGAGCTAGCATATATTGTTCTTTCTACTTCCAAGCACAAACAATGACCAACACATACAATGCAACTGACTTCTCCTCTAGATCTTCTATTATTCACTTCTTTCGCAAGATCTTTTGATGCTATTTAGCTACTCTTTTTACAAAAGCTGCCACTATCAGGGTCCATTTTATCAAGATTTGAACACAAATTAGAAACCATAGCTATCTTTATATTTTTAGCTAAAGTTTTGCATAGTTATAAGCTGTGTTGATTGTCATGGACCTTATCCTTGTGACCAGTGAGAGGTGAATATACAAAGATCCTTTGATAGCACTTTCCTTTCCTGGAAGAATCAATACCCTGAAGAGCTTTCGTATGAAAAGTTCCTCTGTACAAAAAAATAAAAGGGGTGCTGAACAAAAGCAATCCTGGGAATGTAATTTTAAGTTGAAAGCCAACTTTCACCGAAGAGGCAGTATGGCTTTATGAGTGGAAATTCTGGAAAACAGTCTCACTATAAAGAAGCATGCTTTTTCCAGGACTCCCTCCTTTCTGATCTGACTGCTGAAGGGAATAGTTAGCCCAAAGCCAGTACTGGCAGACATAATGTGGAATTTTAACATCTTGTTCCACTGCTTTGTTTCTGACTTCTCAAGCACTTTTTATTACAAAACAGGATGGCATAAAAAAGACTTAAAATTTATACCTAGAACAATAATCTGGAGGCTGTTTGTCACGGATTTGACCAGATCAATCTATGTCCGTGACAGGGGCGACAGGCCTCTACCCTCCCCCCCCCCACCCCAGTCCCACAAAATGGGAAGGAAGGAAGGGAGGAAAAGAACAGCGGCAACAATCTATGGAGGAAAACTTATTTTACTATAATGTTGGAATACAAGATAACACAATATATACAATTTAATTGAAATTGAGATTAATAAATCAGACAAGATGAGAGAGAGAGAGAGTTCCCGGGACCGATTCAAACCTGAAAAGCTTGGAACGGCTAGGAAAGCACCCTCCTGCACCCACTGCAAGGCAGCAAGAGCGCGCCCCCCCCACCCGGAAGGGCCAGATCCCGTGACTTCTGTAATGTACAGGGATAGGTAGCTGGGATTGGGGCAGTGACACTTTAATGCCCCGTACACTACATGATGTTTTGATGTGGAATACTGAAACCCAAAAACAAAAACGAAAAACATAGAACCATGACATTCCACCCCTTATTCTACATCGTTACATCATGCTTAAAATATATATACATATATACAAACAAACAAAAAAATGATTAAAATGCACACATGGCTATATACATATACATAGAATTAGTAACTGCACTCCCCCGGCATCAAGTTTCCTTGTGGTACACACTTGACATCTCCATTCTTCTGCATTACCCACCAAGTGGATCCTGGTCCCTGGGCAAAAACTGTACCACGGAGAGGTTTGCCCTTTCCAGAAGCTGGAAGAACCCAAACTGCCTTTCCTAACATGTTCTTTACATGTACAACAGGGACTTTATCTCCCTCTACGGTATGTAGGGAACTGGATTGATTAGGACCATCACGATTAATAGATCCTCTGGTATTGACTAACCAGGTGGCTTCTGCCAAATGCTTCTCCCAGTGCTTAAATGTTCCGCCACCCAGTGCTTTTAGCATCGTTTTTAACAATCCATTGTATCGTTCAATTTTACCAGAGGCTGGTGCATGATAGGGAATGTGGTAAATCCACTCGATGCCATGATCTTTGGCCCAAGTATTTACAAGAGAATTTTTGAAATGAGTCCCATTATCTGACTCAATCCTTTCCGGGGTGCCATGTCGCCACAGGACTTGTTTCTCGAGACCCAGTATGGTGTTTCGGGCGGTAGCATGGGGTACTGCATATGTTTCCAGCCACCCAGTGGTTGCCTCCACCATAGTAAGCACATAATGCTTACCATTGCGAGATCGTGGCAAGGTGATATAATCAACCTGCCATGCCTCCCCATATTTGTACTTTTGCCATCGCCCTTCCTCCCACAGAGGTTTCATCCTCTTGGCTTGTTTGATGATGGCACATGTTTCACAGTTATGAATAACCTGTGCAATGGCATCCATAGTTAAGTCCACCCCTCGGTCTCTAGCCCATTTGTATGTTGCATCTCTCCCTTGATGACCTGAGGTCTCATGGGCCCACCGAGCCAGAAATAATTCACCCTTGTTCTGCCAGTCCAGGTCTATTTGAGCCACCTCAATTTTGGCAGCTCGGTCTACCCGATGGTTATTTTGCTGTTCTTCAGTAGCCCGACTCTTGGGCACATGAGCATCTACATGGCGCACCTTTACAACCATAGTCTTTGTTCGGGCAGCAATGTCCTTCCACAGTTCAGCAGCCCAAATAGGTTTACCCCTTCTTTGCCAGTTATTTTGCTCCCACTGCTGTAACCACCCCCATAAGGCATTTGCTACCATCCATGAGTCAGTGTAAAGATAGAGCATTGGCCACCTCTCCCGTTCAGCAACATCTAAGGCCAGTTGGACAGCCTTTACCTCTGCAAATTGGCTTGATTCTCCTTTCCCTTCAGTGGCCTCTGCAACTTGTCGTGTGGGGCTCCACACAGCAGATTTCCATCTGCGATGCTTTCCCACAATACGACACGATCCATCTGTGAACAGGGCATATTTCTTTTCATTCTCTGGTAGTTCATTGTATGGTGGGGCTTCTTTAGCACGTGATACTTCTTCTCCTGGTGGTATTCCAAACTTTTTACCTTCAGGCCAGTCCATGATGACCTCTAGGATTCCTGGACGGCTGAGGTTCCCCATCCGTGCTCGTTGTGTAATCAGTGCAATCCACTTACTCCAAGTGGCATCAGTAGCATGATGGGTGGAGGGAACCTTTCCTTTAAACATCCAGTTCAGCACTGGCAGTCGTGGTGCCAGAAGGAGCTGTGTTTCAGTACCAACTACTTCGGAAGCAGCCCGAACCCCTTCATAAGCGGCTAAGATCTCCTTCTCAGTTGGAGTGTAGTGCTCTTCAGACCCTCTGTATGCCCGACTCCAGAATCCCAGGGGTCGGCCTCGGGTCTCTCCTGAGGCTCTTTGCCACAAACTCCAAGTGGGACCGTTCTCTCCAGCAGCAGTGTAGAGGATGTTCTTTATACCCTGTCCAGTCCGTACTGGCCCTAGGGCCACGGCACGGGCTATCTCCTGTTTAATCTGTTCAAAAGCCTGCTGCTGCTCAGGGCCCCATGTAAACTCATTTCTCATTCGCGTCACATAATAAAGGGGGCTTACAATGAGGCTGTAGTTTGGAACATGCATTCTCCAAAAGCCCACTGCACCCAGAAAAGATTGTGTCTCTCTTTTGCTAGTGGGTGGAGACATGGCAGTGATTTTGTCGATCACATCTGTCGGGATGTGACGACGGCCATCTTGCCACTTTATGCCTAGGAACTGAATCTCCTGGGCAGGTCCTTTCACTTTGCTTCGCTTAATAGCAAAACCAGCACTCAGAAGAATTTGGATCGTTCTCTCTCCTTTTGTGAAGACTTCTTCTGCTGTATCGCCCCACACAATGATATCATCAATGTACTGCAGGTGCTCAGGAGCACTGCCCTGTTCCAATACAGTTTGGATCAATCCATGGCAAATGGTCGGGCTGTGTTTCCACCCCTGGGGCAAACGGTTCCAGGTATACTGAATGCCCCTCCATGTGAAAGCAAACTGTGGCTTACATTCTTTGGCCAAAGGGATGGAAAAGAAGGCATTAGCAATGTCAATGGTGGCATACCATTTGGCCGCTTTTGACTCCAGTTCATACTGGAGTTCTAACATGTCCGGCACAGCAGCACTCAGTGGGGGTGTGACTTCATTCAGGCCACGGTAGTCCACCGTCAGCCTCCATTCTCCACTGGCTTTACGCACTGGCCATATGGGGCTGTTAAAAGGCGAGTGAGTTTTGCTGATCACTCCCTGGCGCTCTAGTTGACGAATTAACTTATGAATGGGGAGCAAAGAATCCCTGTTGGTGCGGTACTGACGCCTGTGCACCACTTTTGTAGCAATCGGTACGTGTTGCTCTTTTACTCGCAGCAGCCCCACAACAGATGGATCTTCTGACAGGCCAGGCAAAACAGACAGCTGCTTAATGTTGTCTGTGTCCACAGCAGCTATTCCAAAGGCCCATCGATACCCCTTAGGATCCTTGAAATGCCCCCTTCTGAGATAATCAATCCCTAGTATACATGGAGCCCCTGGGCCCGTCACAATAGGATGTTTTTGCCAGTCCTTACCAGTGAGGCTTATATCAGCCTCCAACACAGTCAATTCTTGAGAGCCCCCAGTCACTCCAGAAATATGGATTGATTCTGTCCCTTGGTGACTTGAGGGCATCAGAGTGCACTGTGCACCAGTGTCCACCAGGGCCTTATATTTCAGTGGTTCTGATGTGCCAGGCCATCGAATCCACACAGTCCAATATACTCTATTATCCCTTTCCCCCCCCTGACTGAGGGCAGGGCCCCTCTATTCGTTACCTGTGGTAACTGGAGCAACTGCACTGGTGATAGATCTGCCTTGTAATTCTTTCACCCGGGCTCGTAGTACAGGAGTAGGTTGACCGTGCCACTTCCCCATGTCTTCTCCATGGTCACGTAGGTAATACCATAAGGTAATTCGCGGTGTATTATTCCTTACTTGAGCCGGAGAGCGTCTGCCTCTAACAGCTGAGATTTTTGATCGTGCACGTAAGAAGGAAGGTTCATCGTCTTTAGTTAGGTGGGTTCGCAAAAATTTCACCGTCTCCTTCACCTCTTTCATCTCCTTCATTAGACTCTTTTGATTATCCTGATCTTCATCAAGCGTTTCTGATACTGCTACAGGTTTGCCACGGTTAATCAGTTGAGACACTTGCTCTGTCATTCTTGATATTGCAGCAACGGCAGAATGAATTGGGGACAGCAATTGTTCGTAGTTTTGGAGCGTAAGAATTAATTCATAAACTAAGGGCGTTCTCTGTTGTTCCTGGTATCTGTCACACGCTGACGTTAGTGTAGCGGCATATTTGTCCGGCGCTGTTGTCACGATTTTCTGCCATATCTCAGGCGTTGTCCTCACTCTTTCAGGGTCGCGGTTTTGGTGTGGTTGGTTAGGAACAAAGTCAGGGTCATACAACATTTCCACCACGCCTATTTCCCTCAAATACTGGATACCCTTTTCAACTGTATCCCATTTTTTCATTGCAATCTTCAAGCCATTTTTGAAGGGATACTTTTCCTTCACGGCTATTAACACTCGTTCCCAGAGGGAGGCAGCCTCATCCGAACATCGACTAATTCCTCTATCAATAGCTGGATCTCTGGCAATGGCACCCAGTTGGCGAGCTTCATTACCATCCAGAGACAAGCTATGGGCCCCACTGTCCCAACAGCGAACCAACCAGGAAACAATACTTTCATTCAGGCGCCGTGTGAACTCCTTTCTTGAACCTTGGATTTCAGTCATCTTTAGAGGCCGGCGAGTAGTAATAGAGACTTCCTCTTCATCACTCTCTTCTGCATGTCTCTTAGTTTTCGCTTTTGCCTTTCGCGATGGTGGTGGTTCTGAGGAGGGCCCCTCGCCTGGATCTTCCTCCTCCTCCTCCTCTTCTTCTCTTTTTCGTTCAAGACGTGAAGACACTCGTTTCCATTTCTTGCCCTCCACAGGAGCAACCGGTATTGTTACTGGTGTCTCCTGTGATTGATTAGATTTGACTTGGGGATTTTTCCCTTTGGCTTGAACCTCAGCTCGGAAACTCTCTCTCTCCCGAATGGTATTATATAGGGCACGGTAAGCACAAGCCAAACCCCAAATAAGTTGTACCTCCTTAGATTTATGTAAGCCGCATAGTCCCTGACTCAAATACTGGCTTAGTTTCTCAGGATCCCACAGGTGTTCAAGAGTAAAATCCCATGACACTGCGGGTCCCCATGCTTCTAAGACCTTTCCTAAACCTCTCCATATTCCCTGCCAATCATCATTCTCTAGTTTTGGAGTAGACTCCTTATTACGAATGCATTGGAGTACATTCAGGAAAATTAACGACATGCACACCAACATGAGTATTGATGACACACTCACCAACATGAGTATTAATTCAAGATTCGAAAAACGTTTGATAAACCGAGAAGAAAACCTGGAGACTGGTCTGAACATTGTGTTGTTTGTAAAATTAGCTATTCCATTTGGGATGTAGTTGTTTGTGAAATTAGCTACTCCATATGGGATGTAGTTGTTCGTGAAATTAGCCATTCCTTCTGGGATGTAGTTGTTCGTGAAATTAGCCATTCCTTCTGGGATGTAGATGTCAAAGTTCAAATCATACCACATTGCAAATAGGTAAAACATAGGTGTCTCCATCAGTGTCATTAGGTACCTATATATGGTTGCAATTCCACAACACATAATTATGAGCTGGATTATTGGCCAGTAGGTTGTGACTAACACCATTGCTTTTAATCCTTTACCCAGCACCCCCACGATAACGAGTGGGTTCATCGCTGGTGCTTGCTAAAAAAGGGTTAATGAATTGAAGCTAACAAGAGGAGAGAAAAAAAGAAAAAAAGGCACTACCCAGACTAAGTAGTGCTCAAAGTTTACAAATATCCCAGAACACTGGCAGTACGCCTAATCTTTCAAGGTCAGGTTTTCCAGCACAGAAACCTGAACTACTGATAATGCTCCCTAACGAAGCTCTCTAAGAGCAGAGAGAAAAAGAGATTCGTTCAAAAAGCTAAAAAGCAATCGAGCCCCACGTTGGGCGCCAAAAATCTGTCACAGATTTGACCAGATCAATCTATGTCCGTGACAGGGGCGACAGGCCTCTACCCTCCCCCCCCCCACCCCAGTCCCACAAAATGGGAAGGAAGGAAGGGAGGAAAAGAACAGCGGCAACAATCTATGGAGGAAAACTTATTTTACTATAATGTTGGAATACAAGATAACACAATATATACAATTTAATTGAAATTGAGATTAATAAATCAGACAAGATGAGAGAGAGAGAGAGTTCCCGGGACCGATTCAAACCTGAAAAGCTTGGAACGGCTAGGAAAGCACCCTCCTGCACCCACTGCAAGGCAGCAAGAGCGCGCCCCCCCCACCCGGAAGGGCCAGATCCCGTGACTTCTGTAATGTACAGGGATAGGTAGCTGGGATTGGGGCAGTGACACTTTAATGCCCCGTACACTACATGATGTTTTGATGTGGAATACTGAAACCCAAAAACAAAAACGAAAAACATAGAACCATGACACTGTTTCTTTACAAATCCCTTACCGTTCAACATGTCTTCAATAATAAAGAACACAGAGGATTAGTGGCAACTGGTGACTTTCTGTACGAAAGTGAACTAATTATTTTTTTCCCTTGTATTTACGGAGTGAGTTTTGAACGTGGGTAAAACGAATCTATTTTATTATTATCTAATTATTTACTTGTGATGATTTCACATTATCTTTTTATGGAAGGATTTGCATTCACTCAGCCACAGGCCAATACCTTTCCCCGGTAAGCCTTCTAAAGCCAGCTGTACTGCATGGTTTCAAACAGACTAAATTTAGCCAGTTCTGTTCATCAGAGGAATGCTGTGTGTCAGCTACATCAAAGCCCAAGGGCAGCCTGATAAACACTGAATACAGGTCACGTAGCTCTGTAGCTAACAAACTCTAAGAGAGCTCGTACTCGGGGGCATTCAAAGCAGTTTTGTCATCAACAATCTAGTATCCCCTGAGCCCCCATGTCGTTCCAGTTGCTAAGCAACGCTGGTGTTAATGTCTTAGAGGAGAAAAACTTACCAGGCATCTGGCCGTTCATCTGGTTCTGCATGTGTGGCGCAGGAGGGCCCCCACCTACCAGTCCATCTGAAGACATGTTGTGCGAGCGCGGGGGTGGAGGGGGGCCGCTCTGACTCATCCCTCCTGGACCCATAGGCATATTCTGTGTGGGTGGCTGGAAGGAGACAGTTTAGTCAAACAAGAGAAGCAGTTAGGCTGACAAATATATTCTATGTACATACGGTACGGTAGTTGCCTATATCGCTAAGCGGCGTATGAAAAAGCACTGAAAAGCGTTCCTTGCTTTTTCCGGTACGTTTAATTCGGTATTAATTTGGGCAAAACCTTTAGCATATCCATCCATTTTACATGAAGTATTGCAAGCGGGCAGCACCACGGTACCTTCGAGCATTGCTTTAAAATAAATAAAAACCAAATCAATGCCTCATTAAAAAATTATATCGGAACAGCCTAAGACTGCTAGAATTAGTCCTTCCCACACAAAGCTTTCCCTCGAAGCAGCGTTTGCTCAACAGAAAAATAATTCTCCCATTACAATTCCCTCCTATCAACAATTTGTTGCTGTTAACAGACCTTGCACCAGGACAAAGCAGGTACAACCAGAGATGAAAGCCTCTGAATGCTCATAGATGAGCAGAAATTTGCACCTGGGTGTGGTAAAATGCTTGAGATCTCTTCTCCTCTCTCCCCTGAAGCACTGAAGGCCTAGTTCATAACTTTGTGCCAAACACCCCCTACAGACTGGAAGCACATTAGTGCTGGCCTCCAAAGGTCCAGAGACAGCTGCCTAGAAAGGATGTTTTTGGCAAATTTCCTAATGAAATTGTGAGGAAAATAACTGAATAACCTTGAGAGTTCAAAGAGGGAGAGCAAGAAAAACAACAAATACAAGGGGGAATTTACTATTAGGTTCTACACTCGGCAGTGTAAGGAGGCACAGAAACTGCCAGTAGACAGTTTCGTTTTCCTATTAAAATCTCCTGTGAGACTGCACTATTCTCCTTGTGCACCTTAGCCAAATGCTTCCAGGGGAACAAAAATTATCCGAGTCAGTGAAAACACTGGCCCCTGGCTTTTGAGCACCCTGTCTGAAAAGTTTATGCAAAACTCCTTCCTGTAAGACAATGATGGGAGGATTTTCCCCCAATTCACTTCAAAGAAAGAACCAGAGAGAGAAGATAAATCCTTACTTAGTACAGCCCCACTTATCACTAAACCTACTCATAAGGATGTTCATAATGACAAAGCATATTATGTTAAAAAGAGCAACTCTTTACACCTGAGTGTAAAGCAGGACCTGTTTTTTTGCCTTGGAAATGGCAAATCTGCAGTAAGAGCACTAAGCAGGAGGATTCAGATCTCTCTGCTGACAGCAAGAGGACTGAGGGAATAGCAAGGAGCTGCATCATGGAAGGGTCAGGTTGGGGGTTAGGAAAAGGTTCTGCACCTGGAGGATGGTGGGCACGGCCCTAAGCTGCTGGAAGTCAAGGAGCATTTGGACAGCATCTTCAGAAATATGATTTGAATTTTGGGTGGTCCTGTGTGGAGTCAGGGAATGGCTCAATGATCCTTGTAGGTCCCTTTCAACGTGAGATTTTGTATGGCTCTAATACACATGCATTACAGAGACATGTATTCACTTCCTGGAGACAGGAAAGGAGGGAACAGCGCTGATTTATTCCCTCAAAATTTCTTCAAATATCTCAAGCAAGCATTATTTTCCCTGCAATATTTTAAAAAATACCTCAGGAAATCAAAGAAAGGCTTTTCTGAGGAGGAGGAAGGAAGAAGATGAAGAAAAATGTAAATAAGTACGTAGGTTGCTCTGAAAGTAATGCCTCCTATTTACTTCCATGGAAACTACAACAAAGTGTTGTGCTCTACAAACAGCACAATAACACTCTTGACAGAGCAAATTCTCAGCTACGAAACACTGTTTTTCAACAGTCATCACTAACAGTCCTGCATTTTTGCCAGTGATGAACAGGAGCCCGCATGCCTTGCACATAAAAATCTACACCAGTGGAGGTGATCCACTGTTTCATAGCTGGTGTTGTTGGTGTATGATGGTACTGTTGCTAGGAAAATGTCGCCCATAGGCCCTGGTGTTACTGTGTTGCAAGAGAAAGTCTGTCTTCTTCTGTGGCCTGACTCCATAAGTATGAGCCTTCAGCTCAGGTTGGTTAGTTGATGGCTTGCTCGGGTTCCAGGAAATGTAGAAAGATTGCTCCTTTCCTATCCCAGAAGACAGAGAACATCACTTTACAGACTTATGGCTGCATCTTCAACATTTTTTTCAGTGGGGAATTCACATCTCATCACTCCGTGGCCTGCTGTTTTGACTCCAGCTCACAGTGGTGACACCACATCTCATCTCACGGTAATGTGATGTGATCCACAAACAGTGATCTTCAGCCTTGCATTGGCTCAATAAGTTCTCACAAACTTGCATATGGCGTTCTTTCTGTTCCTGTGTGAACATTCTTGGGACCACCTGGCACAAACTTTCTAATATTCCAAGGTTGCCGCTGTTGTTTCCAACAAGCTGAAGTGGACGTTCAGCTCCATGCACAGTTTCCTGGTCATAATTCAACAATTTATGTAGATGCATTGATCAAGGCACCCTTCATAGTGTCACAGCTCTGCACGGCCATCTGCAATAATGCCTTGTCTTGCTGCATGTGGCTGTCACCACTGCTGAAACACACCACCCACTCCTCACTGTGCTCACATCCACTGTTTGGTATCCATAAATATTCAGCAAGCATCAACAAATATCAAATATGCCATTTTTTCTGTATGAAGGAACCCAAGGACACATGTTTGTTTCATACACGCTTCAGCGTCAGACACCATTCTGCCAGATCACCCCCCTGCTGCTGTCTGTGACACAGTAACAAAATGTAACAGAATACTGGCAGAAAGGTTCAATCCCTACCAACCAACAATATCACCAATATCTGCCTCTGATGCTACTGGCGAACATATTTAAATAGGAGCAATTAATTTCAGTGCGGCCCTCATAATTTATCTAGAGCAGCATCTGTGTATGCCAACAGCCCAAAGACCTGTGTGAATCCATCTGAGATTCTTGAACATAATGTAAACTATTATCTATATAATAAATAATATTATATAAAAATAATATAAACTATTACATGAAATAACCAGAAAGTAGTGAACACTATACTCTTGCCATAAAAACTAGTAGGACTGATTCTAGGAGCCACAAATCCCCCAGATTGGTGAACCCTGTTCTCCAAGCTACAAGCATATTGACAAAACCAAACAGAGAATGATAAAATTCCATGAATGAAAGAGATGAGCCAGTAAACCATCAATACAGGGAAGTTATGTCACTTTACTTCATTCAAATTCTTCAAAAATATAAATAAAAAACCCTTAGTTGTATATGCAACAAAAACTTCTGAATACGAGTTTTTTGACAAAGCCTTTAGGCTAAATATTGTATGTGGATATATGCTGTAATTGATCAGAAACTACCCAATGAGAAGAAAAAAGAAAATACACGAAGGTCAAAGAATAAAGGAACATACAGAGATCTCTTGAAAATATTTAATATTAAGCGCAAACATTTGAAGGTGTTACAATATTAACTGTTGAATATTATGAAAGAAAAAATAAGTAGAACAGTGCTGGGTGAAATTCAAATGGAAAAAAAGTAAGACGATTACACCGAGTTTAGAACCACTCTTTCTTCTGCAAGAACTAACACTGCAACTGATCTGGGAAAAAAATGACAACTACCTGGAGAGTTTTGTGGGACAAAAGTAGAAAAATTCCATTAAAACCACTCAAAATACATAGATCTACTTCCTGATCATCTTCAATGCTTGATTTAACAAAAGTCAGGTATAAAACATAAGAAATAAAATGCCGTGGCATTTGTGATAATAATGCATGTTTGGTTCAGGGAAAGCAATCACAAAGAGATACTATAAAAGCAAAAGGACTCCAAAGACAGGCAATCAGTGATTAAAGACTTTGAATTTCTTTTACCTGAAACAAATCAAAAATGACAGATTTTTATTTTTACAGAGAAAGGAAACGAACATAAGAGGATATGTCAGAAATACAATTTAATGTATGATCTACAGAAAAAGTAGATCATCCAATTTATGTTTTAACAACAAAGAAAACCCCAGGAGAACAGTCAATAAATTGAGGAATAACATTAAACATATGAGACACCGTATAAATCACATAAACCTGAGGAATTCATCAACACAAGGCATCAGAACAAGGTTTAAATAGGATTTGGAGATAATTACACATACATGTATGTGATAGAGACAGTTACATTATATATAATATTTTTAAAGGGTGCTGTAAGCTTTCATGTCAGGGTCATAAACCAATCAACTACCTGATAGCAATTAAAAAGAAGTGTCTCCAGCAGATATAATTATTCCCCTGTGAAATTCCTCTACAGCATCTTTCTGCTTGCCGCAGACGGAAGAAAAAGAAGAAAAAATTGTTTTAAAATGGCAATTTCCCTCTTTCTATCACAGTTACTCCATGCTTTCAGAGGTAAAACACTTCTTTTAAATCATCTTTAATTAAAAGGAAGTAAATGTGGGTCACTTAGCCTTTTTGTTTTTTCTTTTTTAAATTGACAGTTCCTGGTAATATACAGTAACCATGATAAAGACCTTCTGAAGTACAAAATTACCACAACACTCAAAAGCTAAATACTTAAATAAAAATGAAAATAAGGAAGAAAAAAACCCCAAAACTGTGAAAGCTAAGTGACTCAACTTGAACCCTGCACATTCAGTCATTCGGATAAGATCACACTCAAATGTCGTTAGGTTGAAAGAACCAGAGGAAAGGCTACTTTCTTCATTCTTCTGAATAAGAGACAGAAAGGGATGAATATTAAAATCTCCCCTAATTTTATTCCAATTATGAAGTAGAAAATGTTAAACAAATAAGAAGTAAATTAAAAAATTTGAAGTAAAATAAGCATTAAACGTACCTTTGCTTGCTAAACACTGATTTTTGGGTCATGTTCCCAAAAACAGATTGCAATTCAAAGACACCATAAGCATTTATGATTTATCAGAGCATGACAGAAAGTTTAAACTATGTTGCCTAATTGTGGAAAGCTAAAGTAGAGTAAGACTGAAACTGGCCTACAATTACAAGTTAAAAAAGAAGGCAAGAAAAATAAACACTGGATTCCAGCTGACAGTTTTCAGCAAACAAATCTTAGAAGTTATTTGAAAGCAAAAACTCGTAACAACAGTCAAACTGCTTTTTACTGGCAATTTTCTTTTAAGCAATAAAATAAATCAAATGCAAGAAATCAAACAAAAATGTGTCATGGTGGAATTGTACATCTGGAACTTTTATCTATCGTTTCTTTCCTGCCCTGTGCCAAAATACCAGATTTTTCTTACCACCAGCAGTAGGTTGAAAGTTTTGATTACGCATCATAATGATGGAATACTAACTCAGTAGTCAGAAAACTTAAAGCAATAAAAATGTACAAGTCAGGAAATACAGTTCAGCATATGCTGAAGCAAAGTATCGCTAATCAATACACATAGCAATAGATATTTAAAGGACACTACCACAAATTCAATTTTCTTGAAATTCTCTCAGAATAACAATTACAAGCTACATGCAGTGCCAACATAAAAGTCTTCTAATCTTTCTAACAGAAGCTCTAACTTGGGATTCAATCGATCACCTTTGTTTTCAGCTCTCAAATACCATTTTCTGCAAAGCAAAATATCCTATCCCAGGAGGTACTCTGGGATATCACATTGCTAATAGCACAGCACCTGTCCCAGCCTCAGAGAACAGCACCCTGCTGATAGATGGTGATGACACAGCAGAATACTTAGTGAGGTGTCAGAGTGGGAAATAAGATCATAAAGGAATACATTTCCAAGACTTGAAAACACATTTAATTTAATTAAAACACAAAAAAACACAAATTTAATTTAATTAAAAAATTCATTTAATTGGGTTATGACTCTTCTACTAGAAGCAGAGTATTCTTGTATTGAGAATATCTTAGATGGAAAAACAACAACAAAAAAAAAACCTGCAACCTATATAAACTCTCAGAAAGTGTAATTCTTGGGGATAGAGGAGACTTCCACATGAAAAAACATTTACAATCTAAACTAAAAAGTAAATTACAAATGCAACTTATATCATTATTGGAAGTAGTTGTGACACTGGCAAAGGAATTGTAAATGTAGAATGACAACCAGTTCCTAAGTCTGAATTTATACAATTATCTTCAACAATCAGAAATAATCTGACTTAATACGTGAATCAAAAGTTACAAGATTTTGTAATGTAGCAATTACGCATTTTGTTCAAGAGAAAACTGGAATCTTCAGTTGTTTCAAACTGTGTAAATGACAGCCTAAAACTATTTCACTGTACAAATATACCTTAACCCCATTTTAAGTGTGTGTGGGAACTGCTGAATCATGGCCTGAACCTGAGGTGAGCAATGAGTCAGCCATGGGAGCACAGGTGAAGGCAATTCTCCTGTGCTGCTGGAAGGGGTGAGCTTGGCTCCACCTCTCCTAGACCCCATTTAAAAGTTGACTACCAGGAGGGAAGGATCTTTTTCTGGAGATTCCTCCTTTCTGAGTTTTCCAGTGAGCCCAGGACAAGGGTAAGCCCTCTATCTATTCTTTTTTGGTGTAATAATCTGCTTAGCCAAACTCTCTTCTCTCTTGTATATTCCTTAATTATAATACCTGTATATTCATTGATTATCCAAAGGGCCTGAAAATTTAACCTTAAAATACTTTCTCTATACAGTAATAGCTCTTCTGATACTCAAAAAGTAATCACACAGAATTCTTAACTCTTGATGTAACTAGAAATCATTTAAATAGAAAACTAAATAATCCGGTACAAATTCAGACAATTTTGTTGTAAAAGACTAGGAATAAGTTGGGTGTGGGCATTAATTCAGAGAACCTTCAGCTACTGGGACCAGACAAATGAAGAGGTGCTCTGTAGCTGCTCCACAAAATGCTGTTTATATCAGAAGACTTCCATTTCATAACCATTAATCTCCCGACTCTTTCAAGATGCTTTAAGACCTGGTCCAATATTTACAGGTTTTGCTTATGTTTATTAACGTAAAATGGAAAAACTCCATCTCTACTTCAGCTACCAGGCATTAAAAAAACTCAATTAAAGCACAAAGACTACTGCTGAACCTGATGTAAGTTTCATTAAGGAAGCAGCAAAGCTGTACAGTCAAAAGGACTTGCATCTGTACAAATAACATTGATATTACCAGTGTGCTTTGTACTGCTCTCAGCAAACTGTCTTGGGCTGAGACAGAAATGTATTGTTCAAATATTGTACTGAAGGGAGGCAAATCACATCTTCAAACACAAGAATTACATTTTAGAGCATAACCTTAATCAAATTGGTCATCGTGTTTTAGTGATTTCTCCATCAGCCACAGAAGTTGTAATTCTTTGTGCACAGTGCACTAGCTCCCCATGTGGACACACGTGATTAGCAGCATATGCAGAGTAGCTTACAGAAGTTACAGCCATCCTCTTATTTCAAGTGCTCTGTGAATCCATCCGTAACATGGAAACATCTCAAAACCCCACATTCTAGTAAGAACTTCTGATAAGTGCTGGTGGTGCTCCTTGCAGCTGCTCTCCATTTCCTAATACTACTGTACTGGTGTTGCTGACACAGTCATCTATACAGTCCTGCAGTTAACCTGATTTAATTCAGAATGAGAATATCCCCCTTTCTCCATAATTATTCCACTGACTTTTCCAGATAGGTTCATCAAACAAAAACAAAATGCAGCAGAACTGTATCTGAAGACAGTGCAGCACTGGTTATATCAGCTTAACCAGGTAAAGAGAATGGGAAACTCATCCAACAGCCAAACTTCTTTCCAACTTTCAAAAGCCTCTCTGCAGTAAAACAAACCACCTGGAAAAGTGGATGAGGATCCACAATCTGAGAATTCTTTTAGAAGTGTATTGCATATAATTTTCTTTTGCTTAATAAGGATGACTCTACCGGCCCCAAAAGATACAGCATAACTTACGGATTTCTTGTTACAGAAAGTCAACAAACCAACCAGGTGAGGAACAGCTCACCAAACCTATGCTACAGGAAATCTGACTCTTTGGCTCTTAAGTTTTCTAACATGCTTGTAATACTGATAGTTTTACAAGACCTCCTCCTCATAAAGAGAAGGTTCTAGTTGTATTCCCAAATTTTTCATTTAGCAACAGAGACCGCCTTACTAGAGACTATGGACATCAAAGGGGTCATACCATTTGCACCTTTGGCTCACAAAACAGAGCAAAGGAACAAAGCCCATTAAGGAGGCTGTAGGAACAAGTTAGCTATTATCAATTCAACATTTCCACTAGCTTGATATCTTCTAGTAACAACACAGAACACAAAGCTTAATTTATCTATGCCAAACAGAGCTGCTCTGGTTGCCTCTCATTCAAAGGGAGTTGGGAAATTGTTTTCCTATTCAAGTTACTCTAATGTGAAACTTCACACCAAGCAGAATCATCTAAATTTTTTCTTTTTAAGAGCACTGACAGTGACAGAAATCCTCCTTGGAGTGTACCTGTGCAGTATAAAGAATATGAATGCCACACCATTCCTCCTTTTTTCAGGGATTTTAGCTTGGTTACTATTACTGTCACCTCCTATCTAGAGTCTTGTCTTTCAAAAATATAGTACTTTCTAGAATACTTTTTGAAAACTGTTTTTTAAACATTTAATAGGAGTGATTTTTTTTTTTCTCCAAAAATTCATGCTCCGCTCTAACTAATCACTCACTTGCCTCATGACAGGAAACACTGAATCTTTTACACCCTGTTGCCTATTAATGGACTTATGTTCTGAAAGGCTCATCCAGAATAACACTCCTACTGCTTTCAGTCTCTGTTTTGAAAATAATTTAACCCTCTCATTCAGTGTGTGAAGAATTAAGCCCAAAGTTCAAAGACTGATGCCAGTAGTGACTATGAGGAAAGAAAACACCACTAACAGATTTTCCACTATCATACGGAAGAGACAAGACTGTCTCAAATATTTAGTGTACAACTGGACACAAGCCTCATTAATTCAGTATCCCTTTCACTCTTAGGAACTTCAGTTATACTTGTAAATTTCACTTTAAGTTATTAAAATTGTTATGGATGGTATCTTGCTTTTTTTTCTAATTAGCATGTATTTAAGGTCAATTTTATGTCCAGAATGAAGGATTCTCTAAAAAAAAAAAAGTGCATACTCAGGAACTTGGAAGTGCTAGCATTTCCTAGGTCTCCACATTATTTCTGTAAGCTAATAACATCCCCAAATATATTAGATGCATAGATTGAATAGCACTCATTTGAGAAGTACTTAAGTGTAGACTACCATTCAGCCACCTGAACTCTTAACTATTAAAAAAAACCCTCCCCTCACCAAAAATAGCAGAAAACAACTGTCTCCCACTAAGAAAGTTTGGGGTCCCTTCCACTCAAAGACATTTTGCATATCTGTGAAGCTTAAGGAAGAGTTTAGTCAGGTGCTGGTAGTGTTACTTAATTTTTACCTCTTGATTCTGTTTCCTTGGAAGTAAGCAGCATTTCAGTTTTTGTTGACAATGTGTGTTTATTTAAAAAAAAAAAACACCATTTTATATTAGAACTATTTAGTAAAAATAATAATTTGGACTGTGACAAAATGGAACTACATTGTGAAAAACAGAAGAATCACACAAGTCCTAGAAGCAGCTTTATTTTTGAGAGAAATTTCTCAAGCAAGAAAAAAATCATTGCATTAATTTTATTAATGAACTTCTCAATATTACAATAACAAGAAAAAAATTAATGATATGCATACATTTTCCTGTAACTCAAGCACTGAGCTTTCCTGCAAGTCACTTCATACATGGAATTTGGTTTGCTAGAGAGTTAACTCACTTTTATAAGAAAGTTAGTGAAAATCATTAGCCTTCCTTTTTATCACAATCCTGAAGTATACACAGAAATCAAGAGCCCTGTGTACTGGCTGAAGGCAAGCTGCACTGCATATGAGAAAGTTCTGTGTTTAAAAAGAAAGTTCCCTACCTAATAATTCCTGTAGACCTCTTTATCTGCGGTTATAAAAACCACTAACATGCACACACATGTAGAACAAAACTTTCCCTCTATTTCTTTCAGGAAAGTTATCATCATGAATTCCTGGTAAAAAGCAGTAGGACAGGAGAGGAAAAAGGCCTGAGCAGGTAAGCCTATTTTCATTCAACAGTTGGCAATAACTTTTAATGCCATTCTCTCAAGAAAACATAAGAACTAAAATAAAGGTTGGAGAAAGCAAGATGTAATTTTAGATATCGTGTAGTTCAGGACACATTATTTCCATGCACACTACTATTTGGGGGTGGGGGTTGTCTTAAAGTCCTAGTAATGACTTTTAATTGCATCTTTGTTCTATGCATTATAAGGACACCAATATTTCCCTGTTACTTCCCTTAAACTTAGACCAAAGGAAACCAAATACACGTGTAAAGCAAGGAACACAATACAAGCTCTTTTGGGGAAGCTTACCCAATGATGGTAAACAGATTTTCCACTGCTGTCCAAGGCAAGCACCTGTAAACTTAGTAAGAGGCAACAAAAGGTGGTATCAACAGCAGACTTAGCCACCACTCCCATCCTGTTCAGAAGACACTACTCTGAGCAACACTGCTATTGACACTGCTGTTGCTCGTCAACTCAAGGAGATTAACCTCACATTTCCTTTGTATTCTGATATGCAAGAAGCTCTCTTGTAACAGGAGTCACACATTGTAAATGTTTCTGTTGTATAATATTCAACAAGAACTTTAATATGACATCGGAGCTTCAAAGTCTTTCCAGCTCTCTTTGCCTGCAATGCTTACTTCATCTGTTACAACTCTTCCTTATGTCCAGGCCCTTCAAAGCATTTATCTTTGCAACATGGTTGGTTCACTATAATTTTGCATAACATTAAGACTTATCTTGTTCCTTGCATGCAATATCAAGCTCATTTTAGAAAAGATGTACAATCATTCTATTACAATTGTGCATTCTGAAAGACAGTCAAGGAGTAAAGCAGCATTTCATCATTTTTATATAATATCCAATATGTTCAATACAAAACACAGGAAAAAGGCAGCAACTACCTTTAACAGTCCAGGCAAAGTGTGAAAAAGAACACAGTGCAAACATTTTTGTCAAGTAATACTGAAATGTGAAATCCACAGACAACTATGAGAGGATAAAATGAAGTCACAAGGCAAGCCAACTTGGACCCAGTATTAAGTTTTCATTTAGATCTTTTGCTCATTTTAAAAGCGACAATATTGACACACAATATTTTATAGCAAGTAAATATTAAGGTCTGAAATTTTATGAGAGGTGCATTGATTAAAATGAGAACAAGATAAAATTTAAATAACAAAAGAAATGTAGTTTACATCAGAGAAGATCCTGCAGATAGGAACAGATCAGATACAACCTAACTTCAGAAGTTGCCCAGAGGCTAGCACTCTTAAATTATACGAGAAGCTACTGCAACTGCAATACCATGAAATTTTTATATTCTACTACTTAAAAAATGTTCACACACATTGTCTTGCTTCAAACTTCATTGGTGTCAGCCACAAAACTTGAATTTTATTAAGACAGTTTAAATGCTGCCATGAACGTGTGGTGAGCTGAAATGTAACACTTCATAAGCTTCCTTAGGTCTTAAGTGAAAAACTAAATGAAGCAAGCTTGAAGAAATTTATCTTATATTAAACAAGCAGTAGCTCACACGTACCCAAATTCTGCAGGCTAAAATTCATTGGGAAGATAGATTGTTTAAAGAATGATTTTTCCAAAAACTACAACAAAAAGTTGTTCTTATCTGATTAAGTTATCCCATTTCAAGCAAGTCTTCAAAGATTTTACTTGGTAGGTGAAAGAGTCTACACTTCACTAAGACTGAACATCTAAACTTAACTTTGTATTACCCTTGTATTCCCTATCCAGTTATTCAAAGGAGAAAAAACACTGTACTACTTTGTCACTGCTGAAAAATATTCCTTATGCTGAGGAGCAGAAATGCACTTCAGTCCTGGTCTGCAAAAACCTTTCATGGCCCTATCCTCACTTTTTTGTTAAGAGAATGTCACCACACTCAACACAGCTGTGCACCAGGGACTAAAATAAGGTCAAATTCATTTCCAGTTGTCATCAGAACCAGGATATGAATTAAGCCTCCAAGAACATATTAGATGAGTAACGTACACAGCCTTCTTAAAGGTTTCCTTCCCTTCCCCCACAGCTACAAGCTTGGATTTATAAAGAGAAGCCTCTACAGGCACAACAGGTTGGACATAATGAAGCACCATTTCTATAGTCCTCTAGGTACCAACTTGAAAAGATGCTTTGCTAGTAGCAATGATTGGAGAACACTTCTCCAGAGACCAAAGAAAAAGTAATTCAATTTCAGTTGGTAAGAACTAGTATCTAGGAATGGCTGTTTTATAGACATTCTTTTTAGCTTCATATTACAGAAATGAATCAAGACTATATTAATTCAAGAAAAGTCTTATGACTAAAAAACAAAAGAACTTCCTTGTGTTACTCGCAGTGAACTCCCAGAGCTTTCCTATTAACACAAAACCACAACCAGACAGCAAGTTGTTTTAATGCTTATTGCATCTTTCCTTGCCACTCTACAAACAACAAAAATAGGGGAAAAACTGGTGGTATCTTATGAAATAAAAAGTTCAGCGATACAGATTCAGAGAAAATACAGATTTTTTAAAAGAAGCAAGCATTATCCAACAAATGCTTCAATTCTAAACCTATGCAGTGTTTCAATATAAGCCCACACAACCTTATTTCTCACAAGTTAGCACGATCAATAAGGCATACAGGTTGCTTTGTGACAAAGGAGAGAAGGAAAGAATTTAAGAAACTCACCTAAAGTACCTCAAAGCTGATATTTACCCAACCCCATTCCATGAAGGCTCAAGAATGGATAATATTCCAGCAGAAAACAAGTAAAATAAAACTAAACACCTCACTTTTCCCTGATGTAGAGGGAAAAAGAGAATACTGTCGTAGGAGCTGATCAAGAGCCACACCAGGAGACTTCTTAGTTGAGAAAAACCAAAGTCATCTATAAGCCAAACCAGACAACCTGCATGCACAGCATGTTTAATCCCAGTCCATAAGCCTTCAGTTAAATAACTCAGATTGTGAGCATAATATAAGCAGTGAGCTAACGAGACTTCAAATTTAACACGAAGAGACATTCTATCTTGTATTCGCTGTGTAGTAAATTGCAGACTAACTATTTGGACAGTTTTTCAAACATCTCCCCCTCCCCATGAATCTGAATTACACCTAGTCCCTTGGTTTTATGCTACTTTGTACTTACTGCTGGTAGCAGAGACTGCATGTTCTGGTTGGAGTCAGCTATAGTAGCTAGATAAACCAAGTTTGTGTGTAGCATCTGCTGGTATCTACCAAAACGAACAAAGGAAAAGAGGCCTTAAGTCACAGTGACAATCTTGGAATTCAACTCTATACATGTCAAGAAACAACTTCCAACAGCTTATGAGAGTACGGTTATTAGGAATCCTACATCCTTTCCTCACATCTCCCTACTCATCAACCTTTCCCAATTTCTCTGCCAAGTCTGGCTTGTCCGCTACAATTTCTGTACTGCAAATTAAATCTAAAACATGGTGACCTCGACTGTTTCACTTCCTACCCTAAGCAAAGTCACTAGGAGGCATTTGGAGTATGAGTGTGTCTGTTTGACGTTATTTCCAACAGAAACACTAGGGAAAGAGAGCTCTTTCTATTATGTCCCTAGATACAAGGTATCATATTGTTATGAATCATGACCAAGAACAGCAATAACATTCCATCAGGATCCTGAGATCTGAATGTCCGCTGTTGAATTTTTTTTCTGCTGCAGAACCAGATTCTAGAGTACCAACATCCAGCCCAGAGTCAAATGAACAACCTTGTAAGCAGGAGCAGAGTACAAGTACGTAACTACAGGCTTGCATACAGCTTAATATAGTAACTGTGTGCTACACTTCACTCATATCAGTAGAAGTAATCCCCTGAAACAAAAATACCTACCATTTGTCACCCCAGCTTTCCCCCCCAGATTACCAGCCTCTTAGAAATAGCCTCAACAGCCACACTGTGATAACCTATCTGTCATCACATGGAGGAGTATCTGTCCAGGTCCACAGCTGTCTGACCCTCCAGAAACCCCACTAGACAACCGGTTGACATGGTATATTCTGGCAAGCCAAACTTAAGGTGGAGTTTCCTCTTGGGCAAGTGGTAAACAGCATAAATACTGTATCGTTCTGAAAGGTCTGAGAAGAAAGCTACCTCCTTCCCAAACTGTAATTACAACACAGAGGTAGATCTCTCAGTTACACAGTCCCCTTTTTTTTTTTTTTTTTTTTTTTTTGTTATTATGCTATCAACTTGCAGTACTCAAGCTGCAATGTTGCACTGATGGAAATGATAGTTACACAGCAAAGAAAAAAAATTAACCACAGTATTTGCAGCAGTATTTTTCTAATCTTCTCAGCGTGGTTCTCTTTCAAGGTGAGCTAAATAAATCAACTGATCTAGATGGAAATTCACCCGGTCCACAGTAGATTTGGATTAATGTCTTACTGAGAGCATTCAGATGTCTTTCCTTTGTTTTGGTAGTCCATTATACACTGAATAAGGTGGTTATTTTCATCCAGCATCTGAAACAACAAAGAAGTCTGAGGTAAGCGTAACATTCTTTATGGAAAAACAATAACTGAAGACAATTATGAGTCTTACTCTTAAAGTTTGATTTCTTTTTAAAACTAACAAAATTAATATTCCAGAAAGCCCTACTTCAACCAATTACTTACATTCTTTTACTCTTCCTCCTTAGTTTTTATAGGTTTTAGTACAAGAGTTTTAAGTCACTATTATAACTACATTTATGATGCTCCCTATTTAAATACCTATATTCCATCTACAAGAAGTTCATGGGAAGTATTCTGAGTTTTCATGTAATCTCAAGTGAAGAACAAACTTGAAAACTTGGGGCATAAATTTTTCTTCTCCCTCCAAAACCAACAATTCAATAATAAAAGACATTGTAATGGTTAATTGATAGAAACTGAGCTTAACAGGCATGATTGTTTCAAGGAAACACTTTGAAAAGTTAGGCCATATTTGCATTATAAATGTTCTGTATAATTACTCTTAAAACACAGTTTAACTGGCACAACAGACAATATTTCAGAAGTGTCTGGGAATATGAACGCATGCTAATTACTTTTCTGGGGAAAATAAAGTTCTAAAACCATGGGAAATTGCAGGTCTCATAGCCTTCTGCAGGAAGTACAGGAAATAAAGATGTTCTATGCCAACAAACAGGAAAAAATATACAGCCTGGTTTCCTAGAGTTGCACATTCTCACGCTTGTGTCTTTGTTTTAATCCCCTCATCTGCTCTCTGATCAGACAGCAATTAAGTAAAACCATGGCAAGTCTTAACTACCAACAAAGTTACCAAGTCTGCTCAGCTAAATGGAAAATATTACATCAATTTCTTGGTTCCTCTCAGTGGAAAACTGGTTTCTATCCTTGCAGCCTACCAAGTGCCACATTCTAAATCTGCAAATCTGGCCACCTCTTTCCTTCCTTTATGTTTTGGACCTGACACTGAGCTACTGAATTTCACAAAGCTAATACAATCTTAATCATCTTCGAGGCTCTTCCCTTCTTCTGTACACCAAATCAAAACATCTCAAGTTTGAACGTGGTTGAGATTAGCCAGGTTTATAATTCTACAAGGGAAGCACAAGCACTGTAATTATATCACTTTCATTTTCCTAGGAATCCAACTTCAGCAAATTCTACAAAAAAAGAAACAAAAAAACAACTTTTTTTTATTCCTTTTGACTAATCCACCTCTATTACAAAGGAGATCATAAACCTTACAACCTTAAGCAGTTCACTCAGGATTTACATCCAGATAAGAATAAAGCAAACAGTTCAAACAGTTGAGTCTTCCCAAATTCAAACTAGCAATTCACCAAAATACAGTAGAACAATCAGTGAAAAACTGTTCTTGCCCAAAATTGCTGGACCTGGAAACACCATCCTTAAGTAGGAATCACAGACAAGAACCACAATACCCCAAAGTTTCTGAACTCCTGACACTAAGCAGAATTACATTTGCACACACCTAAGAGGATCCTGGACTCGCTTGTACACTGGCATACTTCATATGTGCTAACATTAAGTGTTAAGGAAACGCAGTGGCCAAATTCAACAGAAAAAGAGCTGGGGAAAAAGCAATTAGTACAATTTATATAGTATATAGAGTACTTGCAAAGGAAGTCTTGAATGAAGGCTCTTCTCAAAGACTCCAACTGTCTAGAGAAAGGCAGCATGTCAGCACCTGGGGTGGTGAGGTGCTGGCACAGCTGCCCATGTAAGCTGTGGTGCCCCATCCCTGGAGGCGCTCAAGGCCAGGTTGGATGGGGCCCTGGGCAGCTGAGCTGCTGGGTTGCAGCCCTGCCCACGGCACGGGGGGGACTGGGAGGGCTTTAAGGCTCCTTCCAATCTGAGCTATTCTACAATACAGGTAGAATTTGGAAGTGCCAGCGAGATGGTTGTTCTCCTCAGTGCTGCCATGCAGGCTGTACATCTTTGGGGAAAATAAATAAGTAAAGCTAGGAGGAAAGAAAAGGAAAACAAATAAGAATACAACTGTATGCCTGACAGGACTAAAGGCACTGTTTGATACAATCAAGCTGTTGCTGATGGAAAACCAAAAAAGTTCTATGAAGAAGTTATAGATGTCTGCCATCACAAGATAGCCTTGTTTCTAGCTGGATGAAGACACCTCCAAGACTTCTGTCAACTTACATGTGCCAGTTACAACAATTCTCCAGCTTCAGCTATAGCAGAGTTGTGCCAGTACACTAACACTGAATTAGTGGCTTGACTACAGCACAAGAAAATCCTAACTGTCTACATTCAACACACAGTCAGTGACCTGCAGCCTGCAGACAGCTTTCTACCTGGTGGATACGCATTTCCCACCTTCACTTCTGAAGCACAGACTTCTGTGGTACTGTGTAAGGCTACACCGTAGCCCCAGGTCTTCCATGACACCCTGAGCCCGCAACACCTTGCTGACTCCCACGTTCTTTCCTAAGCCAGAAGCTGATTGTATCTGATGAGCTCCCACACAAGGAGCTTGCCACCGTGAGTGGGAGAGATTTCAGAGCAAGAGTTGCACTGGTGACAGCGAGGGCCTATGGTTAAGTCCCAAAGCACAGCACTGAACTGAAGCACACTCCCTCACCTCTGCCAACACGGAATACCGAGTTTAGAACACAGAATCACAGAATGGCCAGAGTTGGAAGGAACCTCAAGGATCATGAATCTCCAACACCCCTGCCACAGGCAGGGCCACCAACCTCCCCATTTAATACTAGACCATGCTGCTCAGGGCCCCATCCAATCTGGCCTTGAACACCTCCAGGGAAGGGGCATCCACAACCTCTCTGGGCAGCCTGTTCCAGCACCTCACCACTCTTTCTGTAAAGAATTTCCCCCTGACATCCCAACACACCACAGGCACGCTTCCCTCTCGCCGCTCCCTCCCGCAGCAGCCCCGTCACGGCCGCCGGCCATAGCGCTTCCCTTTAAGCTTCAGAGGAGGAGCAGAATGGGAGAAGGCCTTATTTCGCGGCGGCCCCAGCACTCGCTCCGCGGAGCCCGCAGTTACGTAGGGCCCGGCTCGTTTTCCCTGACGGCCTCGCACAGCCCCCATCAGTGCGGCCGGGCCCTCAGCCCGCAGCCCTCCACCGCACCGCAACGAGGCCTCAGCCTCGCTCCGCCCGGCCGTCCCCGCGCGGCGCGAAGCCCCGGGCGCTCCCTCACCTTCTGGATGGCGGCCGGCGTGATCTCGCCCTTCCCCCGCTGCCGGGGGGCCGCGAACGCCACCGACATGTCGCGCCGCTGCCGCCAGCAGGGCCCAACCCGCGCCCGCCCGCTCACGCGCACCCCGCGGCGGCGGGAGGCGGCCGCGATCCGGGAACGGAGCTGCGCGGGGGGCGGGGCGGCACAGCCCGCTCCCGCCGGGGAAAAGCTAAGGTGGGCCGGGACTCCTCCCCGCTTTTCGACAGCGAGAAGGGAGCCACGAGGGCCGCTGGGCGCTTCTAGGAGCTTGGCCGAAGCAACGGGACCGAGAGCCGGTCGCGCCGTTCGAATGCCGCCGCCCCGCGCCGCGCCGACCTCGTCGGCCACCCCTCTCTTTGTCGTGGCGTTGGTACGTTCCGACCCCGCTCTGCTCAGCGCCGGACGGGCGGTGAAGTGGTACGGCCGGCAGAGGGGGAGGTGGGAGCAGGCGGCTCTCGCATTGCACGGAGCTGCGCTGCTCCCCGCGTGGCGGCAGTTGGTTGCGCCCGCTCTGCCGGCGGGGCGGGGAGGCTCGGAGGGCTGTCTGAATCGACAGGTGGAGAAACGAAGAAATAAGAAGTTGCAGGGGAGCAGCTGGTGCTGCATGCGCGCGGCTTGGCTGCGTAGGGCCTGCTGGCTCCTTTCCCAGCCCCTGTTTGTGCTAACAGGGCTTTTTCCTCTGTGTCCCACATGCTTCACCGTCATCGCGGCTATCGCACTCGTAGCACAGCAAAAGTGAGAAGATTGAAGAAACCTGTTCTGCTCAAGTTGATAGCCATCACGGTGGCTCATGGTTACCATTCTGTGGTCTTTGAGTGAACTCAGTTGCAGCTCTGCTTAAACTGATGAGGTTGTTTTAAGTATCACAGTGAGGAATCCCTAGAATGAATCACAGGGTTGGAAGGGACCCTAAAGCCCACCTAGTCCCATCCCATGCTATGGGCAGGGCTGCCACCCAGCAGCTCAGCTGCCCAGGGCCCCATCCAACCTGGCCTTGAGCACCTCCAGGGATAATGGGGCACCACAGCTTCTCTGGGCAGCTCTGCCAGCGCCTCACCAACCTCTGAGTGAAAAACTTCTGTCTGGCATCTAACCTAAATCTCCTTTAGTTTAAAGCTGTTCCACCTTGTCCTATTGTTATCAGACCACATAAAACATCAGTTTCCTTCCTGCTTTATAAGCTCCCGTCGAGTACTGGAGGGCCACAATGAGGTCTCCCCAAAGCCTTCTCTTCTCCAAGCTAAACAAGCCCAGATCCCTCAACCTGTCTTCATAGGACAGGTCCTCCAGCTCTCTAGAAATGAGGAATGCATGACAGCTGTAGAATGTGCTATCTCTTAGCTAACTGTAAGTAGAAAAACAAGGACTTCACTCTTTAGCAGTATACTCATGACTCTTCAGAACTGGTGAGGTGTGTGAATGTGTCCTAAGGCAGCAGGCCCCTTCATTAACTGGACAGTAAGTGTTCTCATGAAATACACTAAACACCAAGAACTCAGCAAAGTGTTTTCTCACAAGTATAACTTATCTTTCTCTCATTCTCTGTTTACCCAGCTGCTGTCTGCAGAACATTTTGCATAGGGGTATCTTGGTGATGGCAGTATTGGAGAAAATAATGCTAATGTGTCAGCCATAGAAGTACTGCTTTGAAGATCTAAATGTTGTTCCATATTCTCCCACGTTTTCATCTTGATGATGAGGAAAGGAGAAAAAATAGGCTTATGAGATTCTACAGATGAGAAACTGTGAAATGAATGGAGTAACTGGCCATTGTATTTTGCAAAAATAGTCCAAATTAAATATGAAAAACTTTTGAGTGCTTTCGTATTTCCACACAAAATATGGGAGATTGGTATATAGAATTCAACTGATATGTGCGTAAGATCATTCACTCCTAATAATTAAAACCACATCTTTGTCCTAGTTTTGTCAGGCAGTTAAATTAAATCCATTTATTTACCTTTTCTTTGTGATGATTTTTCCTTCCCATTTTTAAAATGTTGGATTTCTATATTCATAAATAGCAACAGATCTAAAGAGACATTGGAAAAAGACTCCACAGCTCTACTTTAAAAACAACACTGTAAATAATGGCACAGACACATACAAGTAAGGAAATAGATAGCTACAGTGGAAATGTGCCACATGTCTCAGAACAAATAACCACAACAGGGTGTCTCTTTTATGACTTTCTTAATGCACTGCAATATGCCTAGATATCAAAGGACATATGGTATATTTTCTCTTTAATTGCATATTTATTTGCTCTTGTGAGTTACTCACAACTTTAACATTATTTAATTGCAATTTAGATGCATAAATCCAGATCATCACCAAGAGCTTCAAATACGAATGTATTTCAGTCAGATCTTTCTTCCACTGCTGTTCTAATTTTCATCAATGTATTACCCTTTTTGTTTATGTGGATTTGAGTATTCCTTATTTCCTTTGAGATAGAAAAGCACAGAGAAGGATGGGCCCTTTTCTGAAAGATTCTTTTTCCTCAAGCTTCCAATTCATACTTTTTAATGGTAAGTAGCAGGTTATGATACAGGCCTCAAGTGTGGAGTCTGGAAAGTATTAACATTTTGTTTCTTGAGAAAGAAAGTGAAGGGAATAAAGGTAGAGTGGATTTAGTCTTCTCGGGACTGAGTCAAAATTCCTCATCACGAGGAATCAAATTCCTCATCACAAGAGGAATCATGTTTCAGTTAGTTTCTGAGAAACATGCAATGTTTGCAGCAATCTACTCTTTGAACAATTCTGAGGGTAAAAAAATTGTAAGCTATCTCCAGTTTCTACCTATGTTTTCTGGCAGTATTGCCTGAATTCCCATGCATTCTCTGGAATACAATGGAAAGGTGAGAGAAGGAATCAGCATACATTCCGTTCCATGAGCAGGCCAATAGAGAATGCTAAATCATTATTATTTTTACATTTCAGATTTCATAATTGATGTTTACTGAGATATTCACAAGACAAAGGACAGCAAAAAATGTTATGATAGCTTTGTCTGCTTAGACTTGCTTGACTAAATGTGTCAGTTGAGAATGTTTCCTGTGAATAATTCCTGATGTTAATTTTTCTCAAATAAAGCTTTTAACATATTGGTGACAGCACTATGCTTTATGCATTTTGTGCAAAAAAAACACTCTCCTTGCTCTACTACGATAGACCATCTGCTAGTAGGATGATAGGTTGAATTACAGCCTTTTTTTTAGGGCACATCAGGGTGTTTCTGTGTGTTTTGTAACATCAGCAATACAATCAGGTAACAGTTACAGCAAATCCCAAGCAAGCACTTTCTTTTGATAGATGAAGATGGAAAATAGCAGAAGGAAGAATTACTGTTGTTGGTTTAGTGTTTCTTTACCAGCTCAACTTGGTGTCACCTCATGACTTTGGTGGGATTTCCTACATGCCCAGTCTCCATGGGGGTTCATGTTGCTGGAAATAGAGCTAGCGTCTGTCTGTTTAAATGGCTGAGTCTGAAGAACGATTTAGATTCTACTTGATAAGCAGTAATTTGTTATCAAAATACGGCAATATTAATGTCAGGGTAAATTATGGTTTTCTTGGGATTGCACTAATGGTAAATTTGTCTTAAATTAATTCTTTCAGCTTCTTGTTTGATACTTTAAATTTTGCCATTTGTATTTTGCACTGGCTATTGTATAGAATATTAATAAGAAGTAGCACCTGAAATGCAAGCCTCTACATTTTGATAAAAAGTGGATTACTCAAATAGGATTGCATAGTACAATTATATTGGTGGCTCTGCCGTGTTCCAGTGGGGCAATAACAAAAACAGAAAAAAATCAATGTGATGCTAAATTTTTATTCTAGTGTCTGTCATTTTAGTCTGAAAATGTAAATATTTAGAATAAGGGCACTCACATCGTGTTCAGTAGTTTGCACTAGTGGGAGTAAGCGCAGCAGCTGAATAGAGAAAATCTTTCTGTGTCCTGATTTTATTCTTCAAAAGGGAATCTCCAGCTAGTAGGAATGTACGCTATAAATAAAGAATAGCAGAACATCTAATCTAAGCCTCTTTGGAGCTGAAAATTCTTCAAGAATTCTTAGATGTTAATATTTTATTTTAGAACATGGAAACAAAGTACCATAGTTCCTGATTTCTTCATTTTTTGAATGTCAGAAGCAAAGCAGAAAGCACACTGTGCAGCTACAGGATAGTACTTCTGCCATGTCATCGGAATTCTATTCAACCACTTGATGAAGGAATACAGAAAGATAATTAAATCACATGTAGTTTTCTTTCTCTGAAGAAAGACTGATCTCATGACCTAATTGAGACCTCTCTCATTCTTCTGTCAGTTTTTCCAGTACTGCCCAGGATACTCTTGTTCTTTGCCAAAAGGGCATACTGCTGACTCACACTCACCTTGTCCACCTAGATCCCCACATCCTTTCATGCTGGGCTGCTTTCCAGCCAGTTGGCCCCAGTGTGTACTGGGTCATTCTTACTGAGGTGAAATACTTTGCACTTCCCTGTGCTGAATTTAATGAGGTTCATATCTGACCATTTCTTCAACCTGTTGAAGTCCCTCTGAATGGCAGTACTCACTCCTCTCAGTTAAACACTATTGGCCCTCATACTGACTCCAGAGGTATATCACTGCTGACTATCCTGCTGGACTCCATACCACTGATAACAACCTTATGAGCATGACAGTTCCGCTCATTTTCAGTAAGACACTCTACTCTTACCTAATCTGTACTTTATCCATTTGTCTATGAGGATGGTATGGGAAATACTGTCTGAAATGTCATAAAGGTTGGGATTAAAAAATCCAGTACTCTTCCCTCTTCCACCAAACCTGTTGTCTATTCACAGAAGGCTATCAAGTGGGTGCAATTTACTCTTCATAAATCCATGCTGGCTAGTCCCCATCACCTTTTTGTCCTTAATGTACTTAGACATGGTTTCCAGGATTTGTTCCATTACCTCCCCAGTGATTGAGGTGAGGCTGAATGGTCCCCTGGATCCTCTTTCTTGCCTTTCTTGATGATGGGTGCCTCCCATCAGGGCCCATGGGCCTACGTAAGTTTATTTTGTTTAAATATTCCCTAACCTAATCCTGTTCCACCTTGTTGTCCTTGCTCCAGAATATCCCATGTCTCTAAGCATGGCGGTTTCTGAAAGCTGGTCTTAAAGACTGATGCAGAGAACATAATGAATACTTCAGCTTTTGTGGTACCCACTGACACAAGTCCGCTGCCCCACTCAGCACTGGGCTCACATTTTTCCCAGTCTTCCTTTTGCTGCTGATAAATTCATGAAGTCTTTCTTGTGTTTCACATCCCTCACCAGATTCAACACCAGGTTAGCTTTGGCTTTCCTAACTCATTCCCTGCATACTCAGACAGCATGTATATTCTTCCAGGATTCCACCTCTGTCCTTACATCAACTATTTTTGTATTTGGGTTCTATTAGGAATTCCTTGTTTATCCTTGCTCAGTCTCCAGCTTGTCAAGGTGGACCATTTTTGAGTTTGGAGGAGCTGAATCTTTGAAAATTGGCCATCTCTCATGGATCCCTCCTCTCTCTAGGACCATATCCCAAGGGAGTCTTTCAAGTAAGTCCCTGATCAATCCAGATTCTGCTCTCCTGAAATCTCAGTTGTAATCCTGCTTTTTGCATTGTTCCATCCTTCCGGGATTCCAACATCTCATGGTCAATGCAGCCAAATCTGTCCAGGATCTTCTCATCCCTGACAAATCCTTCCTCATTTGTATGTGTGAGGTTCAGCTAAATTCCTCTCCTTGTTGGCTCTTCGATCATCTTTTTTAGAGATTTGTCATCGATGTGCTCCCCAAGCCTTTTGTGTGGCTTGTGCCTTGCTGTGTTGCAACACCATCAGACAGCAGGAGTGCTAAAGACCTCTGTGATGATCAGAGCAAATGTGAGACTTCTACCAACTGTGTGAAGAAGACCTTCTACATACAATCATAGAAACACAGAACCATAGAATATCCCAAGTTGGATGGGACCAAACTCCCGGCTCCACACAGGACCACCCAAAATTCAAATCATATATTTGTCCATTGTCCAAACACCCCTTAAGCCCCAGCAGCTTGGGGCTGTGACCACTGCCCTGGGCAGCCTGATCCATGCCTACAGACATCTGGTGAAGAAACTTTTCCTAACCCTCACCCAATGCTCTCCCGATGCAGCTCCATGCCGTTCCCTCATGCCCTGTCACAATCACCAGAGAGCAGAGCTCAGCACTGCCCCTCTGCTCCCCTGGTGAGGAGCTGCAGGCCACAACATAGCCTCCCCTCTGCCTCCTCTGCTTGGGGCCAAACCAACCCACGGACCTCAGCCATTCCTCACACACCTTGCTCTCTAGATCCTTCATCATCTGTGTAGCCTTCCTTTGGACACTATCTAATAGTTTTATATCTTTCCTAAACTGTGATGCCTAAAACTGCACACAGTGCTCAAGGTGAGGCTGCACTGGTGCAGAATAGAGCACTGGTTGTACTTCTTCCCGATTGAATATAGACACCCAGAACAAGTTCACCAGTGCTGTTCTGCACCACTTGTTGTTACTGAGGTGCTGTATGAGAGAAATGGCACCACTGGTTATTAATAGTGACAATACTGTCTCTAATCTAGTTTTGGACAAATATAATTGAGTTGACTCCTTGTCCATCCCAGGGCAGAGCTCCATACTCCATTTCTGCTGTGGTCTCACGTAGACAGCATTTGTTTTTGTTCTCTTATCTCTGCTCAATTTTTTATATACTCTATATATTGCTCTTTAAATTATAGAAAAAAAATTGCATTGGCATTTAAAACTGTGTTCTTTAACTTTCTATATGTAAGATTTCTCAAAGTCACCATATATCTTATCAGAAGCTATTCAAGACTAATCATTTTGGTAAATAAAAAGCAATAAATTATACAACAAAATACAAATCAGGGAATATAGTTTTATTTGTCCAAAAATAGATTACAGAGAAAATCTTGTCACTCTTAATAACCAGCAGTGTAATTTCTGTTATACAGCACCTCAGTGACAACAAAACTCAGCAAAGAAACAATATAGTTAGATTCCTGTAAATAACATCTGTGAGTATTACTGTGCTTGAAACCAATTTGGGAAAATATACGCTAACTGAAATCTTGTTGCATTGAATGTACATTTATCGTTCTCCACTTTTAATGTCTGATATTCTTGCTGCTTGCTTGCTTTTTTTTTCTATGTTCCAAGTATTTTCAAGGGTAAAATCATTATGACTGTTGATCCAGTTGGAAGGTGAGGGTCTTCAACACTTCTTACATACACTGCATATACATTTCACTCTTAGCTTGAAATGAGAGATACAGAATATTCGTATTTTATAATACTCTAGAGGAAACAAAGATATACTTATGTTGAAGACATATATTGTGTCACTGTTTGTACCATGGTATTCGTCCTTCCAGAAGGGGCTCTGTTTCCCTTTGGCTCCATTTCTGTATTTCATATGTGCCTAGTAATTTAGTCACCAGGACTACGTAAGGCACAGGACTCACTGAAGGCTAAATCTTGTTTCCTTTGAAAGCTTGCTCACTTATAGCTTTCTGTCCTGAGTAGTTCCATCATCAGTGGAAACAGAGAAGGTATGTATTTTCAAGAGCCAAAAAAGACTAAGATATTTTGAAATGTTTCCTTTGCCTTGTCCAAATTTCTAACATAGATAGTGCAGGAACAGGGAATGGTTGTTTGAAATAGTAATGTCTCCATTCTGTGTTACTGTACAGATGCGTATATATATAATATGTATTGGTTAGGCAAAATATTGCCTAAACACTCCTTCCATGAAGAAATTATTCTTAATTGAGCTGTTGTTGTTTGTTGAGCTGTTGACTCTAGCATCCTCTCCATTAGTCCTTCTTAGAAATTTTCAAAGCTGCAGTCCTCATGTTGTGTTTTTTTTCCTATGAACATGAGTGAAAGGAGCTTCTCTCATAACTGTCTGCAGTGCATCACTGTCTACATTCAAAACTGTTCCCTGCTGAAACCCCCATGAAACCAGGGACAGCACTTAAGTCGCAATTTGGCATTATTCTATAGCAAAGTAAACCTCACAGCTAGCTATTCTCAAAAGCAGTTTTTTTCCTACAGCCACTCTACACTCACTTGTGGCCACATGTTCCCACTTTGTCTACTGTGCCATCACTGTTACTCATCTGATCTTGTAATGAGATGGTTAAAGAAGTTAAGATATTAGAAAAACAATTGCTTTTTTTTATATGAGTAGTTTTATGCCTGTTTTATTTCATGAACTGGGAGTAGATGAGTTTCAGTGTCAGAGTAAGGGAAGACAATTACTGGGGCAGAAGAATTGAGCAGAGTTGCCCTTCTTTGTCAGCAATTAACTTTTAGATCAGCTTAGCCGTGATTGCAGCTATAAACACATAGTACACTGAGAATACTGGTTATCACACTGATCCGTGTTGTCTTGCTACCTCCCTGCACCTGTGTGTCTGTAACCATTTCATTTCCTTTATCTTCTACTTTGCTTGTAAGTGTTTTGTTCTGGGGCTGCATCTGTATTGACTTTGTAAACCACAAGTTTTGCAACTTTGCAAGTTTTTGCTGTTATGTTTACCACAATGTATCTTTTTTCCTTCCTAACAGAAGCCAGACATTACTATTTATTGCTTGGTGAGGATGACACAGCCCTCACAGAAATGTATGTCTAGATCATTGTAAAAAGGCTTAGTATTACACCTCCTCAAAATACTATAAGTTAATATTGAAAATTAGAACATGACTTTATTCTGATTTAATAGTTTGGAATTTTAGTGCTGGATACAGCTGTGTTGGATGCACACATTATCTGTCAACATCCTTCGGAAAAAAAGAATTGTAAGGAAAATGTATACACTTGATGACCATGTCTGTCTGACCTTTGCAGGTATTTTTCCTGGTTTTATTACTCTACAACATGTTCTGTTGCAGGTTTGTGGTATGAAAAACACCTTTAAAGACTGCTCTTGTGAAAAGCATTGTGGAGACAGACACAATGGTTTGGGAGCTTGGTATTAGGAAATCACAGAAAAGGACTGAAAAGGACCTGAGTTCCTACATAACTGATCTAAGAGTAGCAGAAGGATTCTTATGAGAACTGTGCAAAATGTCTTGATCTTTAAAAGACAGATCTTGTTGATCCCTTGTTATTTTTTTTATCCATCTTAGACAGGTCTGTTTGCATCTCATCAGCCTGAACAAGTCTGATGGAGAATAAAAGCAGCTCTGGACCGGCTGCAACTGCAATAAGCAGACTGACGGGGAGAGGTGAAGAAAGGCAAACCCAGGAAATGAATTCAGCAGAGAAAATTGGGATAACACTGGAAATATCATCCCACTGAGAATTTGAAAATAAGTTTGAGCTTGAGTCTGTGTTGTTGTCCTCCTCTTCTGCCCTAGGAACTACTTCTTGATATTTCCCTCTCATTTATGAAACACTTGCACCATATATGAAGTAATCCCTGTGAATATTTGCCTCCCCAGATGTTATATTTCTTCAGATGAAGATTGAATATAGGGAAGACTGCATGGAAACTCAGCAAACTGATTAGCAAAGCTGCCTGGAGCATGCATCTCATCTCAACATAAAGTTTCATGGGACTTCTAAACTGCCTGGTCATAGCTAGTTGCCGCTGCAAGACAAAAGCTATGCTCTCCCACTGTCATAATCAAAGTGGCTTTGCTGTCTACTAAGGCATGGTAAGTCAGGCTGGAAGCGAGACCAGCAGTAAAATAATCTGAGAAGAAAAGTTATCCACCAGGGTCTCACCCAGGCTGGGCAAGAGACAGCTCAGACACAGGGAACTTGTATAGCACTGACTTACAAGATACAAGAGAGTACAAGAGAGTAAGCCTGCACTCTCACATACCTGGTGTGTTCCTGGGTGCCACTTTTTTCTCCTGTATCAGCTCTAAGCTAGGCACTTACATTTTCTCCCTGGTGCTGCCTCTGGTGCTTTGTTGATTCTTGTGAGTTAACTGAAATCTTCCTAACTCTGTGAGGATAAGTGAGAGTGAGGGAAGAAGTTTGGAACTCTAATTTTTGGTGACTAAACCATTACTATCACCCACTGAGACTGTATTTTGATGTTAGAGCAAATTTTAATACCGTGCATGCAAGCTGCTACTGAAGAAAACTCAATCATACATCAAAATCCACTGATTCATTAAAAAAAATAATAATAATAATAAAAAAATGCATAATTGCAAATTGCATGGTTGTTAAATCTAGTTCAAGGGAAGCTGTATATATAGACTGTATATGTAGAATTGGTTGGGAAGAATAGAACTGCTGCTTTTTGCTTTTTGGCAATCTCCAGTTAGGTGGTGCTGTCAGGATGTGAAATACTCCTCTTAGCTTGCATTCAAAACGGATGAAAACTAATCTTAGATTGTAAAAAAATCAGTTATGAGTTGGGTCAACACCCGGATCTGGCTTAACAGCTGCAGAACAGCTTTTCCTGGCACAGGGGAGAAGAAGGTGCAGTTAGGGACAGGAGTTGGGGGAATTTTTTCTCTTGATAGAAGTGTGGTTTTAGGTTGGCTGATACTGACCAAGCTACTCCCCTGGAAGGGTATTCCAAGGGACAGGAGAAATTTTCATCTGTTTATAATAATTGGCTCAGCAAAATGAGTTAACTTTTTTTGAATGTATGTTTTAGTTTTGGAAACCAGGTATTTTCAATGGCTTCACAGGTAGGCAGATTTGCAAAAGAATGGGAGGATGAAGAGCTATGCTAGTGAGTGGATAACTGAATAGGAAATTGGGAAATCATACACCTCTTCAGCTGGTTTTACTTTTAGGCAAATTAAAATGTGAAATTCTGCCTTGGATTTTCTACAGTAGTTTGTAATGAAGAAGAATAAGGATGTACCTCAGCAACTCTCTCTCTCTCTCTTGTTACATGCTATAATGGTGCTACTTCAACATCTTTATGTGCTGTTTAACATCTTTATCAATGACATTGTTGATGGAAACATCAGCAAGTTTGCTGATGACACCAAGCTGAGTGGTGCAGTTGATACGGTGAAGGAAGGGATGCCATTGAGAGGGACCTCAGCAGACTTGAAAGGTGGGCCTGGGTAAATCTGATGAGGTTAACACAGAAAAGTGCAAGGGTTTTCACTTGGGCCAGAGGAATCCTGGCATCTATACAGACTGGAAGGAGTGGTCCTTGAGAGCAGCCCTGCAGAGAAGGACCTGGGGGTCTTGATGGATGAAAAGCTTAACATGAGCCAGCAGTGTGCTCTTGTAGCTCAGAAGGCAAATGGTATTCTGGGCTCCATCAAAAGAGGGGTGGCCAGCAGGGACAGGGAGGTGATTGTCCCCTCTACTCTGCTCTTATGAGGCCCCATCTGGAATACTGTGTCCAGTCTGGAGCCCCCAGTATAAGAAAGACAGAGAGCTGTTGGAGAGGGTCCAGAGGAGAGCCACAAAGATGATCAGGGGGCTGGAGCACCTCCCCTGCGAAGACAGGCTGAGGGAGCTGGGCTTGTTCAGCCTGGAGAAAAGAAGGCTGTGGGGTGACCTCATTGCAGCTTCCCAGTACCTAAAGGGGGCCTGCAAACAGGAGGGGAATCAACTCTTTAAAAGGGTTGATAATTGCAGGACAAGGGGAAATGGTTTTAAGGTGAGGGAGAGAAGATTTAGGTTGGATGTCAGGGGGAAGTTCTTCACAGAGAGAGTGGTGAGGTGCTGGAACAGGCTGCCCAGAGAGGTTGTGGATGCCCCGTCCTAGAGGTGTTCAAGGCCAGATTGGATGGGGCCCTGGGCAGCCTGGTCAAGTATTAAATGTGGAGGTTGGTGGCCCTGCATGTGGCAGGGGTGTTAAAGATTCATGATCCTTGAGGTCCCTTCCAACCCTGGCCATTCTGTGATTCTGCCAGCCTGGTTTTGTGGTGCAGTGGGGCGCAAGGAGTGATACAATACAAAAAACATGATGTGTGGTACAGTAGGGAGCCAGATATTTTTCATGTGTTTTTTGAGAGTCTACATCCATATTAATTCTGTAAGTGGACTTTCACTAAACTTAAAAAACAAACAAAAAAACCCTTTTATTTTAAATAAAATTCATAAACATTCCTCAGAATGACGTAGTTACTTCTGCATGCCCTTTTAAATTTGTGTTTCAGTTTTCTCTGTATTGCTTTTTCAGCAGTTTTTGACTTAAAGAAATCACGACAATAATTTGCTTCTTGAATTTTGACTTTTTCTTAACTCATGAAATAACCATCATGATTTCTTTAGCATCACGTTTATGTTGTCACCTAATGCTAGACTGGCGATTTATAACACCATAAACTGTCTCTTCAGGATCCAGAAACAGTTGAATACATCTCATACAACACTGGAACTCTTGCAGGTAAGCAGCTGAACACTTTTTGTCTTTTGTGTAAAAGCTTCAGGTGATCCTTATTATTGAAAACAAACCAGTTGTTTCTATTTTTACCTGTAAAAAGAGGAAGTCAGTTTAAATTGTCTTTGCATGACTTCTTTAAAAACTGTTTTTCACAAGAAAATGCTAGCTATTATCAACTTTTTTATTTTAAACATACCTGTTCCTTGTTTATAGATCTAGCTGAGAGCTTTCTTGCATAAGCCAGAAATGATAATGCAAATAAAATTACTGTATAAAAAAGTTGAGCTGAAACTACAAACTTAAAAACAACAGTGAAATGTCTTTCAGAAGAGAGCAGCATGAACAGCCAAAGTGAAATGAAAACTAGTAGATACATTCATAATTTCTAATGTTGAAGACTGGTGCAATACCTGTAGCTCGCTGATTGATTGCTACCATCTGAGATGCTCCTTTGAATCTGTTCACATCTGTGCCTGAGGTCCTGTTAAAGGATAACTTGATTAAGCTTTAATTTCTGTAGTCTCTGTGATTTTAACAGGGAATGGTTACCAATTCTACCTCTGTTATTTCTGTGTGACTTGAGTGGATTTTCTCTACTGGAATGCTATCTATAAACTAATTGCTGATCACAAAAAATAATCTGTTGGTACATGAGAAATTAATGGCTCTGTGGTGAACTTCCATATCTAGCCTTTTCAATTCTGTGTTTTTCTTGTATATTGGGCCAGCATCTTAATTTTATGGGATGCTAGTACCGATCAACCTCCTCATGGTGCCAGCCATAAAGCACTGGCTGTAGACCTTTGGGTACGTCTGTCTTGATTGTGGATTTTGATAGTACTGGGTGTCCTGGGTTGTACCTAGCAGTTTTGGAAGGTGTCAATTATATATATACATATACATGCATAAATGGACTGAATGGACAATCTCTTCTGTGCAATAAAAGTGTTTGGGTAGTCAATGCGTTTCTTAAAAGGTGGATGATGAATTCTGAATTAAATACCAGCAGGATTAGAAAATTCAAGTGAGCTAGGGAAGTGTATTTGGGTTTGGCAGTAAATTTACAATTAGCTACAGCAAAGATATATGAATAGTTTTAAAGGATCAACAAAGCTTGATGCTCTCCTCAAGAAATGGCAGCCTGTTCACACAGCAAACAATAAGCAGATTCCATCTGAAATTTGTTTCTTTCTGATTCTTTTGTTGCTTTTTATAGAAACTTCTGTTTGCTGATGCTGAAAATTCTCACACAAACTGTATTTGAAGGGATGAAAAAGCAACTAAGACACTGCAAGAGATTTTGTGCTAGTGGATTTTGAGTCATACTTTGATCTTGATCATGGGTTTCACAACTTACTTGAGCAGGACTGGGACACAAATGGTGCAGGCTTCTAATTTGGGTGGTTATACTTAAGTTTCTAGACCAACATGGAAACTCTTGAGTGTATTGATTACTCATGGTAGCAGTGTCCAAGAGTATTATTTTATTAATTATTATTAAAGGAAGGCAGACTGAGGTAGGATTTAGGGAGCACTCTGGCACTAAAGGAGTGGTCATATCTGGCTACAGCCTATACTTTGTGCTCAAATTATTTACCACTTTAATTTACTGGAATAACTTCATGGCTGGCTTTTTGCCTAGTGGCTGCTGAAGGCTCTTGTAGTGCATGAGCTCATGGGGTTCATCTTTGTTACTGAACAAGACTGCCAATGGCCAATTTCTGTCCCCAAGAGCATGCTTTTGTACCAGGCTCTCCTTATCTCTGGAATTGACCATCTGTATTCTATCTAACTATTCCTGACTGCGGATCAGGCATTGTCTGGGGGAGGATTACTTAAGCTGAATGAAAGGATGCCATGGACTACTGCAGCAATAGAGATAATCCAGCTTTAGTGTCTGGACCCATGGATTGATAACTTTTGTGGCATAGGTGACTGAAAGCTGCTGCAGCAGAGTGATCTCTCCACCACAGACAGAAGCAGTGTCCACCTATTCAGAATGCCTAGGTTTAATTCTCTTGAACAGTATGATACAGGTATCTTTTCTTAGTAGAACAAGAGGTGGAAAAAAGATAGTAAGTCAACATATTTTAATACTGTCTGTCCTTTGTTGTGTGTAAATCTGGAAAAATTTCCTGTAAAATGGATTAAACCTCCCCAAACCTATATACATACACTTGAATATACACACAACATCCACAAACATGCACTTGTATGCTAAAAATCAAAGATCACGTTTACTTTGAGGCAAAGGACTGAAGGGCACAATGATCCTTTAAAGTCTTACGCAGGTTGTCTTTATGTTTCTGTGTACTTCATGAATTTCTTGCTATCTTTGGCCATCAGTGAAATAAAAAATCAAAACAGAAAATTTATATATGTACATGTATATGTACTGGCCTATCTTTGTTTCCAAGTGGACAGTGTTAATGCATGTTTTTCTCATTGATATTCTAGTTTTATCTATGTGATATTTTTGTCCTTTTCCAACACATCTTAAAGCCACTGATGGCTTTAACATAGCTGCTACTGTTGACAAGTAAATAAGCACTTCATGTTGTCTTTACTTATAAAACTTTGTGGAGGAAATTAGCTATTACTAATTATCGATAATTAGCTATTCTCGATACCTTTCATAGGTCAGATAGTAGCTATTCTTGATGTTACTGTTATCTCCTGGCAGTTACAGACAAAAGGTAAGCAGAAATACTAATTTCTTCTTTCTTCCTTTTTTACTTATTGCATGGTTGTTTTTCTTTATTTTTTTCCCCAAGGTGAGTGTATGGTAGCAGAGCTAACTTAGTGATACAAGTGGTAGCATTTTTGTTTTATAATCTTTTACTGTTTTGTACTGTGATGTACCCATCACGCCTTGTTTTTGGTTCTCTGTCCCACTGGGAACATTCTGTAGTTTCTTTTTATTCTCGATTTTTTGCATCAGGGGTGTAATTAATTGGATTACAGTTCATGTTCTCTGCTTGATTCCCAAGAGCAAGAAAGCAGAGAACTCCTAGCCACCATCTGCTTTTCCCCTGTCCTGTGTGTTTCTTTCATCTCTAATGAACTCAGACCAAACCACAGAACACTGCTCTCATGAGCTACCATAATACTTCAAAGGAGTTTCTGAGCTCACTGGACAAGCATTTTGGGGCATGGAGACAGACATTACATAGGTCAAGGAATGAGCCCCAGAAAAGCTGAGAATTTACAGGATCCAACAACTGTTTTAACAATTACAGTGTTGTAAATATGAAAAAGATCCATGTACTTGTTCCACTGTAAATAGTCCAAGGAACATTCTCTCCATCTCATTGTAATTTGCAAAAATGTTGATGGAACCTTGACCACAGGATTGGCAGTGGTGTGTTGTGGCAGTTGGGCAACGGTTGATTGATGAAGTAATGGTATGGGAGGAAATATCTGTAATCAGCTGCTCCGTAAACTCCGGTGAAACTTCTGCCCACCATTTCATTTTCTTGTAAAAGAACTAATACTAGGGTTTTACTATTCTTATGCTATTTTATTATTTTAATTATTTGGTTTTATTAAACTTTAGAGAAGGGAAAACAATTCTTGAATCACTACAATTATTTATTTACAAGATATTGCAAGAAAAGACAATGGTTTAAACAATAGAAACCAGCTTTGCACATCAAGCTGCACAGACACACTTCAATTCACCAATAGTAATTCATATTCATATATTCATAATTCATATGAAACTGAAACAAGTTTTGAATTCCTTTTGAGGAAAATCCAATTAACACTTTTAAAACCAGATGTAAAGAAATCAACCATGGCATTTGTAAAATCCTAAATATAGCTCTGCGTTGCTTAGTGAAGTATTCTACATCCTGCTTACTCAGAATGCTTCTCTGATAAACAGAATTTTGATTTCTTCAACTGTTGCTCATGGGACACTGTTAAAGAGTTTCAAAATGTCTGTCCTTCTCCTAGCTCTGTATCAGAAGTTGTTTTAGCAAACACAGAATAGCTTGTGTTTTCTATTTAAAGAAAAAGATGTGTGGCATGAAGAAGTGGAGAACTGCTGGTCTGATAGAGTATCTAGGAACATAAATATAATATCAAATCTTGAACTGTTATGAGATTTTAAGTTGAGAGGGGAAATCTCTGGGAGAGAGGCAATTTCTGAACTGCATATTGCATGAGGTTGGTGGAATCCCAGTATGAAATGTATACAAGTCTTTCTGAGACTGATAACAGCAGGTAAATTTGTTCATGTTGTGGTGAGATACTGGCCTTTCTGTACTCCACTGGCCAATGTGATGTGAAGTGGTATAAAAGTTTTTGGAAGAGGAAAGCTCAAAAGGACACCATCAAAGGTAGAAGTAAGTAATATAAGTAATGTAGTACAATGCAAAGGTAAATGCTGAAGAAATGCTTGGATTTATTTCCATTATGAAAATGTAAAATGCTTGGTGAACTTATTTGATTTAATGATTTCATAGTATAGTGTGCTGTGAAATTTGGTGGAAAGTTATACTGACCTTCCTATGAAAACGAGAAACCAGCCTCTTACAGGTATACGTTAATGACTTTGTAGGAAACAAGTATAAAACTTTATACAAAACCTCATGGCAGTTATTCCAGGTGACACCTGTGCATTCAGTCTGAAATATGAAATCTCTCCTAACATATGGTGGTACAGTGTTAGGTGACTTTTATAGTGTCTCTGTAGATTGATAATGCTGGGAGCTATAGTGATTGCTGCTAATTTACAATAGAGTAAGACACTGTTGGGAATGTTTCATTCCAGAAGCAATGTAGGAAGGTGTATGGCAACATGCTATTTGCATTGGTTATAACACATTATCATTACTTTTGAAAATAACGGAAGTACTAGGAATGTTTTATCCTGCAGTAATTTGTATCACAGCACTTCTGATATGCTGTGGTCTGATAGCTGTTGTTTCAGTCACAAGTAGGAAATGTAGACTTTAAAATATATACCAAAAATTAACATTAAAAATACCAGAATGTGTGTAGTTTGTTTTGGTGTTTTTAATCTTTTTTTTTTTTTTTTTTTTTTTTTTTTTTTGAACAGCTATATTCTCACTACTGATTATATTGTGTGACAAAAAGGGAATACATAAAATGCTGAGCTACCTAGGACTTTATTGAGCTACTAAACAAACACGTCAGTATCAAATGACAAATTATTTTTTTAGCTTGTAATTATTTCTGCTGTGTCTTGAAGAACTCCCACTCTAGACATGAGATGTGATAAACAAAATATTTTGACTGCTTAAGAGAAATGCACATTGGCTAGTAATATGTCCTTGCAGCAAAGAAAGTACCTTGGGCCAAGTACTTGCTAACACCACTGGTGAGGCCACATGTGGAATGCTGGATCCAGTTCTGGGCTCCCCACTACAAGAAAACCATGGACATGAATGTAGGCCACAGAATTCCTGAAGGATCTGGAGCATCTATCCTGTGAGGAGAGGCTTAGAAAGCTGAGGATGTTCAGTGTGGAGAAGAGCAGACTTGGAAGGGATTCTCATCAGTGTGTATATATGTTTGAAGGGGTATAAAGAGGACTGAGGCCAGGCTCTACTCAGTGATGCCTAGTGACAGTACAAGAATCAGCAGTCAGAAACTGGAGCACAGGAGGTTTGCTCTGAACACCTGAAAGCACTTCTGTGGGGATGATGGAGCACTGGCAAAGGTGCAGAGGCTGTGGAGTCTGCTCCTTGGAGATCTTCAGAAGCTGCTGGGACATGGGCCTGAACACAACACTCTGGGTGGCCCTGCTTGAGCAGGATCTCCAGAGATCCCTTCCAAATTCAGCCTAAGATTCTGTGATAGCAGTGGAAGAAATAAGAACATCTTCAAAACTGTGTTAATTGTTCCAGTTCACCATACTTCTTTCCCCAGCAGCTCTCAGGTGTTCGTTTAGCTGTTTGAAAGACAATCCCCAGGAGCAAAGGGTACATCTGAATTTTTACCCTTCCTAAATAGAGATACACGGGGTTTCCTATTAACTGTATCTAGGCCTTCAGCTTGAGTAACAAATTTCAGTGAGTGTGCTTTGAGATCTGCTGTGCATTTCATCACACATTTGATCGTAAAACAGTACGGTAAGTGACTGTGACTTGGATGTTTAGGAAAACAGCATAGAGGAAAAGGGTGGAGCAACAATAACTAAATGTTTTTCCAAATATGTAAAGAAGTTAAATGCTTAATTTGCTCTTCATTAATGTTTTTGACATTAGACTAATGTTTTAGTTTTCCCATTTGCCTGAGGTTTAAAGTGAGATCTCTGTCCTTTCAAGTATAATAAGTGGTGGAGGGTGAGGTGAAGCAAATAGTAGAAAGATTTTTTCCTTCCTCATGAAAATAACAAAGCATTAAGACCAGAAGTTCCTTTTATTTTTTCAGGTCTAAATTATTTGAAACATTCACGAGTCTAAAAGGAGGAAACAAGATCACAGTTCAAATTCAGAAATTGGGTATTTCCATGGTTTTATTCATTATGTGTTAACGGTGAACCAAATTCTGAATTGCCAATGGAAGGTGAGCAGATCAGCTAAAAACCATGTATCTGCTTAATGCAAGAAAATATTCAAGCACAGGAAAGTGGAAGTTAAAAGAGTGCACCACACCACCAACAGTCTCCTGCAACTTAATGTTTTTGAGGAAAATGTAGACACAAACCTGCTTTTTGAACAAGAATTAATCGTTTACCCTGATAAAACTGATTAGTTATGTTCCCAATCAGTAATGGGTTTTGGGAGGGGTGGTTTTTGATGTTGTTGTTTGGTTGGTTTTTGTTGTTGTTGTTGTTGGCTTTGTTTTCTTTTTTCACATGGAGAAAATAATTTTGTGCTGTAGGTTTATTTTCCCAGCCAAGTTGGAATATTCACCAGAATATTAATTCTTAGACTTTTTTAAAATTAAAATGTCTAATAGCTGGCACAACTACCGATGTAAAATAATAATAATAATAATAATAATAATTCTTGAGGCAATTAAACATAGATAAATATAGATAAATTTTAGAAAGTACCTTGTGGCATGTAGTTACAACTCACATCTGAACTTAGAATTATTCATGCTGTTTCCGTCTACAGCAACAGAATTCCAATCTCTGCTTAAGGATGTAGGAGAACCCCAATGCAATTTTGATTTATCTGCAGCTGGAGTTCAGGAATTAGCAGAGTAATTTGTGTTACAGCATTTCCTCAGCCTCATCAGAGTAGGATGCTCCTCAGTGAAATGGCTATTGTTTTGCAGCATAACACAAGACTACACTTGTTGCACAGTGTTAATGGTGGGAAGGAGATGCAGTCCCATTTAGTCTCTCTGGTAACTCTTCTGTTGGTTGCAGGCAGTATCTTAATTTACTATCATCTGATTCTCCTATCAAAATCAAGAAAATCTGATTCTGATGGTTGGCATCATTTTGAAAAGCTTCACAGATATTTAGCAGCACTGTTTTTGCTACAGAACATAAATGAATAAATAGATTACAGCACTGCATATGGAAATTGTGATGATGATGATGGTGATTATTATTTGTCTTATTCCTATTTTTTAGTGTAAAAGATGTTGAAATAAAAGTTTCAGAAATAGAGGGGGAAGGAATCTGAAAAGGAAGAAAAATACCTGTGTCCCAGAACAGCTGTGATGGCTGTTATAAAGTTTTTGAAATTTTAACAGGCAGTAACTGTCTGCAGTGCATTTAGTTGCTGAATGAACTGACTTCTTCCTAAGCTGAGCTCTGTATATTTCTTGAAACCTAGGGGAGCTGTAGTAATGCTAATCCTGATATGCTTGTTCACCCTGCACTGTTGAGAGGCCTGCCTATTCTTTTTTTTCTTGCACATGTCATTTGCCGCAAAAATTTATTAACATGTTTTCCAGGAGCTGATGAAGACCACGTTCCCTCAGTGAATTCCTCTGGAAAACAAGTGGTATCCTTTATGACCTTGTAATACAGCTATATAATTCTTAAAATGTTATTTGCTTTAAAACCTAGCTTGTGAGCTGCATATGCACCTGATCATTCAACCTCATCAGATCATGTCTTGTGGTTTATGATGCTGCTTTGGTTCCCCAGAACAGACAATGCACTTGCAGGTAAAACTTCTGCTTCGTATGGCTTCTCTTGTGCCTAAGCTCAGTGTTCAGTAAGCTCACTTGCTGTTACTAACTCAGTATAGTCAAGCAAACATTACAGCTTAGAACAATAGACAAGTATATGCCTGATTCTTTTATTCTACCTTCCTACTGTACTTTTGAATGTTTCATGAGGTTTAAAGCTGTAGTGCACTGTACCTCATGGAACAAAGAGTTTGACTTATGTAAGTGCAGTATTTGCTTTGGCATCTGTCAGCCTGAAGGTTCAAAAAGAAAAAGACATCGCCATAAAAGATCATCAGTCAAGAAAAAAATAGGGCAGACTGTGACATCGACTATAAATTTGAACAAATCTACTGAAATTGCTCATATAATGTAAAGTCATGGTTATTTGAGGATATTAAACATCCTGTCATAGTTTTGCTTGGCCATTTTCATTAGTAAATAAGTTAACATTTGCAAAACTTATCCCATTACTTAACCTTTTTGGTCCTATCTTCTACTCAGTAATTTCCAGCTAAGTCATTCTCACTCTTTCCTTTTTTTATTTGGTGTGAAATTTTCTCTCCTCTGATTCTTATTAGTCTTATCTTCAGTATCTCACTTCTTTCAGCATCTTTTCGTGAAGAGCTCATCTTCTTTGTTAATATCAAACATGTTTCATGGTAAATCTAGATGTGACCTTTTCATTTCTTCAATTAAAATCATCTAATTTAATAAACGAGATTAAATGGTCACAAGTATTTCTTTCCCTTGTTTTGCATTTACATGCTTAATTTAATTCCATAGTGCTTCCAGGTCTGTCATTTAAGAAAGGTTTAAGGTAAATATTAAAAGTTTCTTATTCCAGCTAATTCATTGCTTGTACATAATTGATAATTTATCAATCAGAGAAAAAATACAACTTTTGTGAAGAGGATTACTGACAGATTAAAACACTGAAGCATGTTAGATGTTTTTTATAGTGTTGTAGGAAACTATAACAAGGTATTTGATGTCAAACTGCCTTCTAGTTTAAGGAGTTTATAGAAGTCTATTGTTTGAAGTGTTAAAGCATGCTTGTCTGGACAGGAATTTTGTGGTATTCAGTCCTTTATTATAATACATTTTTCCACTGTGGAGAAAGCACTCTTCCTTTTACTTCTTGTACAGTTTCACAGAGTAATTGATGCATCTGCTTTGTTTGGAGAGGATGCTTATGGTACTTCAACATAGCCCAGTGTTATTTTATCATTATTTTTAAGAGATGTGTGTAATGCCTCTTATTTATTTTCATAAAGCAGATACAAAGAGCATAATAACACTGTTGGACAGTTGCCCCTCTGTTGGACAAAGCAAATTCTTAGCTACAAAACACTGTTTTTCAACACAGTCACCACCATTAGCTATGTGTTTTTGCCAGTGATAAACAACAGCTTGCATGCCATGCTTGCAAAAATCTGCACCAGCAGAGGTGACCCACTGTTGCTCTCACTCCTGCTGAATTACACCATCCACTCTTCACTGTGCTCACATCCACTGGTTGGTCTCCATAAACATTCAGCAAGCGTCAGTGAATGTCAGTGGGTGCAATTTTTCTACATGGAGGAATTCAGTAACACAGCTTTGCTTCCTATGCACTTCCATGCCAGATGCTGTTTTGTCAGACTGCTCCTCTGCTGCTGTCTGTGACCTGGCAACAAAATGTGATGGAATATTGGTATGAAGGCTCAGCTTGTACTGCCATACCACCACCATCTGCCTCTGACATCATAGGCTAACATCATAAAACAGGAGGCATTACTTTTGGAGCAGCCCTTGTAATATTTCTAGATCCTCTCTACTCTGTTCAGAGGAGTTTCCCTTTTTATTATCACTGTCTTATACCTTTTCCTTTGCTGTCTTTCATGTTACTTACTTTGTTCCTGTTGCAGAGTTGGGATGTCTTCTCTCACTATGCCATACTTTCTGCTTGCTATCTTCACAATGTGGTTCAACCAGCTTTCATGCACGTTCTTTGACTTCAGCTTTTTCTTTTGGTCTCATCTAGGTATGATTTCACTCCTGAGCACTCTTGTGGTGGTCTCAGGGATTCCTTCAGAAGATGAATGGCCCCAAGATAAGAAAGCTTGGACTTAACTAATGAGCCTACTCCATTCTTCCCTGAAGTTCCAGCGGAGTAGAACTTGTTTTCTGCACAGCATGCCTTTCAGTGCATCGTATTCCTTCTGTCACTAGTCATTACTGGTTTTGATTGCTGAAACAGAAATTTCTCCATCTTCTCTGAACATCCTTCAGTGCGTGGGAGGTAACTCATGCCCTGGTTGTTACCTTAGGCATGGAACATAGGCTTATACACATAAGTAATTGTGATTTAATTTGCTCAGACTTGGAAGATCTGTAAGAGGTATGGAGACTGCCTCCTCCCTGATGTACTCCATAGCCTCCTCTTCCAGAGTCCTTTTCATCCACTCTTTTGCTTTGAAACTGTAACCATTCATAGAATCGTTAAGGTTGGAAAAGACCACCAAGATCATCTAGTCCAACCATTAACCCATTACAACCTTGCCCACTAACTATGTCCCTCAGCACCATTTTCTATCCTGTTCTTGAACACTTCCAGGGACAGTGACTTCACCACCAACCTGGGTAGCCTGTTTCAATACCATACAGCTCTTCTGAGAAGATTTTTTTCTGAATATTTAACCTGAACCTTTCCTGGATCCACACTTTAATGACATTACCTATTGTTCTATTGCTGTTACCTGGGAGATGAAGCTGACCCCCACTTTGCTACAACCTAATTTCAGGCAGCTGTAGAGAGCAATAAGGTCTTCCCGAGCTTCCTCTTCTCCAGAAGCTGCTCTGTTGCTGCTACCTCTGTGGGATTTTGGTCTGAGTTTCTTCTGGATGAGCAGGAGAACGGTTGAGGCTGGAGGAATGGGAGCTGTGGCGATGAGGGCAAGGAGGTGCTGTGCAAGAGAGCAAGTGCTGTGCTTAGATCCCAAATAGTAGGTAGGAAAGGTAGGAATATATATCTCTGGCACCTTGTCTGACCTAGTATGTTGCAAATTTTAGGATAGTAGCCTTTTCTGCAATCTGCTACAGCTAGCAGTGTAACTAGCAGGTAGGGTAGGGTGAGCTTGAGGTGTGTGAATATCAAGGCATTTTTTCAGCCAGGCTCTGTGGTGTGTCTTTGTGCTGCTGCTGCTGCTTGTAGCAGTTTGGGAGAGTATGGCTTGACCTTGCTAGACGTGAAGCTGTGACCACGTGCTTGCAGTTCTGAGTGCTCTGAAGTGCCCTGTTCTGTTTCAGCAACTGCTGACAGCGTTTTAAAGCAGTAACACTGAAATTAAACAAAGTTGTAAGTGGAAATGATTAGGGAGTGTTTGTCTTCCTCCTGCAGTGGGATGAACTGTGAGCAGCAGTACAGCGAGCCATCTCTCAGGGCACAGAGGGCAGGTTTTTGGTGGTTTTGTTTTTTTTTTTTGCATTCACATTTTACATGGGTAACATGAGTTGAAATGAAACTTCCTTTTTGTGGTTGGTTTTTTTTTTTGTTTTTTTTTTTTTTTCTTCGCTTTTCTTGCTCTTCGCTGCACGTTGTGCTTTTTGTACTACACACCAAGCCCTAACTCCTGCTGCACTCACCTTGAGCAGGTGAGCAGAGATCCTTCAGCTTTATGGGCATAAGCACGCTTCAGAACCCAGCGATATACAGCCCTAAAATAGCTGAAGGTCACGCCGACATCCCTAGCAGAGCAGCACGACCCGCCGGCTGCCTTTTTGAAACAACTTTCAGCGTGTGACGGGAAGCGCCATTAAAGGCCGCGGTTGTTTCCCAAGGGCAGCCGCGCACCCCAAACCCCCGCAGCGCCACGGGATGCCTGCAGCCCCGCCCCGTGACGCGGCCCGGCCCGGCGCGGAGCCTCAGCGCCTGCGCGTCCTCCGCATGGCGCTATAAACACGGCGGGCGGCGGCCGGGCGCGGGCCCTGAGAGGCTCGGGGCAGGGCTGGGCTGGGCGCCGCCGCAGTAGGACGAGCCGGCGGTCCGGGCCCGCCCTCCGCCCGCCCTCTCTCCCTCCCGCCGGCGGGGGAGGCCGGGCCCACGTGGGGCCGCTGAGCAGTAGGCAGCGGGGTGACCATGTGTGCTGGGCGGCGTGCCGCCGGACGGGGCAGCGCCTGATCGCTGAGCGATGCTGCGGGGCGGCGCGGAGCCCTACGCGACCCGGCCGCCCCCCTCGCCTTCTCCTTCTCCATGAGCGCCCCGGCGGCAGCGGCGGCCCCCGTCAGGCTGATGCCCGGCGGGCACCCGGAGCAGCCGCCCGCCGGCTCTCCCGCCGGGGGCCCGGCTCCCGCGTGCGGCAGCCCCGCCGCCAAGGTGTCCGGCTGCCCGGCGCCCTCCGCTCCCTCCGCGGGGCCCCCGGCGATGCGTGCGGCTGCTGCGGGGGGCCCGCGGCCGCTGGTGGTACCCAAGGGGCCGCCCACCGCCACCATCCAGCTGCCGGCCAACTTCCAGCTGCCCCCAGGTGAGTGCCTGCCCCCAGCCGCGGAGCCCCACGCGTGTCCTCCCGCCTCGTCCCTCCGCGTGGGCAAATGGGAGCTCAGGAAGCTGGGTGAGATGGGGAGAGTTGGGATGAGTGCCCCAGGAGTTGGGAGCCGGTCGCTTTTCTGCCCCGTGAGGAGGGTGGGTGAGGTGGGGTGTTCGCTTGCCTTGCGGGACGTGGAGAGCACGGGCGGCTTGAGTCGGGCACTATTAGGGGTGCTTAGAGCACCTGAGGCGGATTCAGGGTGGATGTGGAAGCTGCCGCGTAAGGCAACTTTTTGCATTCCGCGCAAGCTGTTACAGTGGAGTTCTCTTGGCTGTGGTGGCTAACCAGGCCCCTGCGAGCCCTTCGTGGAGCAAAGCATCACTCTGTGTAAGGTGTGCAGTGAGAATGCTCGAGGGGCTTGTCTTTTTATCACACCTATGCGGGAAATAAGTTTGTAGATGTACTTCATGGAGCAGCAGAGTGAACGCTGGTGTAGCACCCAGTGCTGCCTTTGTGGTAGCGATGACTTGGGATGCTATCAGGGACTGCCCAGGTGTTCCTACCTGTACCACAGTGACTGATACCACTACTCTTACTCTCCTGAGGTACACAGTTGCCTCTGCTATTGTTGCTGCAGTTATTTTCTGCTAGGACAGCTCCTTTGTCGGAGCATCTTTTTCAGTTACTTCCACGTAGGATGCTGCCTAAATGGAGGTCTGACTATACGTTCTGTCCTCTGCTGCTGCATGTTTGCATTTCCTCTTTTTTGTTTCTCTTTCATTTTTCTTTCTTTATTTTTTTCTGTTTCTTTTTCAAAGACACATGTCTCTTTGGGATTTGTTAATATAAGGGGAAAGAAAGTGTTTAATAAGTAAGTTTTGCTTTGGGTTTCCCAGCACTCACATGTGCTGTAATATCTGGGTAAGTCAGCAGTCAGGGATGAGTCTAACTCCCTGTCAACTTTCCTCTGAAATGAAATGTGGTGAAAATGTTTGTTTCTTTATTATTTAATAGTCAGGATCTCAAATTTTCAGGGTTTTTACCTAATGCTTTACTCTCTGGAATGTACTGGCATTCATCTTTCCATGCAGGTGAAGGCATGTATAAGTAGCTGGTAGTTTGGAAAGTGCAACTTAGCAATACTTTTTATTTTCTTTTTTTCTTTCTTTCTTTTTTCTCTGCTATAGCTTGATACAGGTAAGTGAAGGCATAGTGCAGGGTATAAACTGGCTTGTGTTGTGGCAGTTGGCAGATGTAACAAAAGTGGTGTTACCATTCTGTTGCATCATCTTGTTTTCCTTGCTCTTGGGACAAACTAAGAAAGAAGACTTTGTGTTGAAAGTTCAGAGGTACCAGTACTCTGCAACATTTTAGCTAGAATTTAATACACCAAAAAGGGCACCGACGATGTTGGATTTCTTATGAATTGGTGAATGTCTCCAGGAAATGTTTCAGAATGATCATCCTAAGGACAATTTTAAAAATGCATTCTTGCTTGATAAAGTGTTAATGTTCTACCCCTGTCTTTATTACTCATTAAAAATTGAATTGATATAAAAATCATCCAAGTGCTGTAAGATGGTATAGCATTAAAACTACAAGTGTTGGACTACTTAGAAAAAAACAGTGGAATAAAATACTGAATCCTTAAGCTTGCAGAGTTTATTCCAAAGAAATTATAAAACCTAGCCATATGGCCTAAAATTAGCTAGGTAGAGTGCACCTGGCTTTAGAACAGTGACATTCAACCTGCAGTACCTGTGAAAGCTGGTAAGAAAAATGCATGCAGAAAGTATGCTCTCTCTGGGCTGCAGTTGGAGGCATTGAAAATGGCTTCTTCTAAGAAAAGGTGGATGGCAACAGCACTTTTATTTGTCATTTTGCAGTACTTGTGAACTTGCAGTCTAGAGCAGGTTTTGCTCTTTTAGCTTTATAGACAGTTGCTGTTTGCAGAAAAGAAAGGCATCCAGGACAGCAGAACTTGACTCTATTGTTTGGGGGGCACAAAAAGTTCTTGATGACTTTCAAGAACTTGGATTTAGGCTGTTCTTTCTTTTTCAGCTTCTGCTTTTCTCTTCCTTGCCCAGAGTAAAGCGAAGAGGTGGGAAAGTTAATGTCTGATGACCAGGTATTTCAATCCTCTGAGCTTGGATTATGCTTCTGCCAAGTGATACTTCACTGAGTTTCCCATGGAAGATTGTGGTGCTTCACAAGTTCTGCACTGCATACAGAACCAGACTTGTACATGACTAACAAGGGTATTTAATCATTTTCCTCTGCAAAAGTCCCCCAAGGGTCTGTCTTGGGACCGGTGCTCTTTAACATCTTTATTAATGACATCGATGAGGGAATTGAGTGCACCCTCAGCAAGTTTGCTGACGACACCAAGCTGAGTGGTGCGGTTGATATGGTGGAAGGAAGGGATGCCATTCAGAGGGACCTCGACAGGCTGGAGGGCTGGGCTCGGGTGAACCTGATGAGGTTCAACACAGCAAAGTGCAGGGTTTTGCATTTGGGCCGGAAGAACCCCAGGCACCTGTACAGGCTGGGAGGAGTGGTCCTTGAGAGCAGCTCGGCAGAGAAGGACCTGGGGGGGGTCCTGATGGACGAGAGACTGAACATGAGCCAGCAGTGCGCTCTGGCAGCTCGAAAGGCAAATGGTATCCTGGGCTCCATCAGGAGAGGGGTGGCCAGCAGGGACAGGGAGGTGATTGTCCCTCTCTACTCGGCTCTTGTGAGGCCCCATCTGGAATACTGTGTCCAGGTGTGGAGCCCTCAGTACAAGAAAGACATTGAGATTTTGGAAAGGGTCCAGAGGAGGGCGACTAAGATGATCAGGGGACTGGAGCACCTCCCCTATGAGGACAGGCTGAGGGAGTTGGGCTTGTTCAGCCTGGAGAAGAGAAGGCTGCGGGGTGACCTCATTGCAGCCTATCAATACCTGAAGGGAACCTACACCCAGGAGGGGAGTAAACTCTTCAAAAGGGCTGACAACAGCAGGACTAGGGGAAATGGTTTTAAGTTGAAGGAGGGAAGATTTAGGTTGGATGTTAGGGGGAAGTTCTTTACTAGGAGAGTGGTTAGGCCCTGGAACGGGCTGCCCAGGGAGGTTGTGGATGCCCCGTCCTTGGACGTGTTTAAGGCCAGGTTGGACAGGGTCCTGGGCAACCTGATCTGAATGTGTATGTTTGGTGGCCCTGCTAGGCAGGGGGGTTGGAACTACATGATCCTTGGGGTCCCTTCCAACCCGGGTGATTCTGTGATTCTGTGTGAAGGCTGAATAGCCAGATTAGTGCTGTGTTCCTCTTTTGTCCTTAGAGTATCTCCTGTACCAGCAGTCATGAGGTGGGAGACTCTGCCTGCCTGTGCTGTTTTCAGCCAAAGACTCTTTCACACACCTCTCTCAACAAGACAGATTCTACCCTGAAGCTTTGGTTGTTGTGTTTTGCCCTTAAAATGCTATTAGCTCTTAGACTGGATGATGGGTCTGTCTCTTCCTAAATAGAAGGAATATCTGTGATCATCAGTTACTGTCACTGTTAACTTTTGCAGCATTTCAGAGTTTTGTACTTCATGAACTTGTCTGTATGACTGGTGAAGACCAGGCAGTGACAGTGAGTGCAGTGCTGCCAATAACATATGCTTCTGACCCCAGCTCTGGGTGCTGTGGTCTGTGCTGTTCCAAAACTTCCCCAAACTGCAAATATCTTGTCATAGACCACGTTCTTAACGGGGAATTGAACCCTTGGTTAACTTAAGCTTCCTATTGCAGGAGGAAATTGTTGGGTTGTGCTGCTAAAAGAAGGAAATGGGTAAAGGCTTGGGGAAGAGAAGGAGTGGTGAGGTTCCTGGTTACCTTTATTGCATTTGATTTCCTTTTTTCTTTTTTTGAATGGAATTCTGTGTCTGTGTGGATTTTACACTGTCCCAGTCCCTCAAATTGCGTACAGGTGTTGGAAGAGACAGTCATATCTGCTTCTCTCCCAAAGGGACAAAACATTGCAGAGCTCATCTGGCTGATCCTCTGTTGTTACCTTTGGATCTGCTTACTGTGGCAGGCTTTCTGTGGGAGAGAACTGATCTGCCTGGCTCTGTTTGGTGCTGCTGGTGAGCCAGTACCGCTGGAGGTGTCTACTTCACACATCTGGGCTTGTGTCCTGACTCTGCCTTACTTTAGGCTAGCATGCTTGTGTGAGGCTCAGCTACTACACCAAGGCTCCTCTCCATCTGCCTTGGAGGCAAAACAGTGACAGGTACAGGTCCTTGGCTCCTATTTGCAGCTCAGTTGTCTTCACTTGTGTATTTTGGCCTGTCCCTGGCAAGCTTTCTGCTGCCTGCAGCTTATCTGGGCTGATAGCAGATAGCTGTTGAGAAGGCACAACTGAATGTTGTGGCAGGAGGCAGGTGAACAGTGAAGCAGGCACCTGCAGGAAGGAGGAGGGAACTGAAGCAGTGTGTTTCTCAGTGTTCCCTGTGTTTCTCCTAATTGTGTGGGCTCTAAGGTTGTTTGTGTAGGTGAAAGCAGACAAATATCATCATCCACATCTCAGCCAGCATAGTGGCTTTCCTGTACTGCACTCTGAATCTCCCTTGTTCCATTCTGATGCTGTTTCTTGGCTGTAAAGCTGCATGAGGGTTTTGATGTTTTCATAGTTGCATCAGTCCTTTGCTTTTAGAATAGAAGTGCTAATTTTTAACTTCTTATGTTTTGATTGTTTAGTAAGTGGTTAGTCAAAATGTTCTTCCAGCAGATCAGGAAGCTAGAGACTTTGCTTCAAGGTCTGCAGTTCCTGGATGTGGACAATTTCTTGAATTCTAAGTATAAAACTCATCCTGTAGATGACCAGAAGGTGCTAAATGATGCATTCTTTCAACCTTTAATATCCCAATAGTGTCCTCTGCTTAGCAGGTTTACCTGAGTTGATTGAAAACTTCTCTCTTCAAAAGCACCAGTGCCAGTCAGCTCTTCCCTGAGTGTTTGTCAAAGCTGTGGCAGACCTGAGGAACCAATTCAAATTTAACAGGTAGTGAGCAAAAGTCTTCTGCTGCAGCCAGTAGGAATTTCAACTGCTCCATAGGATTTGATTTGACTTTCACAACTGAATGTGTCTAGCACAACAATGCCTTCATATCATTAAATGTGGTGCCCTATGGGAATTATGATTTCAATCTTGGCAGTAGATATAAAGCTAATTTCTAGATTTATGGTTTTCACATAAAAGCAAATGCGCTCTGAATACTGAAGCACTGAAATACGATGCTCAGTAAAATTAGTGTTTTAGGCTGTTCCAATCTTAAAGTCAATTGGGCTGTATTGCACAGAATTACAGCTGTTGATTGGTGAATGCTTAACTTAATCCTTAGAAAATGTGAGCCTGACTTCTGTTGCTTTTGCGGTATTTAGAGGACCCTTTAGGTTACAGCAGAAAAAATAGCATCATCTGTGCACAAATGGATGAAAAAATACTAAAGATAATTCAGTATTACTTTCTCAAAGACTGATGAAGTAGATAAGCTTTGAGTTATTTATTTCAAGCAGTTTGAAATAACAGCCTTCTTTAAGTTCTTTTACAGAACCAAGTATTTGCTGTGCCATGTGGTGGAAATCTGTGGTAAGCTTATTGAGTAGAATTGCATCTTACAGTTACTTATGCAAGTTTTGGTATAAGTTGCAAAGCTTTTGAGGAATATAAAAAGAGTAATTTGTATTGTTCTAGGGCTTGTCTTTGTCTTTTGTCATCTGAAGTTTTTTGCATAAAGCTACTTCTCTAAAAACTCTGGTGATTTCTCAAGAAAAAGATGTTTAATTTACAAAGGTGAAAATACCACAATAGAGGCAGGTAATGTACTTCTTGTTGAGATTGTGATAATCGAGGTCTGTCCTGCCATTTCTGTCACCTTAAGAATGAAGTCCTCTGGCAGATTTTTTCTACCAGTATTGCAGGAAAATACTCTGTAATCAAGACTGAAGTAAGGAAAACATGATGGCAAATAGAAAATCCTTGTTACTAATGAGCAAATCTAGTTTCTGTTAAGCCTGGAAAACTCATGAAGCTCAGTGTTCTTGCTGGGTAACTTGGAGCAGATGGATGTTATGGCACATGGTTTTCACAGCTCGTGGTTGCAGGCCTCTTTCAGTGCACAGTCCCAATTTGTCGGAGGCAGGAGAAGTGGGTTTGTTAGTATTTGCTGCTCATAGGAAAGTTTCTTGTGTGGATATTCAGGCAGAATTGAAAGGTGGGTGATGCAATATCCTCTGGTTGGCACACCTCCTGAAGGCTTTCACCTGCAGCTTGCCAAGTGGAAGATGCCAGATAGTTGATGTGGAGCCCTCAGGAAGCCAGATCCGTCTATTTGGTAGTGTACTACAAGGGAATGTTTGTATTGAAAGAGTTAAGTGTATTCATAGCATCATTAAGCTTGGAAAAGACCACCAAGATCATCTAGTCCAAACATCAACTCATGTCTGTTACTGCTCTAAACCGCATCACTCGGTGCAACATCTATGCTGTTCTTGAAAACCTACAGAGGCAGTTACTCCACCACCTCCCTGAGCAGCCTGTTCCAATACCTCACCGCTTTTCCTGAGAAGAAATTTGTCCTAATGTCCAATCTGAACCTCCCCTGGCACAACTTCAAGCCATTACTTCTCATCCTATTGCTGTTACCTGGGTGAAGATGCTGACTCCCACCTCAGTAAAACCTCCTTTCAGGGAACTGTAGTGATAAAGTCTCCGCCAAGCCATCACAGTTATCTCAGATGCTCCCCATAGGACCCTTCACATCTCCATTTTCTTTCTTCAGAACGCCTTTATGTAACTTCTCATTACTGTTGAAATATCACACAGTTCGTTACAGTTTCAACAGTATCTGTGTAGAGAGGAGTTAATACTTCCATAAATGTTTTGCTGTCTTCTACGAGAATTTTTGTTTGCTCCATCCTGTTTAGGACAAGGACGATAATCAGTGTTAAAACTCAGTGTTAAGCCCCTTGCCTGTCTTACTGAAATATATGAAAATCCATTCAAAAGAGGGGTGAATTTGTGCTGTTAGAGAAAATCAAGTGGAATTCAACCTGCTGCTGCTGTTCTCTGCGTGAACTCTAAGAAAACAAAAGTCTCATTGTAAAGCTAATCTGGATTGAGTTAATTCTCCTCTTATTTAAAGGAGACAGGGATCTAAAGGGGGATGATGCTGCCTTGTATTAGAATTCTGTTGTGGTGCCAGTTTGTTTGTTTTTTTTTTTTTAACCATCTTTTGGTTTTAATTTTTTATATTTGTTGAATGAGTTTCCTGTTTCTTTCTAACAACTTCTCTGTAAGACCATTCTGGAAATGGGAAGTGCAGGGTACTGATTCTTAGGAAGCTGTGTGCTGCAATGTCTCAGACTTCAAACTTCAGATTTAAATAATTTCAGTAAAGACTAGGACTTCAGGGCTAGCTAGAAGAGGGTGTGGAATATGGATTCAGTACCTTTTTGTAGCAGAAATTGTCTAGAAAACAAGGAAATGGGCTCCTCTGAGGTAGTGTTTCGTTGCTATCAGCAGAGTCCTCTCAAATCCACAAAACTCCTTCATGAAGTAACTTGGGTCCATTACAGAATCACAGAATCACCCGGGTTGGAAGGGACCCCAAGGATCATGTAGTTCCACCCCCCCTGCCTAGCAGGGCCACCAAACATACACATTCAGATCAGGTTGCCCAGGACCCCGTCCAACCTGGCCTTAAACACGTCCAAGGACGGGACCAGAACTCAGTCAGATCACTTTATCTATAGAAAGTCCTAGAACTGTCTGATTCCTTAGACAGGCAAGAAGCCGAGCTTTGTGTAGTAAAGTTGCAAGCCCCGGAGATAAGATGTGGACATGCTGATGGGAAATCATAGAACCATAGAATGATCCCAGGAGCTGAAAGACATGGCTCAAGAATGTGAGTTAGATGTTCTCATGATATCAGATAAGACTGCCTAGTGGAATGCAGAGTTGGCTTGGAATCCCGTATGCTTGCCCATAATAAAACCAGAAACTCTTGGGATTCTAGTGTAATAAATACACTTTGAATTTGAATAGAAGCAGTAGTGCCGTCTTGGAACTAGGCCCAGAAAACATCTAGGATCTGTCAGTTATTTACAGCCCCTCCAAGATCCAACACAATGTCCAGGTTGTCTTCAGTGTTTGATATGAACATCTCTTCTTTGCTGTAAGTAAGAGGTGCTCTACCTTGCAGATGGGCTGGTTATGTTTTTGTATGGGGTTTTTACTGTAACTGTAAAATTGCATGGATATTATACTTTCAAATAATGAAGTTTTAACTCTGTGCAAAGTGCAGGAAAGCTCTTAATGGGAGCACCGGCCTGTAATCTGTGAAAAGGCATAAATGCTGTGGGGAGGAGAGGGCAGGACTGCTGGTCTGTGAAACAGATATCTGTCTGGGCACAAAAAATGCATTAGTGAGCAGCTAGCATCCAGCAGTTTGGATAACTTACTCATTAAGCTGTGCCCGAAACTTGACTTCAGATATTTGTGTTTTTAGCATTTTATTACATTAGAAGTTATAGGCCAGAGTGTTGTGGTTTAACCTAGCAGGTGGCTGGCTCATCACCACACAATCATTCGCTCACTTCCCCCTTCTTCTCAGTGGGGTGAGGGAGAGAATTAAACGAACAAAAAAATGCCCCACCAAAGTAGAACTCACGGGTTGAGATAAAACTATTTACTAAGTTAGAGAAAAGGAAAATAGTTATGGCTGTATGTATATATGAATGTACATAACAAATGATGCACAAGTAACTGCTCACTACCCTCTGACTGTGGAAGAAGAGGGAGAGATGAACTCCCCCCCTCCCTCAAGACCTGTTCTGCTTGATATCGTGTGGTATAGAATATCTCTTTGGCCAGTTTAAGTCAGCTGTCCTAATTCTGTTCCCTCCCAGCTCCTTGGACCCTTCGCTGTGAATGGCCTTGCCTTTGCACAATAGTTTAGCAGGC